>NC_058130.1:612686070-612844292 GCF_016433145.1 Gracilinanus agilis
GGAGGGAGAGAGAGAGAGAGAGAGAGAGAGAGAGAGAGAGAGAGAGAGAGAGAGAGAAGTATGAGGATGGCTTAGATGGGTATGGTCTTTAGCTAACCTTTTATTCAGACTCAAATTCTCTGGCATGATAAATCAGAGATCTCAGAAATTCTTTAACCCTAATATGAAGGAGTTTGGATGAGGTATCAAAAGGAAATGCAAGCACACAAGGATCATGAGTCAGGTGGTTGATCACTATCAGGCAAGCAAGCACTCATCTTATAGCTCTTCAGTCCCATAGGTGAGATGAGGAGATGGTTCAGACTACAGAAAGGGATTCATACAGCAATCAAGAGCTCGGAACTTAGCGTCTCTCTGCCCTTGTATCCAGTTGCTAGTTGCTGAGTAGATTCATAGGGCCTGAGAGAGAAGAGGACTGTGGGAGCAGTCAGTCAGCAAGGGCAGCAAGTGGGAGACCCCTTTTCCTCCCAAAAAACACCACCACTTACTCACTGACCACAAGGTAATTGCTATTAATAAAGTCTGCCAAACTGATTATGATCAGGCGAGCCTGCATGACTCGCATACCTAGATGGGATGAAGTTGGCTAATAGGAGAGAGCCTTGAGGACTTTGCCTGAATGCAGTTGACTTAAACCACTTCCCTATGGCAGGAAATCCCCACTGGTGGGTCAATCGGTCATCAAACATGGAATCGCTTGTGTTCGCTAGGGAGGGACCAGCCAGGAGCCCATCTGCCTCACTTAACATCCAGGTAACAGATAAGTCAAGATGTCAGCCGAAGGTCCTCTTCAAAAATGAAGAACAGCAGCAATGAGCCACCCTCACACTCAAGTTAGATAAGCATCTGGGCCGGCGGGCATGGATCCACACAACCCGGGAATTAAAAAAGGAAAGGCCACTTTAGTCTGTTTCCTGCTGTGGTGAGAGTTTCTGGTCACTAAGCTTGGGACCCCCGGAGCTAAGATGGCCAGAGGGCAGCAGCTAATGGAGAACTGGGCGATGACGCCCTTCTGTGCGTTAGATATTATTACTGCTGAGACGGATGGGGGGGTGAGAGCTCGCTCCGCAGAAACCCACTGCCTAGGGCCAAAGGCACCGTTCTCTGGCCTCAGGCTGTCTGTCCTTAGTTTCTTCTGGGTTCTGCTGTGTGACTGCACGGACATGACCATTCAGGGAAAGGCTCCAGCCATGCTTGCTCTCACTCTTGTCTTGCCCTGAATGGTTCTCTAGGCAGTACGACCCCTGCCCAAGCCCTGCTTCCTCCTCCTAGCTCTCTTTGAGGTGTCAGAGGCTCCCTACGGGCAGGGACCATCGCAGGCACTGGTATGTCTCCTCCTGGAGCTCATCGCGGAGTCGGGCGCACGTGGGAAGTGGGGAGTAAATGCTCTCATTCGCTCTAGCCCAAGAGATCCCCAGGCGTGCCTCTTCCGGAGGCGGGGGTGGGGGTTGGGTGGGGGTGGGGGGGTTGGAATTAATCCTCGTGTGCGGTCCACAGAGTCGGTGAGAGCCAACGGCACCAGCTCAGCCGACTTCCATCAGACCCAGAGTGGCTGCGGTCCTTCAGTCACTTCACGCAGAGCTGACGCTTCATCCCCTCAGCGGAGGTTTTCTTTTCAAAGATTCCGGAGGCTTTTGCCATTTCCTTCTCCAGCTCATTTTACAGATGAGGAAACGGAGGCAAACAGGGCTAAGTGACTTGCTGGGGGGTCACACAGCTAGTATCTAAAACCAGATTTGAACTCACAGAAAAGTCTTCCTGATAGCACAAAAGCCTCAATGGTTTCCAATTGCACATTCATCTAGCACTGTTGCTATTTATATAATAATATATAATGTATACTTAATAATATATAGATAATATATGTAGGGTCCATTTCCTCACCAATAAAATAAAAACCAGCATTTGCATTATGTTTTAAGAATTTCAAAGCACTTAAAATATAACCTCATTTTGTCCTCTCAACAACACTGGGACTATCATTGCTTCCATTTTAGAAGGAAACCAAGGGAGAGTGTCCCTGGTGTAAGAAGGGGGGTGATTAGGAGGATGGGGGTGTAGTTGGTAACACCCCCCCTTGATGTATAAGGACCACTTCTCCCTCACAGCCACACCTCCTTACTAGGGAGACAAAATGGGGTTTCTTTGAAAAATGGGGATCCCTGGACGCTCCTGCCCAGGTAGAGAAGTTAAAGGATTGTCTTCTCCAGGGGAAACAAGTGTGACCCCAAAAAGATGTTTGGCTGGACAGTGCAAACAGAAGCCTCCCCCAGAAATCCCCAGCTGGAATCAGTTGTAAAGACTGAGGTCTGCTAACCTCCCTCCCTCAACCCTCAAGTTCTGTCTCCCACCAATATAGTTCACTTGGATCTGACTATGATATGGTCTATTTCAGGAACAAAATAATCAAGGGAATAGAAGAATGAAGATTTCTGGGAAAGGGAGTACAAATAATTCCTAAATCCCCTTTCAGTCCTTGACTAGGCAGGGTACCCGCAGAGATTCTTCTGAGTTCCCCAAATCCCAGCTTCTCTGACCCAATCCCCAAATAGTATTCCTATAACTAGCACTATTACTAAAGGGAATACAGAAGGGCAAAGCCCTAGCAATTTTGTGGGTCCCAGGGGTCGGCACCCCACAGGAGTCCAGACACCCCTGGCCAAACTGAAGAAACTTGTATATTTCCAGTGTGACCAGGAATCAAGAGATCAAATGATATGATCAATCTTCACTGAAAGTCTCAGGAAACTCGAAATTTCCCTTGTGGGTCCCACAACCCTCAAAAAACCACCTCCCTCCTGGCTGTCAACCCAGAAGCTGAGCATTCCGTTGGTTCTTCTCCCACAAGGCTTTGCATCGGCCCAATTGTCACTCTCCTGTCCTCCTTCTGTATTCCATCTCTCGCTGTTCCAAAAGGCCCGGCTTGCCTAGCTTCTTACACGGGTAAAATTGGGTCTAGTCCTTGGGCTGACATTCAAAGTCTTCCCTAATTGGCATCTGCTCTACCTTTCCAACCTTATTTCATCCCACTCCCTTTCTCCAAATCTAGATTCTGGTCCAACTGAATTTTTCCCCCCAAACTCATCCTGAATTCTTTGGCTCCCTCGTCCCAGAGGGAGGGTAGCCAGGGGAGGGGGGCCTCGCCAGGCAGCTCCCTCCTGTGCTGGGAGTCGATGGCTTCCTACTGCAGCCTGATGTCTAGCTTCAGGGGAGGAGAGGAAGCCCCCGTTCCTCCATCTCCTGCTTCCTGCGTCACCCAAGGGAAGGCGGCCACAGAGGAGCAACCTTACCTCTGGCCTCTGGTATCCTGCCCCCTGGTTCCCTGGGGGGAAAGGCAGAGGAAAGGCCATCTTGTGCAGATCTGACGTGCATTTCCTGCCGTGCCCATGATGCCTCACTTCCAGCCTTGCATTGGGGTCTCCCATCTGACCTCATCCTTCTGGAAGAAGAGCGACACCTTCTGCTCAGTGAGGGCGCTGAACTCCTGCAGGCCGCCATGCGGCCCCCATTCCCCATCCCCTGCCCAGGGCAAAGGCCTAACCCAACCTCCCAGCCCCCCACCCCTCCACTGACCCTTCCTCCTAAGCTTTCTTGCCCTCCCATTCTTCCATCTTCCGGTCATCACCTCCTGATGAAACAGCCTCCGTGGCAAACCCCCTCGTTCCCCTAGGCTCACTGGCTGACAAAAAGGGGTGCAATACTCTTTGTTCCCCATGACTGTTGGGCGGCCATTTTTCAGTTGTCTGATTTGGGGTTTTCTTGGCCAAGATTTGGTTTGCCATTTCCTTCTCTAGTTCATGCAACCGATGAGGGAAAGGAGGCAAGTAGGCTTAAGGTGACTTGCCCAGGGTCACCCAGCGGGTATCTGAGGTCCCTCCTGCTCACCCATCATCTCCAGCGCCTCAGTAGCTCTCGCACTAGCCCCCTACCTGCTTCCCCGTGTTTACTCCCTTGCCAAGGCCTGTTGGTTTTACTCTGCATGGACATGAGCCTCCGGGGAGTCTGGGGCCTCCTTGCGCCAATTCCATCCTCCATTCGGCCACGTCGTGTCACCCCCCATCTCCCATCACACACACGCTCAGGCATCATCGGGGTGACTGCCAGGACCCTGCTACCCTCTCCACCATCTGCTCCCTATGGCCAGGATGCTGTCCCAAAGCAAGCGCCCCATCTCCGGCTCCATGTCCGGCCCACGCGGGGCCTCCTTCCTCCTCCTCCTCCTCCTCCTCCTCCTCCTCCTCCTCAGACTCGCCTCCCTGGCTTCTTCACAATGGCCTCCTCACAGGGCCTCCCCAGCCATCCTTCCCCCTTGGACTCCCGGCCTTCATCCCGGCATGTCCGAGCCCTTCTCTGTGTGCAGGCGCCATCCTGGGCCCGAGGACGGAAGGGAACGTCTGTCTTTCTGTTCCGTGATGCCTCCTCGGACGGGGAGCGAATTGGGTATTTTAGTGAGACGAGGGAAAGAGTTTAAATTTTAAAGAATGAACGAGAAGGCTGGCGCGGAGAGCCACGGCGACGCCTCTAATTTCAGAGGAGTTCCTGCGAGAGGAGCAGCGGGAGAAGCACTGAAGGGGTTCTAGAACCGAGCCTTTTGGACCTGGCAGGAGTTCCCAGAGCGAGAATGACCTGGAACAGACTGGAACCAGCACTATTTTTTTTGAGGCTGACTTTTCACCTTACGAGTGCATCTTGCGGATTAGATCTAAGGCAGAAGAGCAGTAAAGGCTGGGCAGTGGGGTCAGGGATGGGCTCAGGGTCCCACCTCTAGACCGGGCCTCCGCCCGCACTCAGGCACTGGCTACACAGCCAGGGAGGCAGAGCTGGGAGGCTCCAGGGGCAGAGCCCCGGCCTGAAGGCGGAAAGCAAGGATTGCCTAAGAAGGACGGACTCCTAAGGGGCAAGGGAAGAGGGCAGGCTGCTCCTTAGTGACGGGACTGAACCGAGGGACGCCCACAGAAGGGCTCCTGTTTGGTCCGAAAGGCATGTGTACTAGTAGCGCCATGAGAGCCTCAGGAATGGTTTTATGGGCAGCGAGGATGGCCAGGGGCAGGTTAGGATGGGGAAGTCCAGAGGATGGGTGCGGAGACGGCCCTAGGAAAGGGGGCGTGAGCAGCAGGCGGGGGGGAGAGCTGCAAGAGCCGAATCCCCAAGGCCCAGGGCAGATGGCAGGTGACAGACGGGGAGCATCATCAATAACTCTGAAGACAGGAGGGGCACCAATGAGGGGGACAAAGGGCTGTGGAGTGGACCTGTGAATGGAAGGAGAGATTATTGGGCAAGAGCCAGAAGGTTCAGTCCCAGTGCCATGAAAAAAAAAAACCTTACCTGTTCCATCTTACAATCAGTACTGTGCATTGGCTCCAAGGCAGAAGAGCGGTAAGGGCTAAGCAATGGGGGTCAAGTGACTCGTCCAGGGTCACACAGCCAGGAAGTATCTGAGGCCACATTTGAACCCAAGATCTTGAGTCTCTGGTCTTACTCTCAATCCACTGAGCTAGGGGGCTGCTCACTATTTCCACTTTCACAAACACCAATTTTTTTTTCTTAAATCAGGCAAATGAATGTGACAATTGTTGAGGATTCAAGCACAATAAAATAAAATAAAATAAAATAAAACAAAACAAAAAAGTAAATGAATGAATGAAATTAAAGAAAGTAAGATAAATAATAAAATAAAAATAAGCAAATAAAAGGATCTTGATTCAAAAGTATATGAGTAAAAACATTTGGCATGGTCTGAAAATACGTCGAAAATAGGTAAAAGCACAAAGGAAACAGAGGCGAGGAATGGAGAGAAGCCCAATTTGGAAGGAGTGAATGTGCAAAGCGGGGTAATGTAAGTTGGCTTAGGAGCAAGGATGCTTATGGGATTATAAGCCAGACTTCTTGTCAGCAGGGACGGGGCAGTACCTCTGGGTAGAGAGGAACCAAGATTGGGTCATGGGACATACCGAGAGGGAAGAGCCCAGGGAAATGCTGCCATTATGAACTTGGAAGGCTGTGAGGAAGGGGGGGCGCCTCTGCCAGAAATATGGAAGTCTAGAAGAGAGAGGATGGAGGGGAAAAAGAACGAGTTGTTTTGGAGACGTTTAGTACCCACGTTTCTAGGACAACCAATCTGAAATACCCAACAGGCAAAGATGGTCTGGTAGAGAAAAATCGCAGAAGAGCTAGGGCTGGATACAGAGATCTGGGAGATGCTTAGAGATGATAAAAGTGACTTTAACTTGGGAAAGTGAATGAGGTATGAAAATGCAGAGAGAAGGGACACGGGCAAAATTGTGGAGAAAATCAGTTTAAAAGCCTAATTCAGAGGAGTGGGTATAGGAGAAATAACAATGGGGCAGGCACCAGGACGGGGAAACTGGGCTAGTCACAAAAACCCAGAAATGATGCAGGACTTGGTGGAGAGGGATGAGGACTAAGAAAGCGTATCGGATCTGGCCATTTAGAAGCCGCCCGTCACTTTGGAGGGCAATTTCAGTTGAGGAATGAGGTGGAAAAGTCCGCTGGCAAAGGGTTGCTGAGAGGTAGGAAGTAGATGCGAAAGTAAGTTTTTCTAGGAGTCTGATGTGGTTCTTTAAAAGGATGGAGACCCAGGCAGGATGTAGGGGGGGAGCTGAGAGAAGCTTCACCGGTGTGGGACGTGACGGAGGATGAGGTCTGCTGGAGGGGATGGGGTTGGAGTGCATACAAGAATGGTCTTGGCATGGCAAAGGGCCATCTCTGGGGAATAAATGAAGTGGGAAATGTCAAAAGGTTGTGAAAATGAGAGGAACAAGAAGCAAACATCTGTAGCATGAAAGAAACAATTACTAACTAGCAGAAAGAATTAAGCACTTGTAAAAGATCAAGTCAGGACCATACCATTCCTCGGGCCCGCTGAATGATGTGGACTGGGCAGACCCAGGCAAGTCAATGAGAGGGACTCATCCTGAGGACATTATTAAGTCTGAATTGACTGTACAGGTGGTGAGAGACGTGGAGGGGTCGACGTCACCAAAGGAAGAGGTTTATGTATCTAGGTTTAATGTTTTGTGTTTTCTGTTGTATTCTGAGTGAAGTAAGTAAGGAGGACTTCATTTGATAGTCCAAATCCTTCCAGGAGTGCAGAGAGCCCTTTACCTTTTCTGTAAAGATATAGTCAAACTAATTCCCTGAGCAAACAATGGATGGGGATGGACAAGTGCTAAATACTAAATACTAAATACTAAAATGATGTAATCAGTCTCAAGTCACTAATTAATTTTATTCTCTTATCACCTCTGAGTTTCTTGAGGACAGAGATTGTTCTTTTTTTTTTCCCCCCAGTTTTATTACCAGTACCTCTGGAACAACACACAATTCCATAGGGAAGCATCAGGAACTCTATCCTAGACTCTTCTAAGAGACTACCTCCAAATGGATGTAAAAAGCCAGACATTCCTACCTAGGAAAGATACACAAACTTGGATGGAAGAACGTTTGTGCTCCAATTTAGGAACAGGTCAGAAACACTGGCCCCGGGTAACGGATGTGTCAGTCTCTCCACAGTGCCCATTTCAGTTCTCCCTCGGTGGTGAGGCTGAGAACATCAAAGGTCAGTAGCCTGATTAAGGCCAGCTTTCAAGAAGAGTCTCGTGAATCTGGTAACCTGTAATTTTTAAATATAACATTTTATTGCTTAGATGGTTCAATACAGAACAGCTTTACTTTCATTCTGAATTTGGAAGTACTATACAACGAAATAAAAAGAGGAATAAAAAGTACCAAAACAAAACTTGTGATTCTCTGTTCATGTGGCGTAGACCAGTTTTGTACATAACTTGTAGCAGCAGTTTTAAGTTCCCTTTAGAAAAATATGAATTCTACACATTTATTATTGTTTCCTGTTTAATGCATGGGCTGAAATCACTAAGATTAACTTCCTTCTTGAAGAGAGGGGAAAAGAGGATACAGACAAACAAGGGTCAGAAAATATGATGAATCTTTCTGAAACTGGCATTCGACTGTCATGTAGCTCCCCAAAGCTATTTTAAAAAAATAGCCCCACAGAGTTTTCTCTGGTTTGCTTCACAGTCGTGTTTAATGTAGTGATTGAATTAGCTCAGCGTTAAGTCCATTAATCAAAAAAACAAAAACAAAACAAAAAAACTTGCACCTCAGACACAAAAAAAATTTCAGAAGATCCATTTTTTTTTGTAAAAGCCCTGAGAGAGGAAAAAAAAAGAATCAAACAAAATGTATAGAGACAAATTAGCTGAACATGCAAACTAAGTCTAAGATTCACCCATAGTTTAAACACATTATAAACTTCACAGTTTAATATTGGGAGCAGGGGGGAGGGAGATGGGAAAGGAAGAGGGGAGGGAGACCGACAAACAGCAACAAATTTTCAAATTCAACTAATAAAAATGTCAAAAAAAAATGTGGCAAGACTTTTATCATCTACTAGGATATAAAGACTACATAATAAAGCTTTCGATCAATAGTGATTATTGCTAGCTGACGTCCCGGCGGCACTGCTGGGAGCTGATGATCTGCTACATCTCACTGCAGCACAGATTAGTGATGGCTTTCCCCCCACATTATTTCTCGGTTTAGTGTGGAGAATTGCAAAGAAACAAACCAACAAAAAAAAAGTCCCACAAGAAACCCCAAACAATAACATCAACAACAATGAAAGTAAAACAAAGAGATGTGTGAATTGGTTTTTGACTCGGTAGATCACATCCTGTATAAGTCAGAAAGGAAATCGTTCGTTCTGATTTGCTCTTGTCTGGAGTAAAACCCTTGTTTTGAAACTAGTTCGGACATTCCTAGTACAATTTTTTTTTTAAATGACACATATCTCAACCTTTCTTTCTTTTCATATCACTTTTCATTAATTTCAAGAAGACTTATCTTTCTGTGTGAAGTCTGGGCAGCTGAATTTCTACCTCTGGAAATCAGTGAAAAATTAAGAGGTCAAAAAAAGGGGGGAAAAGTATGCATGTATGTGTCGAAGTATATACAGACAAAGATAAAGAGGGAGGATATAGTTAAGGCCCGAAGGAGGAAGAAATCTTAGAAAGGAAACTAAGAAAGAAGAGGTGGGAAGGGCTGCAGTTGTAATCGCAGTGGGAGAGGGGAAGAGGGGTTCAAGTGGAGGAACGGCACAGGGCATCCCTGGCAATACTATTGGCTCTATGTCCTAGAGGTCATGACTGAAGGACAAAAAAAAAAAAAAAAAAAAGATGCTGAGCACAAAGCTCGGCTACAGTAGGAGACATTTTTTTTCTACCCCTCAACATTGGTGGCTGCAGTGAATTCCACTGCCTATGTGGGATACCTCTTAAGAAAATTCTTCCTCTCTGCATCTAGGGGTTCCGATTATGGAGAGGGAATCAGAAATGACATGTTCATCTTTTCAAGCACCAGCCCAAACTGCACTTGTCAGCTTTTGTTTTGCTTTTCTTTTTTTAATTAAAAAAAAAAAACCAGTAGTAGCATTTCCTTGCTTTGCAAATATGTCAGTAGCAAAAGTGGGTAAGGCTTGCATGTCATTGAGCTGGAAGACTACCTTATTAGTGAGTAACAGATTTTTTTTCATC
Source organism: Gracilinanus agilis (assembly GCF_016433145.1). Lineage (NCBI taxonomy): Eukaryota > Metazoa > Chordata > Mammalia > Didelphimorphia > Didelphidae > Gracilinanus > Gracilinanus agilis. The sequence continues at coordinate 612,695,643 of NC_058130.1, forward strand.
ACTGCCTTTCTGTCCACAAAAATTCTTTGCAGCACTTTCCTGATGCATTTGGAGGTCCCTCTCATCCTGTTACCTCTACTACCTCCCCCCACGGGGGTGCATTTGTTTGCACATATATGTACACACTCCCTCCCTCTCTCTCTCTCTCTCTCTCTCTCTCTCTCTCTCTCTCTCTCTCTCTCTCACACACACACACACACACACACACACACACACACACACACACACACACACACTGCTGAGATGTTCCCCTGTACATTGGTGGTGATTACTTGTTGGCCTCCACTTTATTTCTCCAGTCGCTAAGGAAGGAAGGGTTCATTTAGGTTCAGTAGAACAACTGCCATGTGAGGGCTAATGAACTAGTCAAAGCTATAATCAAACATTTACACAGGGATCCAAAGCTGCATCATAGATCTCCGCGGACAAATATTGCCCATTGGTTTCTGCTAACTGCAGAGCCTAGCAACTGATGACTTTTAAAATAATAATAATAATAATAATAACAATAATAATAATAATACATATATTGAAGCAAAAAAAAAAAAATCAAACATATGACAGCTGTGCATAATTTCCATAGGTTAAGTTGCTAAGGTAACTCTTCTCTGTATGCTCAGTCCAGGAAAAAATGTCTTAAAACATTAAACAATAACACCATTTCTAACGCCGAAAAGAGTGGAAACAAGGATGAGGTTGAAGCTAGCATCTTTCCTGGTTTTGGCTTGAACCAATTTTGAATACCTTCATCAACCACTTGTCTTAATACCTGGAACCAGATTAGAGTTCCATCGCGTAGTAGGTACAAAAATGTCTTTGAGAAATTAATTATCTCTCATCCAAATTTTCCTCTGGCATAGGAAATTCACATCATTTTCTTCCAGTTAGTCGTGGTATCCAAGGGCATTGGTTTCTTTTCCCCATTTCCGGCTCACAGAACAAAACACGGCAACTATCAAAAGTTCCACGCGAACAGGCTCACGCACACCAATACAAAAAGGTAACATTAATGCTTAAATGAAAAAGGTCCTCTCCAAATAATTCATTAAAATATTTTTTTTTAAAAATCATTTTGGGGAAAAAAAAAAAAAGGTCAATGATACCAAAAGATTTAATAAAGTAGTAAGGCACTCAGAATCAGTATATCCTGTAGTCTCTCGCACTGTTATACTGAAAGGGCTATGGCACTAGGGTCAGTCTGCCATACTTCGTTTCTTCCTTTCCCTTTCCCTCTCCCTCTCCCTCTCTCTCACTCCCCGACCACTGGAGTCACTGAGGAAATCCAGTGTGCTACAGATTGGGGTACCTTTGCTCTGCTGGCTTTAGTCTATGTGCTGGGGACAGACAGTTGATTGGGTCATTCCATTCCCACAAGAGGGGGCGCACTATCTGCCGAGGCAAGAATGTGGTTCGCAGGAGGCCTCTTGCTGTGCATGTCCAACAGATCCTGAATGAAGCCCGACGGGCTCTCGCGATCCGCACTACCCTGAGACTCCTGCTCCGTGGTCCCGGCCGGGGCCGGCTTCTGGGCACTTTTGTTGGGCTCGGCTAGACAAACGCCAGGCGTCCTTCCCCCCGACTTATCCTCCTGACGACTCGAATCCTTGGCCACGCTGGCCAAATGCTCTCTCTGGCTTCGGGTGACGGCCGAATGGCTGTTGAGATTTGGAGCGGAGTCTCCCTCGTTTTCCGAGAGAGGATTGTTGCCACTGTGGATGGATTCGTTCTCACTGTCGTCCTCGCCGCGGTCTTCCTTGTCGCTTTCCTTCCCGTGGTGTCTCGTGTTTTTGACTTTCTGATGGATGCGTTGATGACGAACCAGGCTGTGCTTCAAAGTGAAGGTCCGCTCACAGGTCTGGCACTTGTACGGTCTTTCCCCTGAAGTAACAGGAGAAAAAAATTAAATTTTCACACACAATGGTCTTGTTCTAAGAATAACTATGAAAAAATGGGAAAGAACCTATTTGTACGAAAATCTTTATAGCTACTCTTTTTGTGGTGGCAAAGAACTGGAAACTGAAGGGATGTCCCTTAATTGGGGAATGGCTGAATAAAGTGTGGCAAATGGTAATGGAATACTATTGTGCTATAAGGAACGAGGAGCAGGACGACTTCAGAAAGAGCTGGGAAGACCTTCATGAACTGATGCAGAGTGACATGCACAGAGCCAGGAAAACAGTGTACACAGTAACGGCATCCCTGTGAGAAGATCAGCTGTGACAGGCCTCACTATTCTCAGCAACACAACGATCCAGGGCAATTCTGAGGGATGCCAAAGAACCTTTGGGAGTTAGGATGCAGAGGAAAACAAATGATTTAGCACTTGCTTATTTGGGTATATGTTTTGGGATTTGGGTTTTATGAGATTATTCCCTTACAAAAATGAACAATATGGAAGTATTTTGTGTGATAATACATGCATAACTCAGATTGAATTGCTTGCCAAGCTACAGGAGGGGGAAGGGAAGAAGAGAGGTAGACAGTTTGGATCATTGGATCATAACTTTGGAAAATTAATGTGGAAATGTGTTATTAAAATAAACAAACTAAAGAGAATAGGTTCCTTACTGCATTACACAACATCTGTCCGTCTAAAAGCCTGGATATCAAAACTGCTGAAAAAAACAACCTGTTTCCATAAATGAAAATAAATTTGGGAGAGAATTTCCTCTGCCTTAGTGGGGAGATGGAGGAAAACAGGAAAAAATGGAGAAATGGTTTTTTCACTTTGAAATTCACCTTCCCACTTCTTACAGATGCAGGCCAAAATCTATGACCTTCATTTAGGCAGCTTGATTAATGTGTCCTGAGAATTTAAATAAGGAACGGCTACATGTAGCTACCCGAGCAGTCTATAGGAAGATGCCCTCCCTGGGAAGGAGCTAATGTTAAAGGTTCAAGAAGAAGGCACAGAAATCCTAAGTAACATTTAAAAAGTAAGCTACTTCCAGGGAAGCATTCTGCGGGCTCCTAAGAACAGCTGCATTTCTTAGCCCCTAGTGAGCAGCTGCTCAGAAACCTAAGAATACCTGCTCTGAGGGAGTTCCCATTCCACACTCCCTCAAAATCCCTCCTGAGCAAGCCGGAGGAACACCAGGGTTTGGTTCACCAGGCGTGAACTTAACAGGAGAGTGTGTGGAAGAGAAGGAGAAAAAGCAGCCTGCGGCCAAGAGGAGCTGGCCTAACGCCACGGCAGCGTGCACATGGTGATGAAGTCACTCCACCCGGCACAGAACTCGCGTAGAGATTGGACAAAGGGGACTAAACACTAGCGAGGATGCGCTCCACGAGGCAGCGCAGACTTATTCTACGTCTCGCTCCGTCCTTCCTGCCATCCTCGCTGGGTGCAAGACCGAAAAGGGAGAGGAAGCCCGAGGAGCACCAGCGCCGGGCCAGAAGAGCCCCTCCCCCAGGGAAGAAAGCAGAGCCTGCTAGGCCCGCGAAGAACGCTGCCGGAAAAGGCTCGTGGCAGCCCGCCCGCGCCGCCGGGCTTTGTCGGCAACAAATCAGATCCCCCCACGTCGCCCTGGGTCAGGGAGGCTCCCGGAGGAGCCCAGGCCACACACAAATGGTGGTCAGGAGCACTAAGGCTGGAAACCTCCTGTTTGGCAGGAGCAGCGAGGTGGTACGGCGGAGAGCGTGCCCGGCCCGGCGTCCAAGGCGCGCGCTCTCGGCCCGCTGGCTCCCGTCCCCTTGGCTGCGAAATGAGCCGCAGGAGGAATGGTGCAGCCACGCCGGGATCTTGGCCAAGAACACCCAAATAGCTTCGTGGAGGCCTGGATGCAAAGGAACAAGCAACGCGGGACTCCCCTCGGAATCCCTGTCGAGGATACGCAGGCCTTTCCGCGGAAGGTGAGGGCGGGAGGCTTACCTGTGTGGGACCTCATGTGCCGGGTCAGGTCCTGCAGGGACCAGAACCTCTTGTTACACACGGTGCACACCTTCTTCCTCTTGTCCGCCTTGGTGGCGCTCTTGGTGCCGTTCGTCTTTGGCTTCTTGTCGTCGTCGCTCTTCTCGGAGGACTTCCTGTCGGCGGCGCCCTCGCCCTCGGAGACGCTCTCGCTCTCCTCGTTGTCCCTGCCCCCGCACGGGGACTCGGCGGCCTTGGGCTCGGCGGGGCTGGCCTCGCGCTCGGCGGCCGGCTCCGGGGCCGAGGGGCTGGCGGCCTCCTCCTCGGGGGGCCTCTCGTCCCGCGGCTCCTCGTGAGCGTGGGCTTTCCGGTGGCGGGTCAGGGTTCCGGCAAACTTGAAGCTCTTCCCGCAGATGTCGCAAGCGTGCTTCTTGTCGTGCTCAGAGGAGGCTGCGCCGGCCGACACCGCGTGCTCGCTCTCGGCCAGTTTGAAGTCCATGAGCTTGCTGGCAAAGTTGAGGTCGAGGCTCTTGTTGCTGACGGCGTCGTCTTCGGGGCCTTCCATCTCCTCGGCCTTCTCCTCCGCAGCCTCCCTCTCCTCGTCCTCGTCGGCCCGGGGCTCCTCGGGGCCCGCGGGGGAGGGCGCCTTCTCCTTGTCCTTGTCCTGGGCCTCCTCGGCGGGGCGGCCCTGGCTCTCCGGGCTGTGCTCCGGGGCGCCCTCCGAGCGCGGCTGCTCCCGCTCCTTGGACGTGAGGTCGAGCACTTCGCCGCCCGTGACGGGAATCTCCGGATCCGACTGGCTATCTGTGTGGAAGAACACAAAAGGAAGGCCTCGATGAGGACGGGTGCCGGGACGGCCTCGCAGGACCCTTGGGCCACCCCTAGCCATCACCAACCCACCCAGAGCCCAGGAGGGAGGCCTCAGCCGGGGAGCGCGTCTACACCCGCTGTCCCGGGGCTTCCCAGAGGCAGGAAACGAGGAGGGGTGAGTAACTGGACAAGGCAGAGGGGGGTCTGTGAGAAAGGAGAGTCACAGCCTCGGGTTATGGGGTGATGGAGTCTAAGGGGTGGGACTAAGCATGCATGCACACACACACACAGACCTCTGCTGCTCCCGGCCTCCCTGCCAGCACAGGGGAGCCCCGAGTCCGGGGCTGACACCCCAAATGGCAGAACTCCCCCCCCCCCGAATGATATTCCTGAGGCAAAAGCAGACACGGCTCCTGTGAAAAGTACTTCCCTTTGGTTTTAGGAACACACTGAGATAATGTGTGGTATAAAGCAGAGGAGAATAAAAATAGTGGAACTGGAGGCAATAATATGTTGTGACGATCACTTCGTTACATGAAAGAGGGAAGACTCGGCTGGAGTAAGGAAGGGAAGAACGCTAGAAAATGGCTTTGGTGGAGCACGTGAAAAAATGAGGATTCTGAAAATTGTATAAGGAGAGAGAACTTCTGGCTGTGGCTGTTAAAACGATTTTGGGGGGTCTGTCTTTTTGTATCTATCTCTAATGCAATATTTATTATTTATTATTATTATTTCTAATACAACAGGACCCAAGCAGCGCTGGATGGCAATCTTATTTGTAAAAGGCCGTGGAGAGGGAATTTAATACGTTTACCTTTGGGGCAGCTGCGTGAGCTCAGAGGCCTGCAGTTCAAAACTCACCTCAAACACAAACTAGCTTGGGGACTCTGGACAAGTCATTTAACCTGTTTACCCTGGCTTCCCTCAACCACAAAATGGGCATAACAGCACCAGCCTGCCAAGGTAAAGGGCACCCACAGAAGGTGATACAGAAACGCTAGCTGCCATCGTAATGGCTTCACCAAGAGGCAATAAATAACAGAGGCACAGCAGCACCTACCACAAGTAGGGTGTACTTTTATTTCCAAATGTACTCAATTCCAGCATCTATGGCACAGAAGCAAACACTCTAAAAAACACTATGGGCAATACAGGCTGATTAATTATTTAGCTGAATTGCTAACAGTTAAGGTAAATACAGTCAGAATGTACAAACTGCTGAGATAAAGGTTTAGATAAATTCTCTGCAGTCAAATAAACATTACATTATGGGCCTCTTAAAATTCTAAATATTATAGAGCTTTTTCTTTGTCAAGATGAGGATTTACAGTTCAAAATATTGTTATAATACAAAAACAGCAAAATACCAAGAACTGTAATTTTATATTGATTCTAAATTGTGCTTCCTTCCTCAAAGCTCTCTGCAGCTGAGGTAACGCAATTCCCAAGGCATTATCACGGGACTGGCCAATTATGTTTCATAATGGAGACTTTTTACATGAGTGGATTATGAAAGAATCCTGTAAAAATTACAATTAAACTCATAACCATCATTCTTCTCAAATTTCATATCCTGTATTGCTCATCACCCAGTCTGTTGTAATGAGAATGAAAAGTCAGTGAGCCATTCCTTGCTTACATTACAGTGATTTTCATATATTTAAGGACACACAATTATTCATTCTACAATATGTATTAAGTTTTTATGTATTAAGTTATTATGGTAAAGGCTTTTATAATGAATTCCACTTAGTACTAGTATTAAGGAAGCTTAAAGTCAGATAGATTCCCAATCTCGTACTTGGACTTCGGAAACCAAGGTGCAACTTTCTGATCTAAGTTAAATATGACTGACTTTCTGTTTTATTTTATTCTTCTGTGGTTAGGGTTTATGGGAATCTGTATTTTGGGGAAGAATTCTGAATGTCTTCTTTTGGGGATGGAGATTTACATGTAAATAAATAAAATGTTCAAATGATTTTTAAAAAATGAAATAACAGTCTAAGGTATGAATTCTCTGGTCCAGGTCCGTATTTGTACCTGTGAAAATTAATCTGTGAACCACATGATTGAGCTATCAAATGTTTAGCTTTTCTACAGATGATAAGATTATATGTTATTGCTAAGTTCCAGTTATTTTTTCCCCTATCATTTATCATGTATCCAGATTATTATTCGCTACTGTCACTTTAAAGACTCAGATTAAATCTTTTATAACATTAACAGCACTGCTTCATCTCCCGTCCTCCCCACAAAAAATTTTAGAAAGCTTCTGTAAACATTAAAGGATTTTAGAATCAAAGTTTCATAAATGTACGATGTTTCAGGTAATTTTCCCATTTGTGCCAATCCATCATCATGGATAATTGAGTTCCCTCTAAATAGTCTAAGATTCCGGATAATTCCCACTAAAAGAAAACTCAAATTAAGTAGGAATGTTTTATAGCAGAGTAGCTAAAACTAATCCTCTTAAGGGTCATTCTGTGGGTCTAAGCAACCAAAATTAAGAAGTTAATTCATCCAATCGCATTTAACTACCCCTACTCCTCAAGTATCTAGCCTTTTCCTAAACTGTAGTAATCCAACTCTGCTATAGTGCCTCATTTAAGATCATAAACTAAAGAAACAGCCATTTAAGTATTAATATATTTAATCATTTCACCTAGTTGCTATCTTCCCAATGAGCCTAAGTTTCTTGAGAGTAGGGTGTCTTGAGTTTGTTTTGGCCGCCAACACATACGCCTTAGCATGTTTATTTTATTGAATTGAAAAAGTGCTTTAAAAAATCAGAAGTGGGGGCAGCTGGGTAGCTCAGTGGATTGAAAGCCAGGTCTAGAGATGGGAGGTTGTAGTTTAAATCTGGCCTCAGACACTTTCCAGTGGTGTGACCCTGGGCAAGTCACTTGACCCCCTATTGTCTAGTCCTTACCACTCTTCTGCCTCGGGGCCAATACACAGTATTGACTCCAAGACAGAAGGTAAGGGTTTAAAAAAAAAATCAGAAGTAAATTCTTAGTCCTCTCTAATAACATTTAGGCAATATATTTTTCTCAAAAATTGCATTAGGGGGCACCTAGGTAGCTCAGTGAATGAAGAGCCAGGTCTAGAGACAGGAGAGATAGGAGGTCCTGGGTTCAAATATGACTACTCAGACACTTCCTAGTTGTGTGTCCCTGGGCAAGTTACTTCACTTCAATTGCCTACCCTTTCTCATTCATTCAATGGAACCAATACTTAATATCAAACTTAAAACAAAAGGCAAGGGTTAAAAAAAGTCACTCTAGATATCAGCTTAGTAGCCCATCTAAGGATAAGTTTACAGTTAACTCATAATGAGTAAAGCAAAGGAGGCTTTGGAGTCACTCCATTTTTTCCAAATCCCTGCTACTTTCTATAAACAAGTTATTTTGCTTGAAACCAGGAGAAACTAAAATGGCAGCAAGAAATTTCAGTCTTTGTGTCTATATTCTTCACCTAATTCACTAAAGTTCTTTAAAAACAAACAGACATTTTCTGAGAGAATGTGAAACCTCCCTTGGGAAATAGCTCAAAGCTTAATATTAATATTTTCTAGGACTGATTCAGGCTGATACTGTAGCACTGTGAGAGAAAGACTTGCAATTATTCCGAGTAAACTGAAAGCCAAGTTCCAGTTTAACTCCTCACTTAAAGCTACATTTTCAACAATTTTGTTATAACTTATTTTACATATGCATATATAATATTATTATATTATAATTTATATAATCATCGTTGTTGAGATGGGAAGACAGAATGGGGAAAAGACTTGGATGTTAACTTGCTTATATGATATTTTATGTAAGAAGATTTAAAACTAAATTGTAAAATATGTATTTTAGAAATTCAGAAAAATGATCTATTTGATAAGTGTGTGCAAGCAGCAGCATAGAAATCCTTAGGCTTTTCCTACCATAATATCCACAACTTCTTGTCTGTATCCTTCCCAAAGTTCCACTTTCAGAAAAAGAACTTGTTTCCTCCACAGCCATCACCTTCTTTTTAATAGCCTGTGTGGAAGCTCTGAATTCTACTTTCCTGAACTGTTTTTTCTTCTCCTAACCTTAAGTGTAATTTTTCTTATTCATGAACACTACTAACACTTTTAACACTATTGATAACAAACCTTTCCTTTTTTGGCTATTCCATTACCACCTCAAAATTTGTTGCTTTAAAGCAGTGATTCCCAAAGTAGGTGCTGCAGCAATCATGGGGAGCGGTGATGGCCACAGGTGCATTTATCTTTCCTATTAATTGCTATTAAAATTTTTTTAAAATCTAATTTCCAGAGGGCTATGTAATATTTTTTCTGGAAAGGGGGCGGTAGGCCAAAAAAATTTGGGAACCACTGCTTTAAAGGGATGCTACATACTTTGGGTGAAGAATTAAGTTTTTACCTAATCTGTAAAGATAAAACTTGTATACATCCAGCTTTAAGAAAAAAAAAAAAAAGGCAACTTAAAATTTGCTAAATAAACTTTAAATCAACTTTTTAAAGCATCTCATCAGGCAACTATAATTTGCTAAAATTACCATTAGAACGTTAAAAGTGCTCTCACTGTACATCAAAGTGTTTGGCATGAAATAGATCCTAAAAACCAAGGGCTCTTTTTACCATCCCACATACCAAATGAATTACCCACTTAGAACTACTGTTTCAGAGTGAATTCTGGGGATTTGTAGGCCATTAAATAGGGAATTGGTATTATGGCCAAAAGTTACACATTTACAGTGGTCCCTTGCAGCATCCCCAGGGATTTCCTGGAGGCTGAAAAGGGGGATCAGGACATGAGATTACTTTTACTTTTGGCTCACATGGGAATGAAAAAGAGCAAACCCCCTGAATTGACTATGCAATAAATAAAGCCAGTTATCTTTCCAGTATAAAATGCAATTAAGTGAGAGTAAAAAGGGGATAAAAGGCAAAATGGGGGTAAAAATTATATAGCCTATAAAAGAAATATAAAAATATAAATAAGAATAAAGCTAAATTAAATGGCATATTAATAATGCCTATATGGCATTAAAAGGATTAGAGGAGCTAAACTAAAACTAAAAGATAAAAGATTTGCTAAAAAAAAAAAAAGTATACTCTCTCAGGTTAAGACTGTGGGAACTGTGCATATGAAGAACTCAAGATTCTATTTGCCTTTACCCTAATTTTCTATTCTTTTTAAAAAACTGTATGATTTAAAACCTTTACCTTCTGTCTTAGAATCAGTACTGTGTATTGGTTCCAAGAAGAATGATAAGGGTTAGGCAATGGTGACTTGCCCAGGGTCACACAGCCAGGATGTGTCTGAGGCCAGATTTGAAACCAGGACCTCCTGTCTGTAGGCCTGAGCCACTTAGCTACTTCCTTAATTATCCATTATTGCATTAGACCCAAAGAAAAAGGAAGACAGAATCTTCCTTCTGGCCCAATCATCTCAGGAGCATCAACCAAGAAAACTGAAAACACGCTGTTGGATTTGGACCCAGGGCCCTTTCTATGCTCTTGCCACATGGTAGGACTGCCACGCAGCTCCCATGGGGTCCCTTAGAGATACCAACACTGTTTCCAACCCCAACCCGGCTTCAACCCTTTATGCCCAATCAGAGCCCCTTGATTTGGCCCCCTCCCCCAGGAGGTCGCTTCGTCTCACTCCCAGATTCCATTTCAGACTTGTGTCTAGTTCCTGCCATCCTTCTCCTAAACCCAGCAGCCATGTGCACTGGGCAGGTGGGTAAGCACGCTGGGGGAGGTGAGGGTAGAGAGGAGGAAAGTACGCAGGCGGTGGTGAACCAGGGACACGAGCACACAGGGAACACCGTGGCAGCGGCAAGCTAAGCTAAAGGGGGAGAAATTGCGGCAGCCAGTCATTGCACAGGTCAGTAGCAGACGCTCTGTCCAGGGAGAGCAGAAATGTGATTAAGGAAGAAAGAACATGCAAAGTCCTTTAAAATAGCTCTTCAGTTTTGCAGGTTCTGGCCACACTACTGACCCGCCCAGGACAGGCCCACCTTCTTTATCCCAAGAGATGTGACAAGCAAGGCCCCGAAGTCAAAGAAGCCGCGGCGTCTGGCCAGGGCAGACATCTCTACCTTGCATCTACATGGGGGAAAAAACCCACCACCCCAATGCGCCACTCCGTCTCTCCTCTGAGGTATACAGAATCTCCCTTTCCAAGGGCCTGTGGCACTACCATTAGCGAGGGCTTTGGGGAAAAAAGAAAGAGGACTGGAGAAATCGTGTCCAATGGTGGGTGTCCTGGCTGCCGGGCGGCCCATCGTGCTTCTTCTGGACAGCCTTAGTGCCTTCTGCTTTTCTGACCTGCTACGATTTAGGCCCCTGACACCAGCCCCAGAGCAACCTGGACTGTTGGCTTTCTCTAAAAAGCTTAACTGAAAGAACAGGAATGGCCTTTTTCTTTCTTTCTTTCTTTATTCTGAATAACCTGAAAGAACTACCTGTGCTATCATGAGATCCAACATCACTTTCTTTTGACTGGGGGATAAGCCCGTTTCTTCTCAAGGAGCAGTTGGCAACTCCGTGTTTGCGCAATTGGTGCCGTTCACAGTTAGATTTGGTAGAAAAGAAGGCGTCGCATTTTTGACAAGGGTAGGGCTTCTGACCTGAAGCAGGAAAAAAGATAGATTTATCTGACTTTCTAATGAAAGCTAAGAGCTACTTTATTTTGCTGGGCAATATTGGTAGCTGTCCCCACTCCCCACCCTCCCTCTTACTTTGGATGAACATAAATAAGCGTTTAATAACAAAACAATGAAACACCTAAAATGTCTCAAATCTAGGGCAAAGCATGCTTTTATTCTTCATAATATTGAATTACTGTACAATTAAAACATTTTCATTTTGTCTGGACCTGTGGTTTCATTACTGTCATAAGGGAACTTCCAGTGTGGTAACTACTAATTCTACCCCAAGCTGCATATGCCCGGGGAACCAATAAGCTAAAAGGGTCACAGAGTCAATGTATGCCAGATAGGAGGTTACCCAGGCATTCTGGACTCCAAAAGTGAACCCTCCTAACCCCACAATACCATGCTGGTTTAAATAAAATCTATGTGTAGGAATTTATCATTTAACTAGCTAAAAACAGCCTATTACTAGAAAGGTTAAAACGTAAATGAAACAATTAAACACTGTAAAGAATTTTAAAATTAGAGAAGAAAATGGTTATTTTCACGAGATAAATGGACCCAAGTCATTTTTCTATAATTAGAGAATAAAGACATAGGAGACAAAAACAGGCTGAGCCCCTTTAAGACACCAAAGAAGACCAATAAGAAAGCAGACAAACCACCTCGCGCCATGCCCTTGACCCTCCGGCTCATTCAGTCAGGCCTTGGAGGGGAAGGAAAGCTAGCAAGGCAAAGACAGGTGACTCATTTCCTGGCTCTTACCTTTCAGAGGGTTAAGTCCATTAGGACGGGTCTGCCTAGGAGAGTGGGCATTCCCTCTAAAATGCCAAAAGGACGGCCCGGGAGAGATCCGCCCCCACCCCGGCAACTCCTATTTTGACCGTTCGTACTCCTCTCCATTCTGACCCGGTAATTTCCTGCTTTGTAGTAAATCTCCAAAACACGGTAATGAGAGAAATAGGTTGTTCATACCAGTATTTATGCTATTTGGCTTAATGTTCAGGTTAGCTCACTTTCCTCCCTTATTTGGATTTTTTAAATACTGCAAACCTATCAAAGTCCAAGTCGTCCCTGTGACCTACTGTGATAATACTTGTTTGTACGGGGGGGCTGGGGGAGAGAAATCAGCAGAAAGGGCAGAATGAGGAGTGGGAGAGCCAAGCCGGACTCTTGGTCGTGGTGGTGTTATTAAACACTTCTCAGCAGCTTCTACTACCAAGAGGGAAAGGTTTCAGGTACACAGACTTTAACCGAGGCAGACTCGTGGCTTCGGTCCCTTAGCCTTGGGATTGGTGGAGCCAATGGACAACTCAAGGACTAAGCACAAAGGTCTTCTTGCTCGGCTTTTCTCAACACAAAAATCACCGGGGGCCTTTGTCCTGACACAGAGTTTTGGATCACAAAGAAATGATTCCATCCTTCCCAAGCAGAGGATCCTGGAAATGCCCAGTCCCACAGTTTATACAGTGCACAGAGCTTCTCAGACCTCAGTTATCCAGAGAAGGGGAAGGTGATGAGGGTGGGGCGAGCTCGACTCTTCTGTTTCTGTCTCTCACTCTAGTGCCGCAGATGGCCGAGCCAATGCGGGGAAGGGAGATGCCTTGCACTACTGGAATTCTCATTAAAACCACGAGAGCTCCACTAGGAAGTCAAAACTCCTGAATACAGCCCTTGAATATTTCAAAGTTTTCTTAAGTTCAGTAGGTATTTTATGGTGTGTTTGTGCATGTATATGTTAAACACTCTAATATTTGCTCTCTATCCTAATCAAATAAATCTTCAGGTTTTCAATTCCTGTTGATTGTCTTAGGGGAAGAATTACCAGCAACCAATGACTCATTAAAGACATCAAATAATGAAGAAGAAAATGATATTGTAAAGCCAAATAAAGATAAATTGGCAAAAATAGTCTCATAAAAAATATAGAACCATCCTTTTACTTTTATTTCTGTGTTTTCTTCTCTTCCAATATTTATATCCCACTCCCTTTCTCTGCTATCATGTAAAAAAGCTGTGACTATAACTCCAAAGTTTATCTCCTCAGCTATAAGATAGACTTATACTAATACGACAATATGCTTTGTAAATTTAAGCATTATACAAAATATTATTCTTATAAATTAGTGGCACAAACATGAGTGAGCACACCTTAATTTTTATCATCCCTTTTATTACTACTTGAATACTATACATTTGCTTGGGGGGGGGATGAAATAAAAAGGAGACAAAATTTGGCTAAAATTCTTCAAATTTCAGTTATTGGAATAAATGACAGCTTCGAATGAGAGGCTTTACTTTTAACATGGTCCCCAAGTAAGTAATGTGTCATACTTTGTATCAAAGATCTGTTGTGATATGGTTTCTCCCACTGTAACATGAAAATTAATAGCTTTTTGCTTTTGACTCTCTCAGAAAAGGGAGTAAGAAATAGCTTCATGCTTGCTGGCAAGGGCTAAGTTTCACCAGATGCACACAATCACCTTTGGGCAACTTCTCCTATCATTCTTTACTTACTCTTCTTTACTTCTTCTTTACTTCTTTACTTACTCAAATGTCTACTTACTCAAATCCTACCTATCCTTGCCAGTCCAAGTCTAATGAGATGCCCACAAGGGCACCCTCTCCCTTAGGCCATTCAGAATTTCTTACATTTAGGTTTGTGTGTGACTTCCATTAGGGCAGGGAACTAAACTTCAATCAGAGAATCTTGCACAATTTTCTGTTTACAACAGCCGCTTAATTCTCTTGAACAAATGCTGAATGTACAAAAACCGTATTTGTTGAAAATATCAATTGTGCAGGTGTCTTTTCTTCACACACCAACACTGACAGAGAGATAAGTCTCTTAAGGTAAGCAGATAATGTCAACTATTAGTTTATTAAAATACACAAAGTGGACCAAAAGCATTTTTGTTTGTTTAAAAAAAAAAAAAGACAACTCTATAACATAAAGTTACAGTGAGCTGCCTAGCAGTGTAAAGTTTCTATTCTGTGAGATTTCTAAACTGATGACCAGAGGTCAAGACCCAAAAAAACCCCAAAAGGTAAGAACTGTGTTTAGGGGCAGCTAGGTAGCACAGTGGAAAGGGAGTCAAGAAAGACTTGGGGTAAAATCTGGCCTCAGATACTTCCTTGTTGTGTGACCCCAGACACACTATTTAATCCCAACTGCCTCGCTCTCACTGCTCTGAAATTCTAAGAGAGAAGGGAAGGGGTTAAAAGAGAAAAGAGTCCATATGTACATGCATTCCTGTGGCCTTTTTTGGGTAAATATATGCTATTCCCCCCCCAAAATATAAACATGCCCCTAGTACTCCCTTCTCTGTATAGTGAAATAGTCTAGAAATATAACTATCTCCTACCTCCCTATGTAGACATACTGCCTCCTATACCTGGAGGTCAGGAAGGGTGCACCAAACACCTGCTATGTGTCCAGGACTGCACTGAATGTTTAATATTATCTCATTTAATACTTAGAACAACTCTGGGGGGAGGTGCTACTATCATTATTATAGTTGAGGAAACCAAGGCAGACAGAGGGTTAAGTGACTTGTCTCAAATAACACAGCTAGTAAGATGCTTGAGGCTGATTTGAACTCAGCTTTCTTCCTATTTACATGTTTTTCCTTTTTCAGAAGCCATTTCAGAAGCCACTACTCTTCCCATGAAGCTTGCCTCCATAGCACAAGTTAGAAACGTATTGCCATCTTCTAGTCTCCAGGACTTACAATAAATACATCCTTTAAAAAATGCTTGGATTTAACTGATAATTTCTTGAATATACAAGTATAACAGGATGATACATAACTGAGTTTAGTCATTTCTGTCACAATTCCTGGTGAAAAAATCTCCCTTGACATTCCTAAGCAGGGAATAATTTTTTTTTTTTAACCCTTAACTTCTGTGTATTGGCTCCTAGGTGGAAGAGTGGTAAGGGTGGGCAATGGGGGTCAAGTGACTTGCCCAGGGTCACACAGCGGGGAAGTGTCTGAGGCTGGATTTGAACCTAGGACCTCCCATCTCTAGGCCTGGCTCTCAATCCACTGAGCTACCCAGCTTCCCCCAGCGGGCAATAATTCTTAAGTGTTGCTTGGGGCACTGAGACACAAGTTAAGTGATGTGGATCTTGAATTTATCATGTGTTAGAGGTGGGGAATGAATTCAGATTTCCGATTTTCTTTCACTGAGCTGCGTATGTAAAAAATTTTCTGCTACTAAAATGTTCTATAATTCTTTTGTTTCAGAAATACTATTTATATTAAGGCCCTTGTCTGGAATAAAATAGGGTGTTAAAGGCAGAAGAAAATGGGACAAACATTGGCCTTATACTCATCATAGATGATAAATAATTGAACTGAAGAAATGAAAGAAGAAACTGGCTGGTTATGGGAAAACCGGTATGTAGATAAGCTGAGTTACCACCTTCTTGACTCCTGAATTATCACAAAGAGAGGGAGAAAAAAAGAAATCAAGTATTTACATTAAGGGGCCAAGAGAAGGGAAAGAACTATTCTGACTGAAATAAATAGAACAAGAGAATATTTAGTATATACAGCAACCAAAATAACATTTGAAGACTGACTTGTGTTATGTCCACCTCCAGAGAAAGAACTGATAAACAGAAATAAATAAGACAGGTTTATAAATACATATATCATTTTGTTTCTAAATGATGCCTTCTATAGTATGTAGGAAGGGGAGGGGAGAGTGGGAGACACAAACTAACTAATTATCTTAAAGGGTACTAACAACCAAGATGATTTTAATTCAAGGCCTATCACTGACTTTGGGATGCCTTTTAAATAACATTTCAATGCCTCAACTCACTAAGACTATATAAGTTATAAAACAGTTACTGATCTATACGCAAAGGAATTTTGAGAGCTAATAAAATTATAGGTTGGAAGGGAAAAAAAGGCAAAGGCTAGCACAGGGACTAAGATGCACATGTTGAAGATGTTTCCCTCATCAAAAAGACAGAAGGCGAGGAACTTAAAATGAGAAAACAAATGGCGAATGTTATAAAACTAATAATAACAATACCAATAATAATAAAATAGCAAATGTTATTTAAAAGAAATGGTGAATGTAGGTTTTTAATTTTTTAAAATTGAACCCTTACTTTCTAACTTATAATTGAGTATCGGTTCCAAGGCAGAAGAATTTGTAAGAGTCAGGCAACTGAGATTAAGTTACTTGCTCAGGGTGTCACACAATGTCTGAGATTTGAACTCAAGGGTTCTAGTCTCTATCCATTGAGCCACCTCGCTGTCTTGAGATAGTGTGCTTTAGTAGAAAGAATACTGGATCCCAGGTCTTCTATTTATTATCTATGTGACCCTTAGGAAAGTCACTTCCTCTCTGAGCCTCAGCCTCCAACTATGGGAAATGAGGGCATCAGATTAGAAGATGTCTACAGGTCTCTTCAGTTTTATCTTCTATAAGTATATGTTGATCCTTCTGACTTAGTGCTAAAAATCTGTTTATATTTTTTAATGATAACTAAATAAAAATCCAGCTTCAGCAGGGTGCTCACCTAATACAACTAAGCATACACATGGACACTTGCTAAAAGCTACGATACACACTGCTCTTAAACTATAGATTCTAAAGCTTTACCAAAGACAAAAGATTTTCAAGAACAAGAAGTGTTATTAAGCTGTGAATGTTCATTGAGTATATGCTGTAAGCTATATCTGGATGATAGTAGTTTTTTAGGGCAACTGGAAAAACGGATTGTCAACACTGTGATCTCTCCCAAAAAATAAGAGCATTTTGAGATTATTTTACCTATGGAGCACATTACCAATTAAGAGTTTGCATGAACTAATCAAACCACATCACCTCTAACAAACCTCTATTATGCCAAAGATGTACAACTCAAATAGAAATGGATCATGGTGGGCCACACATAATCTAGTTCAGACAAGGAGTTTGACACCTCTAATCCACAATGTACATAAAGTGACAAGGGAATCAACAATGAAATAATGAAAATTGAGACTGAGCTGATTCTTGTGTATAAGTTGTAACAGGATGAGACCATATTCAAGTATGATACAAATGAGAGTGAGGAATGAAGACTACTGCCAACCAGGGGATGGAGGGGAAGGTGTGGAGGGAAAAAGACATCAAAGAAATGAAAGTCCCAGAGGCTCGCTGTTGAGGAAGAGAAAGATTTCCATGGCTGGAGACCTGGTAAAAATATATGCAAATACATAAAGAATGAGCTCTAGACATGGGAGAGTATATGAAGAGAAGTGGTATGAAATAAACCTGGAAGGGTTTTCCATAAAAGTCTTGAGAACCAGTGAAAAGAATTTTTATTTTATCCTTTAGATAACAAGGAATAGTGGAAACTTCTAATCAGTATGGCTACAGCCCAAGTATTACGCTTTAGAAGCTGTATTAAGGATGGATTTGAAAGGAGAGACAAGAGAGCTATATCAATTTAACAGACTATGTAAATTTAAATCTACTATATCCCCCCCCCAAAAAAAAGGGGGGGGGGGGGGGAAGAAAAGAAAAATCACAAGATTGTTCTAAGATGTTTTCAATAACCTCCTGTGCTTCAAGGGACTGGATTCAATGGCCTTTAAGCTCCACTCCAGGTCCAACCTGGTGATCTGTCTTTCTTCTAACACCCTGTGTAATCACTGACTCATTTTAAGCCAAGGTGACATTTTGACATTCAGCGCCAAACAATCGAAACTAACCTCGATTCACACCTTTATAGGCAAGTAAGGACAGGTAACTTGCACCTGTAAAGACATACTGGCTGCCTGGAGTACCTTGGGATAACATCAGTGTGCCCACAGAAGAATGGCCAAAGGGTAAAGCGAACTTGCACAAGTTTTTTAATATCAACACCAGGCTAAAGATTCTCAGCTGGAGACAGACAGGTGACACAAGTGCATCCCATGTAGCTTTGACTGCTAGGGGAGAGGGCTGAAAAAGATGAAGAACAAACGGCCATCTAGAAACTGAGTTAAATATTTAGAAAGGCACAGCAACCTGCCTGGGGAAATGTGGAGACTGGCCTCTCTGAAAGCCCTGTTTCTCAATAAACTGAACAGATGATGATAAGAAGCTCATCATTCAAAAGTGCTGCAAAATTGGAGTACGGATCACGTGGCATTTAATACTTCTCACCGTATCACCCCTATGTTGTCTTCTTTTGACTGAATTATTATTTTACTATGTCAGACAAACTCCTTCAAATGGAAAGTTAAAAATAGCCCAGAGCAACCGCAATCTCGGTAATGAAGCTGGATATTTTTCAGTACCAAGCAGTCCCACCAGAGAGCGCTATATTGACAGATTCTCCGAATAGCTTACAACCTGATACCAGGATCTGAGACTTCAACGCAAGGGGGTGGGGGAGGAAAAGGAAAAGAAATTTGGCAAGGGTTGGTATAAATTCCAAGAACAGAATCTGATTAGATGGAAGACTTTTCCATTCCATTCAAGAGGCAATAGTGCCACTGTCCATACCACTGCAGTTTTAGCTTTACTCCCTCTCTAACTCCTTTTCCTCTTTCTCTATTTTGTCCATCTTGAACCTTCAAGCAAAGCCTATATATCCTCCTTACAATCCTAGAATGCTTTAGTGACTCAGATCCATTACCTAGGAGTCCTATAAGGTATCTAGACAGTTGTATCCTGGCTCCTGTTTTATAGATAAGGTAAGTGAAGCTGCATCATGGTCTGTAGCTGAGGTTGCGGTGGTTCTAGTAATAGGAAAGCATTATAATTAGGCAGAAATAGATTGACCTGTTGTCCCTGCTTTTTACCTTCTTTAAGTGATTTAACCTTCCTTAAGCTTTTATGCCTGGCAGCCTGATGCTTTACCCTTTGCTTTGACCAGCAGCATCTCTCTCTCCACGTACTTCAAAGCCTAATTTGAAAAATACCTCCTGAATAAGATTTTTTTCAATTGAAAAGGGTATGAACTCACTTCTAATCCCATTGCTGTTGCCCCATATGGCTTCCTTGTACATTCTGAATAGCAGTGACTCCATCATAGCACTCATGGGACTGTGAATTATCTATCTCAAAGGCAAGGATACCTCTGTCTACCCCACCCAGAGCCCCAAAACACTGGCCACCAAATCAGAGCTGATCTGTGGACATCCTATGGATTCTGGAGGTGGTTTCTGAAAGTATCTCAAGTTTAATTTTATAGTTCTTTTAAGAAGAACACAAACAATGATGGCAATGGTTTAAGTAAAGTCAACAAGGAAAGGCAACAGAACTGGTAAAAACAAACAAAATGGTCATCAGTTACAATCATCTGTCTAAAGTTGAAGATCATAACCTTCCTTTCTGTTCATCAATAACCAAATCATTTTCTTGGGAGAAATTTGTTGGGTCAAAATAAAATCTAGCAAAACAATTCTGAAATTCTCAAACAAAAATGAAAGGATAGTGTGGACAGAAAAAGAAAGCAAGTTTACCTCACTGCCCAAAGCCCAAAAGCTTCCTGGTAAAGGACACCAGGATACAAAGTCTCCTGTCAGTACACAGAGTATGCTTCGGTACCTTACTACAAAGTCTCCTTTCAACTTGATTTTCCTTGTGTTTGGCTCAAGCAATTATCATTGATACATTTTCAAGTGAAGAATGGAGGCAAATCAGAAAGGAGATACTGCTGATTAATGTGCAATTACTAGGGCCTTAGAATACTTTTTGATAAGCATTTAGCCTATCATTAGAGCATGGACAGCGGGAAGCCTCTGGACCCTAACGGGGAGAAACAGGCTCACAGCCTGAAAACAATCCTGGGGAAAGGAGGATGCACCATGAGGCAAAGGCCGAGAAGAGAAGTGAGGGTTTGGCCAACAGGGGCACAGCCATGGGGCCGCTGGCTGCCCCCTCCTCACGGTGTCTGGGAAGGATGGAAGGACAGACAGCCAGAACGCTCTTACCAGTGTGTGTGAGCATGTGCCGCTGCAGGGAGCTGGCCCAGGGAAACACTCGGGGGCAGTAGGGACAGCTGATCTTCTGCAGGCAGGCAGAATAGGAATTGCGCTTCCCCCTCAGCAGCTTCTCCTCGGGGCAGTCCTGCTCGTCGTCGCTGGGCCCCGTCGGGTCGGTGGGCACAGCTTCGTCCTTGACATCGTCTTCGGCGGACTGCAGGAAGGGACTGAACTTGTTGGTGTCGGTGGTGGCCAGCATCTTCTCGATGCTGGCGAACTCTCCGCTCGACTCCAGGTCCACACTGCCGCTGTTAGTCTTGGGCCGGTTCTTGGTCCCTTTCTTTCGGCCCCTCTTCTTTGACGAAGCAGCCGATCCCTGCTCCGCGGAGGAGGCGGCCCCGGGACTGCCGGCCTGGACGGCGGGCTCGCCGGGCTCTTTGGGGCTGCCGGTGCCAGAGACGGCGGCCGGCTTCTGCTTGGGGCCTGCTAGCTTCTCCGGGAGCAGAGGATTGCCGGCGGCCTTGGGTGCGGGGTCCGACACCTCGGTCTTCAACAAGGCAGGGGCCGACGACACGGACGAGATTATCTGGGCGATGGAGGCCAGGGGCGGCAGCTCTTTCGTCACGGGAGGCTTTGGCAAGAGCGGGGGTGGTTTGGGGCGAAGAGGGCGAAGCAGGGCCGAGTTGCTCAGGAGGGCCGGGGAGATGATGGGGACGGCGAGGTGGAGGGGGGCCTGCAGGGGCTGGGCAGGGTGAGGAAGGCCCGGGCTGGCGGCGGCGGAGGCAGCCGCAGTGGCGGCCGGCTTCTCTAAAGGCCCACCGGCCGCGAGGGGCACGGGCAGGCCGGGGCAGGGCGGAGGGCAGTTATGGAGCTGGTCGCTGCAGCCGGGGCCCGGCTCGGGCTTCTTGGCTTCGCCCGGCGCCGCCGTCTCCTTATCCCGCCGAAGACTCTTGGGGATGGACAGGTCGATGGGCTCCATGGAACAGTCGTAAGAGGAGGCCCCCACGAAAGAGTTCTCCTGCTTCACTTGGACCAAGGCCAAGGCCTTCCCCTTCTGCGAGAAGTCCAGGGGCTCGTTGAAGTCCATGGGGAAGCTGCTCGTGGGCTCCAGCTTGATGGAGATGTGGGAAGGCAGCGGCGGCTGGCCGGCGCCCCGGAGGAAGCCGTTCTGGGGCTCCAGGAAGGCGGTGAGGGGC
Organism: Gracilinanus agilis; assembly: GCF_016433145.1. Classification (NCBI taxonomy): domain Eukaryota; kingdom Metazoa; phylum Chordata; class Mammalia; order Didelphimorphia; family Didelphidae; genus Gracilinanus; species Gracilinanus agilis. The sequence goes on from NC_058130.1 coordinate 612,717,077, forward strand.
TTCCGGTCCGCGTAGGGCCCCTCGTCGAGCAGCGCGGCGGCGTCGGGGGCCTGGGGCTCGCGGGGCCCCGCTCCACAGTCCACGGCCAGGACGTAGCTGTCGAGGTCGCGCTCCTGCACGTGCAGGTGCTGCTTGAGGACGTGGTGCACGCAGTTGCGCTTGGTGGAGAAGGCGGTGCCGCACTCCTTGCACTCGAAGGGCTTGCGGCCCTTGGGGCAGCCGGCGGCGCCCCCGCTGTGGGTGCGCATGTGGATGCGCAGGGCGCGGTAGTGCTTGAGGTCCTCCCCGCACAGGCGGCACACGGTGTCGGGGGAGCAGAAGGCGTCCACCATCTCGGCGGCGTTGCTGGACACGTACTCGATGTTCTTCTCGATGTCCTTGCGGGTGGCCTTGAGGTGCTTCTTGCGCAGGTGGCGCTCGCAGTTGGCCTTCACGGTGAAGGGGTAGTGGCAGATCTTGCAGATGTAGGGCCTCTCGCCGCTGTGCGTGCGCAGGTGGCGGATGAGCGCGGCCTTGTCGGCGGCGATGTAGTCGCAGATGTTGCACTGGTACGGGGAGATGCCCAGGTGGGAGCGCACGTGCGCGCGCAGCACGCCCGAGAAGGCGAACACTTGGCTGCAGAAGCGGCAGGGGTACAGGACCTTGCGCATGGCCGGCGTCTTCTTGCCCGCCGCTCCGGCGATGATGGCCTTGAGCTCTCCCTCGGTCACTTCTTGCTTGATTTTGGCCTCCATGTTCAGGGGCAGCAGGGCCTCGATGATACTGTCCTGCTCCAGCTGGGTCTTCATCTCGGGCTGCCCCGAAGCCTCCCCCCGAGGCTGGAGGAAGAGCTGTGAAGACGGAGAATTGAGTTTGGCCCCGGACTTGGGCTGCAGCAGCTGGGAGTTGGAGGCGGCCTCCACAGAGGTTTTGATCAGCCTCAGCGGCGGAGGGGGGAGGCTGGGGCTGATGCAGCCCGGAGACGCCTGCTGGGCGCTGATCAGGGGCGGGGGGGTGGAGGTGGCCACCACCGTGCGGGGGGTCACCAGGGGCTTTGGCTTCAGCGGGGGCATGTGCTTGAAGATGGACTGCATGGGGGCGGCGGGGGCCTTGGACAGCGGCGGAAGACTGATCTGGGGAGGGACCGAGGACGCCATCTTCAGGATTTGCTGGATGTCGGCCAGCTCGATGGCGGACTCGCTGGAGATGGGTTTGACGACGATGCTACTGTCGGGCTGGATGATGAATCCCTTCTGGAAGGGCTGAAGGGAGAGGTGCTTCATGTTCTCCTTGGTGGGGGGCAGGACCGTGAGCGAGGCCCCCAGGGAAGCCGCCCCGAGAGGGGACAGGGTGAGCAGGCCGGTGCTGCCCGGCTCCTGAGGTAGGCCGCTCTTCAGGGTCTCCAGCTGTATCGCTTGGTTGTCATCCAGCACGGGCTCCTCCGCAGGGGTGGGCAGGAGGTCTTTGGTGGACCGGAGGCCCAGGGCCACCATGAAGGCCTTCTTCTCGGGGCTCTCATCCATCGGACTCTTTGCCTCTACTTTGTGCTTCTCACTCCCCGGATCCCCTACTATATGGGTCTGTGTGTGTAGTTTGAGGGCAGAAAGCATGGGGAAGGCCTTATTGCAGGTCTCACAAATAAAACGATGAAATTCACTGATGCATCTTCGTAAATTTGTTTCACACCAGACCTATGAGAAACATGGAAAAATAAAGTCACAGGTGGGAGGACAAAATTCGAAAAAGCCAGAAAGAGAAAGAAGAGTTTTAGTTCCAATCCATGTGTATTTTAAGTAACAATTTTTAGACTTTAGAATGTTTCTTACTCCCTGGATGCTGTGACACTATGCCAGCCAATGGAGTCAAAAGAACTCAGGCTAAAATCCTAGTCTATACTTAGTACTACTTGTAGGAACTTGGACAATGGCACAACCTCTGGGTTTCAACTTTCTCATCTATTAAATTAAGAGAATGGACACAGTGATCCTCAAGATCTCCTTTTAAATCTGAATTTCCAGTTCTACCACATAAGGAGAAACCTTTTATACTTGCTGAACTGAACTGGACTCAGATGGGGCTCCTGTCAGGGCTGGATGATCATCCCCGACAAAGCATGGGGAAATGACTTTGTTCTTTGTGCCTCAATCGGTTCACCTAAAAAACAAGTAGGTTAAAGGAAGTGATCTCTTAGTGCTCTAACAGCTTTCAGACTAATCCTTTTCTAGTGTTCCTCCAAATAATTTTCCCTGTTATTATTTTAGTTAGACTTTTGGTAATTTGATTGTTATAATACTAAGTCCATGTCTAGTTTAGATTAATACTAGCTATTAAAACGGAATGCTTCCAATTATTTTGGATATCTGGTGATGTCTAGATCACTTCTCAGAAAAAAATTTTCTTAAATGCATAAAATAAAACATGCAAGCTTATAAAAGAAACTGATCATATCAAAATAATTATCAACAGAGCATACAGCAAACCCACATAAGTTAGGTTAAGAATCATTAAAATAAAGGGACAAGAAAAGGCAAGGAGTAAGAAGAGTTTTCATTCCTACCCAGATGTATTGTTATAAAACCATGAACACTGAAAAGAAAATTGGAGATTTAAGAGAAAAATACATATTGGGATTTATGTTCAGTTTCTATTATTAAATTCTGATTTTCATAAAAGTATTTTCAGGTTCTATAAAAGGCACTGATTAACCCCCAAAGACAATAAAGTGAACCACCACACAAAGTTTCTGTTCTCAGAAGAAAGGTTCCACATAAACCAAATGCCAAGATGGAAATTCAAAGGTAAGTGAACTCCTGATTTCTTGGTTGAATTAAGGCCAGATTATTACCTGAGAAATGCGAGGAAATTTCCTACAAGAGAAGTCAGTGAATCCTAAATCATGGAAGCCGGCAGGAATTGAAGGATTGTTCTGAATAAAAGGCTTTCCTGTAGGGTCTCTTGGAAACTGCTTGTGGATAACTGCATTATGACGCAGCAGTCCTCGATGTGTACGAAAGCTAATGCAACAAATGTCACACCTGAAGGCAAAAAGAGGAAACCTGTTATAAGGCTTTCAAGTCAATGTTTCAGTTATAGGTAAACTTTAACAGATCTAAGAATGATAATATGGAATGTGAGGAGAAAGAACATCTATTTGTCTGGTTTATTGCCATTTTTTTACCAACACTTTCTGTACCTTAAATCTGTAAGAATGGGGGGGAGAGGTGCGGGATGCGCACACGCACACCATATGACTGATGTGTACATCAAAGATAGCAGACAATATTTCTAGCAGATGAAGATCTAAATGCTCCATCACACTTCTGATCTGCTCTCATTGAACAACAAAATGTACACGAATAATTTATGGATTGTGGGTGTTTTCCTCTTTTAACTTCCTTCATGCTGAAGAAGGCATACATCAATTCAAAAATCAAAGCAATCAAGTCAACATTAAAAACTTGGAATTCATCACCAAATGGCCTGGTGGCAAGTGATAACAATAAACAATAAAGATAAAGCATTAATTCTAATTACGTAAAGTAATCAGAGATTCCACCCATATATAGTCATCTCCGACTGGTCCTTGACATTATCTATCAAATGCCTTCTACACTATCAATCTGATGAATCGTTTTACTAATGAAATCCTATTCAACTTCTAAGATCCAATTTAAATGCCATCCTCCCCCAAAAAAGCTTCTTTCCCCCTTTCCTCCCAATAAGAATTGCTTGTTCCCTCTTCTAATTTTCCATAGTGCTTTCTTAGAAATATTATATTTGACACTGTACTAGAGTCAATGGTGTTCATCTCTACATTAATCTCTCCTAATTGAAAACTCCTTAAACTTAGGAATCACTCTTCATTCATCTTAATTATTAACTACAGTGTACAGCATACTCTATCAGACCACAGGCACTCAAAAAAGGAAAACAAACAAACAAAAAACTACTGCACTGAATGAAAAAACTGGAGAAAAAAAATCTTGTTTTTATACCCCTGCCCACTTGTAAGACTTTCCTCAAAGCTACTTCCAGATATGATTAAAAGACGAAAACATATGCAAATAGTTTTTATTTCTATAACACAAACAGAATTCACTTCACGGGCAACTTTCAAGTTAAATCCTTGCTATGTAGAGTCTTGGTTGGACAATAATTACATATGTATACACCCTACAAAAAATGTAGTGCCACAATGCTCTGAATGGATCTGTACTCATAAAGCTGAGGAGTTCTATAATCTTGTGGAAAGAATTTTCAAATTCATTGGTAGATAACCCTATGTGGAGTTAACATGAACAAAATGCATACTTTGAAAATGGATTTTTTCCACAAGAAATAGTAGTGGATTTGCAACAATCTATTCTAATTTATGCCCAGTGTGCAAAACTTTGCAATCTACTATTACTTCTCAAGATAGCTCAATGGAAATGCTTTCGCCTTTAAAACATAGAAAAAGTAGAATGAACTTTTTTTCATTATATTGCAGAAATGTCTATAGTTGGTGTAACTATTTTTCTTATCACTAAGGGGCAAGACAAGGCAGAATATTATTCTGCTATTATTAGTATCTTATTCTCATATTTTGTCAGTATTTAATTCAATTTAGTATAATAGGAATCTATATGTCATAAGGAAAGGGAGGGGAGTTGTGGGGGGAGATTTTGCTTAGATTATTACCCATCATTACAATCTTTGGGAAATGTTAAATAAATACAAATAAATCAAAAGTGTAGTGTTTTGTTACTACAGTCTGTAAAACAATCTCCATATGAGATTAACAAGGTAAGGTTAACAAAAGAGTGAAATGACATATACTGGAGACACTATGGGAAAACAAACAGTTTAATTACACCATTGGGAGTTGTGAAATGGTCCAGCAATTCTAGAAAGTCCATTTAGAACAATGCTTTAAAAAAATGGGAAAGGACCTGATTGTATAAAAATATTTATTGCAGATCTTTTTGTCATGGCAAAGAACTAGATAGTGAAAGGATGCCTATCAATTGGGGAATGGCTGAACAAAATGTAGTATATGATAGAGATGGAATACAATTGTGCTATAAGGAATGATGAACCAGTGATTTCAGATAGAACTGGAAAGACATACATGAACTGATGCAGAGCAAAATAAGATTCACTTATAGAAATGAACAATATGGAAATGTTTTCTGTGATTATACATGTATAAGCCAGAGAGAATCGCTTGTCAGCTCTAGGAGGGGGAGAGAACCCTATTTCTAAATCCAAGACTTGGTGTTAAATGCTAGAAAGGCTCCATGTATTATGTGTTAGTAGGCAGAAAAAAATAGGGTTCAAAAACCAACTCTGATAACTTTATTTGTATGACAGATCAAATGTAACCATCCTTAGTTACCATCTAATGGTAAAATAAAGCTAATAAAATTGTAGTGGGGCCCTCATAACTTTATTATGAGATTATATGAGAAAAGGCAAATGAACTGTTTTTATACAAACTTCATCATTTTATGAATGGCGGCTATTATTATTGTTATCATCACCGATGGGCTGCTCACTCAATGATTCAACTCTGTAACCTCACCTGTAAAGGACTTTGGGACTCTTGTCATTTGTTATCTGAAGCAATGGATTCTATTAAGTCATTTCAAACTTATCAAAAAGTAGGGTATCTGGCGGGATTGTCAAAATTCATTAAGAAACCCAGTGTGAGGAGGTTTGTTAGCAAAGTTTAGTACTATTTTACAACTTGCAAGTAGAAGAGCATTTCTTTGCAAAATATTTTACCATGGGAGGCAGTGCTGAAAAAGCCCTGTATTTGCAGCACAAAATTTAAACTCTAATTTCATTGGTGCAATTTATTAGCTACATGATGATGAAATGGTCATATGAACCTTGGAGTAGAATTTAAAGCTGGAAAAAAACTTCAGATCTCAAAATACTCAGAATACCTTAGTCATTACTCCTCATTTTGTTGATTAATAACAATTGTGGCCTAGAAGTTGTTAAAGCACATTTTCAATGGGAAAAAAAAGAAAAACAGTCTGCCATCCTTTCATTAAAAACATGTGGGTGCTGTCACAATTAAACTTTAAAACACAGATCTGCTTGTAGGGACAGACATTGTTTCTCTCTTGTCTGCAATATCTCAGACAAAATAAGGGTCTGCAAAATCACCTTTTCAAGTATTCCTGTTAAACTTATAGCAGGGAGAAAAGGAGAAAATTAGATCCTTCCTAGCCTGTCAGTTCTTCTACCCAAAATAAATACACCCACTTAAAACTGATTCACATAGTTATGAACATACTAGATAAATGTTCTAAGTAAATAAAAAGGCAGTTTTGAAAAGAAATCTAAGCTATTAGCCATGATTTGCAAATAACATGCAAATTAAATCTGTCATTTCACCCCACAGAAAATGATAACAAAATAGGAAAATAATTGTTATAGCAGCTACAGGTTCCCTAAGACTGCTACTACATCTAAGAAATGGTCAAGATAGTCTATAAAGCAATTTGTACCTATACCTACAAAGCAAAAGGGTTCAGCAAAATAGATTTCTAAAAAAAATTTGAAAACAATTCTTAGCTCTCATTGGCCAAGGCCAGTACAAAAGAGATCAAAGAAAAAGGAAAAGGACACATTATACAAAAATATTTATGGCAGCTAAGACAAAAGAGAGCTGGAGAAAACTAGGTTGTGGCACGGTACCTGACCTGGAGTAAAGAAGAGCTGAATTCAAATCCAGATTGTACTATGTATTAACTATATTTTGCTATGACTAGCTATGTGGTCCTGGGCAAATCACTCAATCCGGTTTGTCTAAATTTCCCAATCTAAGCCAGAGAAGGAAATGGACAAACCACTTGCCAAAAAACACCCTACCAACAGTGCAAAAGTCCAGACCATTAAATTGAGTGTCAAACATTTTTATTATCTATACAACCCTGGGCAAGAAGGCTTTGTCACCTCTGTTAAGTTTCACTTTCCTCATCTGAAAAATGGGGATGGAGGATGTCATACACTCACTTTAGTATATACTTAAAAAAGAAGGCACTGTTATACTCTGCATTTTACAAAAGAGGAAGCTGAGGCAGACAGAGGTTAAGTGACTTATCCAGGGTCATCAATAAATGTCTGAAGCTGGAGTTGAAGTCGGGTCTTCTTGACTCCTGACCCAATCCACTCCTAGCTTCTTGAAGGTGGGACTTCAGCTGGGAAGGGAGCCAGAAGAAAGCCCAGATCCTGGCCGTGAATGCTCTACGGTCACATCTGGTTCCCCTTCTCAGGGAGATCAAAAACAGCAGCAGCAGTAAGAGGTCCTCATCTGATTAGTAAACTCTGGGAAAGAAGGATATTTTAAAAATCCAAAAAAATAAAAATCCTAAATAAAAATGAAAAGGAATACATTTGGCTGGAAAAAAACATCAAGGGAAATAACCTGCACTAAATCCTATTTTACACTCAACACCAGTTGATAGAACTTAAGTAAAAGTAATGTTTAAAGCCATCGCCCAGAAACACTCACATAGACTTTATCAGTCAGAAAGGTATCCCAACCCGCCACAAGCCACCTGAAGCCTTTGGGCAGAGCTGCTGGGAGCCCGAGTTTAAGCGGCTCTCCCAGGACAATGCAGGTCATTGTAAAGCTGCTTCTGATGCTGAGCGATACAGTGGAGGCTGCAGGCTCGTCCTTCTCAGGGGATTTGCAAGCCCCACTTGGACTTGTCAGTCTTCATTATGGCTTTAAATGTTACCCCAGCAGCCACAGATGCACTGGTCCATAACAGTTCTATCCAAATATCTCTTGAAAATAAGATGTGTAAAAGACAGCAAGAATTCAAGGCTAACAAAACTGCTATAAAATGCACCTATTACCCACTCATTGGATGACACTTAATAGGAGATGGGGATTTTACAAGAAGGGAGAGAAAAGAGTTGTAGGACTATTTCATTTGCAATTGATTTTGACAATGTACTACAAGGAAAAAAGACAGATTTGGGACATGGGGAGTCTGCTCCTTTATTTCCCAGCAATAAAGGCGATCATCTTTTGAAGATTAATGCCAAAAATAATAATAATAATTTTTGAGTGAAAAACAACAGTAGCAGTAGAGAAGAGTGTTTTGTTTGCTTTTCCCCAGACCATTAATATTTTATCTAAAGGTAAAAAGTTTAAATCTTGCAGGGAAAAACAAAAGAAGTTTAGTTCTGAGGACCTGATTCCAAAAGAAGACTTTTAAGTCAAATAAAAGTGATGTCATTATAACAAAACAAATGGCTGGCTACTAAGGATTGATCAGATCCATATGCAAGTTCATCTGTATGTAGTCTGAAAGCCTGAGGGTATTTCTTCACAAAAGAATTTTACAAATGATAATTAATCAATCAAATCTACCCCCCAAAAAAGCCTATTAGACCACAAGATAAGGGCACCAGCAAGGTGGCTCAGTGGATAGAGAATGGATCAGGCCTAGAGATGGAAGATCCTACGTTCAAATCTTGCCTCAGACAATTCCTAGCAGTGTGACCCTGAGCAAATAAATCACTTAATCCCAATTGCCTAGCCTTTATCACTCTTCTGCCTTGGAACCAATCCCTAGTGTTAAATCTAAGACAGAAAGAAGGAAAGGGTTTAAAAAACAAAAAAACAAGGTAACTGGAATAATATGGACAGCACTAATAATAATAATACAATAGACTTCTACCACCAGCAGCAAAATGACTTGAGTTCTGACTGGAAGCACTTCTTCCATGACTCTTAGTCTTATTCTTGAGGGAATCGGAGTTCAGCTTCAAAGGACTGATGGCTGGGGACAGTGAAACCTGTCCTCAGGGGGCAATTGCCTTCTTCCTAGACTCTCAGAACTATGGAATGCTTTTAATTCAGGGGCCTGAAACTAGGGTAAGTCATTCAATAAACATTTACTATCTATTTACTATGACTATGGTGCTAGCACTAGGCAAAGGGTTGAGGATGCCAAGAGGCAAAAACCAGCCCTTATACCCTGAAGGAGCTCACAATCTCATGAAGGGAACAACATGCAAAGAACTCTGAGCAAACTATAGGCAAGATACGGAGGAAATTATTCAAAGGAAGACATAAGAATGAAAAGGATTTGGAAAATATTTCTTATAGAAGCTGAGATTTGAGTTGGGAAGTTGGGGCCTAAAGGAAGCCAGGAGGCAGATAGGAAGAGAAGACATTCCAGAAAAAAAAGCCCAGGGCTGAGAGACGGTGGTATCCTTTCAACACCAAGGAAGTCAGTGTTGAATGCCAAACAGCAGATTTTGTATTTGAACCTAGAGGTAATAGAGAGCCACTGGATCTAAAGGGTAACAGAGTTGGAGGAGCACATTATAGCAAAATAACTAAATGGCTGCATAGAGAGTAGACTGCAGTGGGAAGAGACTAGAGGTAGGCAACCCCAATAGCAATCTTGGTTTCCCTAGTCTATCCCAGAACTGCAGAATAGCAATTTCTCACCTTCTTACTTTAAGGGGAGGGGGAAAGAGCCTCAGTTTCTTCCATGGTAAAATGAAAAAATTAAGACTAAAATTGTTCTCTCAAGATAAAGATTAGACAATCTGGGCATTTCCTCCTGAGAGCCAGGGGCATGTGCTTGGGAAGTGGGGAAAAAAGTTTTCAAGATTGTGCCTCACTTCCTCCTTCTCCCCCCTTCCCACTTATCAATCACACCACAGAATTCCCTCTGGGCAACAGAACAAAGAGATGTACAGTCACAAAGTGAAAGAAAGGGGGAATCCTGAGCCTTAGGTCTCTTGGTGGGAGGGAATTGCTGTTTCTAGAGAAAAGAGACATAAAAATCAAGAACTACAAGATTCTTGATCTAGTGTTGGAAGAGACCTAGGTAGTCTTCTAGTTCTATGCCCTCATTTTACAAATGAGAAAACAGACTTGAGGAGGTTATAAAATGATTTGTCCAAGGTAACATAAGCAGTATTAAAGACAGTATGTAAACTAAGTTCCTCTGACTCCAGAACTAGCTTTTCTTTTTAAAATAATCCTTACCTTCCATCTTAGAATCAATACTATGCATTGATTCCAAAGCAAAAGGGAGGTAAGAGCCAGGCAACAGGGTTAATTGACTTGCCCAAAGCCACACAGCAAGGAAGTTTCTGAGGCCAAACTTGAACCCAGGACTTCCTATCTCTAGACCTGGCTCTTAATCCACTAAGCTGCTCCAACACTGATCACCAGTTTTGTTTTTTTTAATTTTAGACTATTTTCCATGGTTTCATGATTCATGATTACCCTCCGCCCCGCTCTTTTTTCTCTTCCCCCTCCTGGAGCTAACAAGCATTCCACTGGGTTATACATATACCATTGTTCAAAACCCATTTCCATGTTATTTATATTTGCAATAGTGATCTTTTAAAGTCAACATCCCCAATCGTATCCCCATTGAACTACATGGTTAATCATATGTTTTTCTTCTGTGTTTCTCCTCCCACAATTCTTCCTCTGAATGTGGCTAGTTTTCTTTCTCATAAGTCCCTCAGCCTTGCTGTGGATTCTTGCATTGCTGCTCATAGAGAAGTCCATTATATTCGATTGTACCACAGTGTATCAGTCTCTGTGTATAATGTTCTCCTGGATCTGCGCCTTTCACTCTGCATCAATTCCTGGAGGTCGTCCCAGTTCACATAGAATTCCTCCAGTTCATTATTTCTTTGAGCACAGTAGTACTAATTTCATCACTAGCATATACCACAATTTGTTCAGCCATTCCCCAATTGACGGGTATACCCTCATTTTCCAGTTTTTTGCCACCACAAAGAGCACAGCTAAAAATATTTTTGTACAAGTCATTTTCCTTATTATCTCTTTGGAGTACAAACCCAGCAGTGGTATGGCTGGATCAAAGGGCAGGCAGTCTTTTTTTTTTTTTTTTTTTTTGATTCAACAAGCTTTTTATCAAATACTTACTAAGTTCCAAGTAATCATGCTAAAGAGCTGGGGTTACAAAGAACAGTAATAACAAAACAAAATAAAAACAGTTCCTGTTTTCAAGGAGCTCACAGACTAGTGGAAGAGATGAGATGTAAACAATTATACATAAAGAAGATATATACAGGAAAAATAGAAATAATCTCAAAGGAAAAGGCCCTAAGATTAAGGAGGATTGAGAAAAGCTTTTTGTATATGGTGGGACTTAATCTGAGGCTTGTTGTTATTGTTGGTTGTCCTTTATTTTCCAAGAGGATCAGTTACATCATGATGTCTTGACTTGTATATGAATTGAAATTATGTGAGGCAAAGTTGCACATAGTTGTCAGTCTCACTCTCTTCCAGAGTAATCAAAGTCTAATAGCAAAAGTGATGATGACATGATTGGTGATGGACTGGGATGCAGTGACTATCCTTGGTAGTTTTGGTGTCTGACCAAGCTCTAAATGCTCCACAGGCAGGCAGTCTTTTAAAGCCCTTTGCATATCGTTCCAAATTGCCCTCCTCAAACCAGTTTTCCTATAAAAGCTGATCATCATAGTAATAGAGGGCCAGGTCTGAAGTCAAGCAGACCGGAGTTCAAAGTGGGCCTGAGATACTAGCTGGGTCTTGGGGCAAGTCACTTAACATCTCACTACCTCTTTTTCGTCATCTGTAAATTGGAGATAAAAATTAATGGCACTTATCTCCAGGGTTCTGGTAAGAATAGCCCAGTGTTGGTGCACAAGAGGCCCTGAATGCTGACTTCTTCTCCCTTTCCCTTTAGTCACTCAACACTTAATGCAACCTAGTCCTCAGTTACGGTGTTCCCTGTGCCCAGGGAGGGTACCATTTAGGTTGTAAAATGCTGAGATCTTTTATTTTTTGTGCCCTCGGTATGGCATGGGATTTGGGATCAATTGGCTCGGAGATGTGTACTGTGATCCTCTGACTCAAGGCGGAGTTTAAGAAGAATGAAGCCAAAGGAGGGGGCCATGAGCCATCCTCTGTGAGGCACGGGTCAGGATGAAGGCAGGGGAGGTAAGGAAACAGATGAGCCTAAGGGCCTCAAAGGAAATCCAAGAGCCACAACTTTCCTGGAGAAACAAGTTATTCTTTAAACATCTTCAAGATCTCCAACCACACAGAGAATAAAAGTCACTAACCAGCATTTGCTACCAATAAATTAAGTTACCAATAAAGATGCCAATCCTAAGTTACCAATAAAGGTAGTTAAACACATTCATAGTAAAGTTCTTATCCTACTGTTTCACCAAAAGAAACCTTTTGCCCTGCTTATTACAGAAAATGACGTGCATGTGTCCTGGGCCGCTGCTTTCGGAAGACCAGTTTGCCAACTTTGTACCATCCACATTCCGTTGTGCTGACCCTCCGTCCCATGTAGAAGGAGCAGAAATCCTGTCTTTTGTTCACACAGCACCATATCTTAGGCCCGGGGGAAAGCAAAGGGACTTATAAGAGGGAAGGAAGGGCAGATGACCGGACGGTGCCATGTGGCCAGGTTAGACCCTGGGACCTTAGGCTGAACAGCATACCCTCCAGGGTACCACTTTCTTCATCAGAATATTGAGGACGGCTGGCCAAGAAGATGTCTAAAATGCCTTCCAGTTTGAAATGCAAGACCTTCAGACACAAGGCTACTAATTAAGATTCAGGAAGAATTCCATTAAATGTACCTGGTTCATGATGAAATTTAGAGATGAGCAATCAAAATAATGGATAAAAGATAATACTGTTATGCAAATCCTAAATAACTTCTGCATTATAATAAACTGTAGCTCCGATGTACTCATGTCAGGTTTCTCCAGTCATCTTCCCCTTCCACTACTAAATTTTTAGGCATTGATATAAATATGAAATATGTGTTATTTACATCATATTTTTATATATTTCTGATCTATGGATAGCACCAGCCTCAAAGACAGGAAAACCTAGGTTCAAGTCTCATCTCTGACGTATCTGCATGACCCTCATGTTCAAGACTCAAGGAAACTAACTCCAAAAAACCCCAGCAAAACTGCAAAGGAAACATCCTAGCTTGGTGAGAATTTTCTAATCAGGAAGCTCCCTGAACCAGTGGAAAGAACTTGTTCAATCTCTAACACTCTCCTAAATAATATTTAGACCAGCTACCCTTTGTATGCAATTTTTAGTGCAAAAGACATGAAACAAAAATGACAATAAAGAGGGCCGGCTTCCTGGCTTCACTCTATCAACTATGTGTCAAGGTTATTGTTGAAGCCATGTAAATTACAGAAATGAAAAATACGGGCATGCAAAACTTTATTTGTATGTGGCAGCTTAAATAACTTGGGTCCCTAACTCACTTGCCTTGTTAACATCAATTTAAATGAGGAACTAATCTGGGCAGATAAAAGGTATCACAAAAATCCAAACATTTTAAGAATCTTCATTTCCTTTATTTTAGAAAACTTAATCAACTAATTACAGAATGCAGCATGTGAAACGTAGCAAATTTGATGTTAGACAGATACCTTGATGTGCTTTCGCCACAATCACAGAAGAAAAGAGTGGTGGAGCTGGAGGAGGGAGAAACTGGTGCTCAAACTGTGTACAGGTCAGGTGACTAACCTTTGTGAGCCTCCGTTTCCTCACCCATAAAATTGGAAACAGTATATCTGTGATATTGACCACACATGGTTATCAAGAAGTACAATGAAACCACGTATGCAAAATACTAATCCTACAAATAGGACAGAATTGTTGACTATAGGGGTGATTATGTATAAACTTGGTAAATCACTAGCAATAAAAATCAGACAACTATAAAAAGCATGACCGTCGCTAAACTAGTATTAAGATCATTAGGGTTAAAAAAGTGACTTGCCCAGTATGACACAAATAGGAAGCCTCTGAGGCCAAATTTGAACGGAGGACCTCCCATCTCTTGGCCTGGCTCTCAAACCACTGAGCCACTGAGCTGCCCCCAGTAAATAAGCTCCTAAAACAAACAGGTAGGAGGATGACTAAAGATCTATCCATTTTCTCAGGCTTTGCAAAACTGTTCTTTTGTAAAAGTAAAATACTAAATAAAGCCTATTCTTTCAGAAGCATCCAAATCAAGGAACAAAAAAGAGTTCCTTTCAAGTTCTCCCAACCAAGTGAGTAATACAATAGTTTCATTTCTCTAGTAAAAGCAAAACTCCAAACTACAGAACAAAAGAAAATGTATAAAGGAATAATGAAGTATTACATGAATTGCCACAGAGCCACTAGTGGTCCAAATTCAGGTGAATGCAGTTATTACTTGAAGCCCTAACTCCCTTGCACCAAGGACTTTCCATCTCCTATTGCCAGGATGCTGGTCAGTGACTCATCTGTGGCTGTGCATGGGGTAGCTATTTCCCAAGGTACTGCATTGCATATTGGTGCCCACCATCAATATGTTTTTAGAAGATGGAGCTTTCTCCAATGATGTCTTTAAGAAATTAAAAGAAATTTTACTATTTTTGAATCAAGAAATTAACATTCCTTTGAAAAAGATACTTATTTCATGCTTCACTTTAATTTTCCTTGTCTCCAGGAAGAGCCAGGGAGTGCTAATGATTCTCTGCTATAGCCCCACCCAGTTTCAGACATTCTTTTCCTTTGAGGCCAGGACCTTCCCCATTCTGCTCCCCCTCCTCTCACCATAGCCCCTCAGGACAGGCATCAAACAGCTGCACTAATCTCTCCCCCAGTTGCTGGTAGAGAGATGGAACAGTGACAACTCCCTTGCTGCTTGCCTCAGGGGGACCCTAGGAATCCACCCTGGGCTGCACACAGAATGCTAACACCATGCTGGATTTTTTGACCTCAACTCAATGTGGCATCAAACACAGAGCAAGTGTCTGACTAGTTTCACAAAGAGCTTATGTAAGCATGAGCATGAGCCTTCACTGGGGCAGAGCACAAAACGGGGAGAAAGGGTCTCTTTCTAGCAGTACTGATGGTGAATGGTGTGCACCCAGGTACCCAAATCATAGGCACTGCCCCCTCCTTCTACTGCTCACTCTGTCTGCAACTGTCCTGGGACCTTTTGGCTCTCCTCCTCTGCCCTGCTCCCTAGATCAATGTCTGGGCTGACAAGCACTTCATTATAGTTCCTCTGTTTTCAGGATGATGCTAAGTAAGAGCACACCAAGAGCACACATACTCTTTACATCTCAATCAATCTAAATTTTGTTATTGTAAAGTCGTTTCAGTCAAGACCAACTCTCTGTGGCTCCTCTTGGGAATTTTCTTGGCAGCGATAGTGGGGTGTTTTATCCTTTCCTTCACCAGATCATTTTACAGATAAGGAAACTGAGGTAAACAAGGTTAAGTGACTTGCCCTTTTAATGTCTGAGGCCAGCTTTTGAATCCTTCTTGACTTCAGGACTGGCTCTCTTTCTACAGTACCACTACTACCTTGATGCTCCTAAACTTGGATATGACTTCTGGCTAACTGTGAGAGCTGCTTCTGGCAATCCCATTCAGGATTTCCCATCAGGTTCATCTTCATAGTAATTTAAGAAAATCTATAGCTGTTTTGAGGTTCTTTAACGTCAAAAACTTTTCTATAGCAACTTTGCCAGCCCTGAGTCTGATGAAAAGGAAAAGCTGGATAATCTGCATCACAGATCCTATGGCAGCCTGGTGAAGCCCATGAATCTTCTCAAAATAATGTTAAATGCATAAAATACACAGGATTACAATAAAAACCAATTATGTGGAAGTGCAGTTGTCAAATTACTTTTTTTAAAGTTCATGGTCCCCAGCTTACTTAGATGGATAGAAATTTTTGCCTTGAAAATTCCATCCCTTCAGAGACAAACAAGATTACAATTTAACGAAGAAAAGCCTTAGAACAGACAGAACATGAATGTAGGCAAAGAACTTACTTTCCACTTAAGGTCATAGTTTAAAATGATAGAAAGAAAATATCAAGAAAATGATAAGACGCACCAACTTCAGGCCTGAAGAACACCAATAACCCTATCACATCTCTCAGGAAGAGTCCTCAACGATCCACAAGTAACTATTCTCCATGCAATAAATTGTTAATAATCCAAAAAGGGGCCCTGAAAGGCCGTGCTAAATCATAATCAATTTTTTTATGATCTCCCCATCAACTTCCTAGCAATATGGAAAAAAAAAAAGGATTGAAGCCTTAATGCAGATTTAAAATCATCAGACACCTCATTCACAACCCAGAAACCAGTCAGATTAAGAGCAAACACAATGGTCCCCATCTAGGTCAGTTTCCCAAACTCTGCCCTAACCTGTGCTCTGGACACTTCTGCCACACTCATCATTGCTGGTCTATTCTTAGAGCTGTGCTCGATATTCCATGGACCGTCTTTAACACAAGGGGGTCCCTCTCCTGTATCCAGGCTCACTGACAACTACCAATAAGAAGCCTCCCATTGTAAATGCCAGGCTCTCCAAGAGCCTTCTGCCTGGCCCACCTGGTGGGCTCCCCTTTTCTTCAGAGTGAACAGAGCCTGGGAGCCATTAACCAGTCACCCCTATGTAACCGGGCCCATAACCACATGCCTTTTTTTCATATGTTAAGTGGTTCTATCTTGCTAATGTGCAGTATAAGGAGCATGAAGAAAATAGGCTCTGCTCTTAGTTCTGTTGGAGTCATTCATTATTTTCCAAAAAAAATTTGAAGCATCATTGAAGACCCACTGCTCCTCAGGTCAGAGAAAATGCCCCATTCCACCTCGGTAATTCCTCCTTGTGGCCCCTATCTTGCTTCCTACCCATCGCTCCCTTTCTGCCCCCAACGGATGCCACAGTTCATTGCTCCATGACTACTAAGTGGCACACTTTATGGTACAGCCGTCCCCGTAGACAAAAGGGGGTCAGTGAAGAGAAGGGAGAAACAGACAATTCTGTCACCAAGGCCTCCTTAGGCTGAGCTCTTTCGAAGCCCACCGCTGCCACCTCGTAACAACTGGCCTCTACAGAGCAGCCCCTGCTTTCATCATGGGTATGAGCCAACCTGCTTGTACCCAGGCAGTCAGAAGCCAGGGTGTGGCTTCCAGGGAGTTCAACAGGATGAAAGACTGCCTGGAGGAAGCCTATCCACAATGCTTCTTTAGTCAGCTCTCAAAAACAATGCATGTCATTATGGTGCGGCTAAGGGCATCTGTCCCTGGAGCCACCAGACAGACAGTCGGGTAGAACTGGAAGCTGCTTCTGACCCTTTTCTTCCCAGGCAAAGGCAGCCATTGTCTTGTCCCCTAGAGCTCTCTGTCCCTCCTACCACAGTGCTTGGCTCTGCCACAGGATTATCATCACCATAACTTAAATTCTTAGAGTAGCCTGTATTTTACAGAGTAATTAGCTCCCAATAATCTATCCAGGCAGGCAGTGTGGTTTGGTGTGGGGAAAGTACTGGATTGGGAGACAGAGGACTTAAATGGGGACCACAGCTCTGTAAGTCACCTGTGTAACTACAAGCAAATCAACTAAACTGTATGAACTTTCATTTCTTCAAAGAGAAGAAGCCAGGTGGCTCAGTGGACAGAGAGACAGGAGGCCCTAGGTTCAAATCCAGTATCATATGCTTAATTTCTTTACTATGAGACCCTGGGCAAGTCACTTAACCCAAACTGCCTAGCCTTTATCTCTCCTCTGTCTTGGAACTGACATTAATTAAGTGTTAAAAAAAAAATAAAATAAGATTAGACTAGATTGTCTCAATATAGTCCTTTCTGTCTCTTTCATTATTAGTCTATTATACCCATGAATCAATGTTAATTGGACTCAGGTCTCTCAAATCCAAGTCCAATATTATTTCAACCACACTTAAGTTATATGGTAATTCAGGATGTGAACCACAAAGTGGATTTTCCCCTTTTCCTTTACTTTAATGTGCCCAGTGAATTATTTAATGAGCATGTCTAGAATATTCATCCAATATGAACAGGTATTGTTTAATGGCAGTAGATAATGTCGGCCAAGGCACTCCCTTCTGCCCTTATTCCATATTCTTCTGCGGACTAGAATGGACAATGAATAACTAACTCAATGCAAACTGTGTGTCAGAGATTGAGAATAAACTAAGAATGAAAAAGGTCTTCAAGAAGAGTTTCAAGATAGAAGAACAATAAGGGCTAGGCAACTGAGATTAAATGACCTGCCCAGGGTCATACAGCTAAGAAGTGTCTTTGGTCATGTTTGAGCCCAGTACCTCCTGTCTCCTGGTCTGGTTCTCTATTCACTAAACCACCTAGCTGTCCCTAGTAATTTTCCCATGGAGATTCTGTTTTTCAGTCAGAAAACAAAGACTCAGAAAACAGTATAGCTGACAAAGAGAAACTGCATTCATAGAGGTTGTATGATAATTCTCTATTTAAAGCCAATTCACACGCATAATTTCTCTGATGTCTAACAACTGCCTGGCCCATGAGGTGATACGCAGATCTAAAAGGATATGGGCAGTAATTTTCAAAACAAGGAAGGCTTTTTTTCCTTGTGCTCCTCTAATGAAATTGTCTAAAATACAAGTGTATTAAAAAAGAGCTGAGGTGCTAACCAGTATAACTAATGTGGTGTTCTGGTTCAGAAGGACATTTCAGAATTAATGGACAGAAGTGGAATTAGGAGTGCCATGTACTCTTTTGGTCTGGCTACTGACTCACTATGTGACACTATGTGACATTGGTTAAATCACTGGATCTCCTTGTGCCTCAAGTTGTCTGGCTGTAAAATTATCACAATGTTTACAAACCACCTTCCTACCTCCCAGGAATGCTACAGACATTGAAAGCCTCTGCGCTCAGGGTCTATGATGGCTCAGAAGGCCCCAAGCACATAATACTTTTAAAATATGACTGCTGAGAGAGAGGTCACATCATGGATGAAAAGTTTAACAGTCCAACTCTTCTCTCCCTTGTCCTCCCCCTAATTCTGTCGCCTTTTTTTCCCTCCTTGAGGAAACAGAGGCCCCAAGTAGATAAGCAGTCTATGGAGGATTTTAAATATGAAGGGTGTGGATATAAGGCTCAATTTTTTTTCTCTACAACAATACACTAACTTTCCAAGGCTAAAGAGTCAAATGTTTGACTGTGATTTAAATTGCTAACAAGCGACTTTTCCTTATGTCAGAAAAGCATTATTAGTAAGGATAAAGATGTTTGAAATGGTTCTAAGCTTTCATATGGTTGGGTTTGCCTCAGCAGCAAATGGGTTCTTAAAAACATTTGTAAAGGCTGTTCTAAAAGTCCTTACCTTCTATATTGGAGTAGTAAGTATTGGTTTAAAGGCAGAAGAGTAGTGAAGGCAAATGCAATTAAGTAACTTGTCCTGGGTCACAAAGCCAGGAAGTGTCTAAGGCCAGATTTGAATCCAAGCCCTGGCGCTCTATCCATTGTGCTACCTTGTTGCCCCTGTAAAAGCTTTTCATTTTTAGAGACATGTATCCCTAGGAATGAAACTTTGTGAGAATAATGATTGGGAAAATAAACAAACAAATCATCCCTGAGACATCCACCTTTGCACATGCACAAAGCTACTACCCTCCCAATAAAAGAAAAATCTGAAATTACTTGTAAAGATTCATCATCTTTTCCACTCCCTGTGGTTTCCGATTTTCACATTGTCTCCTGTTTCCAAATATTATATACCTCAAAGCAAACAATAGTCTGCTTGATAATTATTTTTAAAAATTACTTTCACTAATGTTACCACTTGAAGTTAAACATTTCATTCATGGCAACAGGCAATATAATGATGGGAAAGGCACGTTCATGATCACATAGACCTATTACTCACCAGAAAAAAGAGCTATCGTCAAGGAAAGAGATTTGCAACTTCTCCTTGTTCCAGACTCATATCCTCTCTCACTTCTCACATTCTAGCCACTGCTAAGTCCTGTCACTTTGACTCCTCAAATTTCCCTGTTCTTCCTCCATCCTCTCTCTATGCCTTGGGACAGCCATCCCACCTAGATAGAACAGCTTCCAAAGCGGGCTTCCTTCCTCTAGTGCTCTCTGTCCCTTTCCAAGCTAAGCCAGCCTTCTGACCACTGCACACTAAGATGTCCTTATGCGCAGATCTCATTTGGCTGTTTCTTTATTGAGAATCCTTTTGTGGTTCTACTTCTTTCTATGAAGTCAAGTCCCTTTTGTCTACTCTGAAGGAACTCCAAGTACTTTTTGCTGTCTGTCCTCGATTTTGTACTTCAATTATTTCTATTTGTGCTAATTTAACCTACTTGACTATTAAACATATAAGTCAAGGACTACATTTTATTTCATTTGTTTCATGCTGGAAATAAGTATGGTGCCCTACACATGGCAAGTGTGTAATAAATGGTTGTTAAATGAACATTTTAATGAATTTGAGTAGATATATATTACTGTCTGGATATTCAACGAAAAAACAAAAATAAAATAAACCCTACGGGAAGAACGTTTCCCTCCACATCCCTGAAACTGCAAGTTTGTTAATGCTTGCCATTGTTTTAATATATAATTCAAAGAACAGCTTTGCTTCCTCAGAATAGGATATATGGAAGAAATGTGGGTGCTCCCTCCCAAACATAATGATGGGCAACATGACCAGGCTCATTGCCTTGTCTGCAATTACAGAAGGGAACCAAAGGGAAGTTCTTTTTTTTATTCAATCAAAATTATAGAAAACTGATGAAAAGGTAAAATTATTTAATTATTTCCCTCTTTCTTTCTCCCATCCTGGCCACAAACCCTTTCTATTAGCTTCCATGTTTCTTGCATCCTTTGCTAAAAACAAAAATAAACTCTAAAAAAGCAATTTAAGCAAAAATTTAGCAAAATGGTATATACGCCATGCACAAAATGAGCTGTAAAGGAGCGAGGGTCTGCGTAGTAAGAGCAGATTATCACATTAGATCCTTTCCCTACCTCAGAGGATTATCTGGATGGGTCTCCATGTGAGTCTCCAAGCCATACTTGCAAACAAATTCCTTGTAACACACTGGGCAGTGAAAAACTTCATCTGTTTTCTTCTCTGTGTCACCTGATTGAGGATCCTCTACCATCTAAAAAAAAGAATAAGAACCAAATATAAGCCACCAAGCTTGACCTCTGAGTCTACTGAAGTAAATCATCATTAGCTGGGGAAGAAAGCCAGTCTAGTCCACCTTATTCTCTCTCTGCTCACTGTTGGGGTAACAAAGGTAGATGGTAAGGTAGTACTCACTCATTATTTCTCTATAAATGTTATCAAGTAATTAATTTAAATACATCAAAAGGTGGTCATGGTTATATACCACATAGGCAAGAACATGTCAAAAATCAAGATTTAACATTGGATGGGCTGCATCAAAGACACTATTATAAGTCCGATCGATTAGAAGAGTTTCTATCAAAGGCCATAATAAAAGATGAAGAGCCAGAAAGCAAGAAATCTAGACACATTAATTATTGTATTATGTATCACAAAAGACCTTTTTAGCAGGTGTTAGTTCTTCTTTCTCTGATTCAGCCTCGTGACTTAGTTTCCTTTTGGAGGTCATTCGCCTGCGTTTCAGTGGAGATGGGGGTGTCGTACTTGTGGTAGTGTTAGGATCCTTCTCATGAATTTTCATATGTCTAAAAGGGGGAAAAAAAGAAAAATATTTGTTTTAAACCACAAAAATTAACTTCATATACCATTTTCTAATTTTAAATTAAATTAAAATGCTTTAAAAGCCAAAATTCAAACAATTAATTGAAGAACTTTCAACATAATTTACACATATGCTTTCATTTATTTCAAACTTTTAAACTTTCCTAGCTCTTGCAGAGTACTTCCTTCCTTGTCTACTTGTGGCAAAGCTTAAACAAGGAGCTATGGAATTTCTTGCTGTATATTAGATATTCTTGAATGTAACTAAAATTAACAATGTAAAAAAGTTGGGTTTTTTAGCTGCAGACATAATAGACTTTACTGGCACTCAAAATTAGCAGCTTTAAATTATTGATTTAAAATAACTTCTGAAGAAAAGAATCTAGGAGGCAATGTGGTAGGATCAAGATAGAATGGGCATTGGCCTTGGAATCAAAGGGCCTGGGTTTGAATACAGATTCCGATACTTGTTAACTTGATGATTTCTGGGGATTCCAAGAAAGAGGAACAATTTAAAATTATTTTGAGAAACCTAGTAGGACACAACTGACTAGAATGAGGACATTTTTGAAATGTTTATTTTTTTTCTCTCTCATATCTATTTTGTTTTGGTTCCAAGGCAAAAAAGCAATAAGGGCTAGGAAATTGGGAGTTAAATGATTTGCCCAGGCTCACACAGTTAGGAAGTTTCTGAGGCCAGAATTGAACCCAGGACCTCCCATCTCTAGGCCTAGCTCTCAGTTCATTTGAGTCACACCTAGCTAATTCTGAGATGTCCTTCTCAAAACACTTGTACTACTGAACAATTATGCAAACCAAAAGTTATATCAAAGATAATTTGAAGAATTAAACTAAACATAGCACTTTCTGTAGCACTGTACTAAACACAAAAAATGTACAGGCACAAAAATGCTCTATTATCTTTTTTTTAAAATCAAGCTTGGGATTGGGGCAGGGTATTGGCTGAGCAATATATCTATTATTCTGGTCATATGAAGAAAATTCTGACCATGAGTAGGGATGTGCCTTTTGATGGTTTTATGTCTGAAATCATGTGATGCGTTTGCTTTGATCTGTTCATAATCATTTGGTCCCTCTTGATCACAGGCAGACAAGTTGGCCAGGGCTCAGAAGAGTCTATGCAGACAAGGAGCACAGTAAAGCAAAATATCCCCTAGATGATCAAACATGGAGCCATGGCCCCAACAGCATCCTACTGTAACCAGACATGAGAATTGTGTGGTCTATGTTCAGTTGAAAATAAAAAGACATACTGCAGAGGTTTCCAAATTTTCCTATCACCAGCACCCAAACATCCCACCTCTTTGCACAACACACACAAGTTCTGCTTCTTACCAATAGCTACATTTGTCAGTACCCATCTTCAGATGGTTAACTAAATTAGGCCCATACTCAAGTTAGTACACACCTGTTAAAAATAGCCCAGTTATGACCATTTCTTAAAGAAGCCAGCCTGTATAGTCTGTTTGGCAAAATTATTGTGAAAATGGGAGATCCAAAAATCTAATTCCCATCTGACATCAACTTTTAATTTGTAGTAACTTGTCTTTCACAAAGCATGCAGCTCCTGCTAGGTACTGGATTTGGACCAAGAATACAGAAGATCTCTTGTGTTGAAGTGTTTAATAGGAAATCTGAACTCCTACACAGAGGAGTTCAATACTAGCTAAATGATTTTTAAACAGTACCATTTTTATATACTGTTCACTTTGCTCACAGAACCATGGGGATCCGATCTGTATAACTCAGAAACTATGGAAATAATTAAAATCTATAATTAAGGAAGGTGGTAACTACAGTTTTGCCTTTTACTGCCTAAATCAAAAGGTACAGACATCTTGACCATTTATGTTACTAGAAATATGCAATTATTTACTTTAAAAGGACTCCAAACAAGCAGTTTTCAGGTTACATCACTGGAGTCTGTAGACCTCTGGGGATGATCTTATCCCTTGGAAGACTTGTACAACGTGCTTCACTTCATCAATTGCCAAAAGAAACAACCCAAGAATAACAAGATCCTAAGGTATACAGAAAGGAAATCTTCATCCTCTCACTCTGTAGCATAAAAATGGTTATACTTCCTGAGAAACACTGCAACTGGCAGTGCCAGAAATAGGACTAGAGCCACCATCTTTGTAGGAAGAGGGAAAACAGTGTTTCTCAAAAGCAGATCAGGTGGCAGTAGAGGTAGGAAGTTGGAGAAAGAAAAAGCAGAAGACAGATAAAGAGACAGATAGTAGGGAGACAGAGAAAGAGATAGACCATCTCTATCTCTCTGAGTATGTACATAGCCAGTGATCTTCAGCAAACCATTTAAAATTTGCTGGGATTTTTATCTCCTTTGTTTGTAAAAAGAGAGAATAGCTGTTGTTTAAAGATTCTTTCCAGTTCAGAAGTCCTACAATTCTAAGTTTCAAATTCTTAACCAATTTTAAAAGACAGAAGTTCACAGTGTACCGTTATGCTTTTGTTTACCTACTCCCTCCTTGCAGACAGTTTGAAAAACTAGCTAGTGACAAAGAGACTAATGAAGTGTTTATTATTAATAATGCCCATTTTCTTTTGTACTAATATCTGTAAGTGACATCAATGGCAATCCCACAGTACCATTTGTAATAACAAAGCGCAATCAATAACAGGGGCTAACATTTATTTTTTTAATGAAGCACTTTCCACACACTTGCCATATGTTTCGTTTTGAGTCTCACAATGGCTCTGAGAAGTCAGTGTTCTTATGGGCTTTAAAAACTATTTTGAAGAGACCGAGTAACTTGGGGCCAGAATTCAAATCCAGGTCTCTCAAGACTCCAAGTACACGCCCTTTACATTTTTCTCATATAGGAAATTTCTCCCTATAGGAGCTTCCTCCTATAGCTAGCTTTGCCATGTCAAGTTTTTCAAATAATTCTCTGCATGGATTTGATTGAGGTATCACCTTTTCTCTATCCCTTGCAAAACAACTATCTCCCTTGGGAAGTTGGACCAACCCAAGCCTTAATGATGGCCAAGCAGCCCTGATGAATGTCTAACCGATACCTGATCTGCCTCGATCTCAGGTCATCTAGCCTGAAACTCTCATTCTAGAGATGAAGTAGTGGAGACCCAGAGAGATGAAATAAATGACTCACTCAAGACAACTCCTAAGAGATAGCCTAACCATATCAATAATCAAACCAACAGAAATCACATGATTATCTCAATAGATGCAGAAAAAGCCTTTGACAAAATACAATATCCATTCCTATTGAAAACACTAGAAAGTATAGGAATAGAAGAACCTTTCTCAAAATAATAAATAGTATATATTTAAAACCATTAGCAAGTATCATCTGCAATGGGGATAAAAGCCTTCCCAAAATGATCAGGAGTGAAGCAAGGATGCCCATTATCACCTATAGCATTGTATTAGAAACCCTAGCAGTGGCAATTAGAGAAGAAAAAGAAATAGAAGAGATTAAAGTAGGCAATGAGGAGACTCTTTGCAGATGATAGTCTACTTAAAAGAATCCTAGAGAATCAACAAAAAGGCTAGTAAATAATCAACAACTTTAGCAAAGTTGCAGGCTACAAAATAAACCCACACAAATCATCAGCATTTCTATATATTTCCAACTAAGGGATAGCCTAGATTGGAACCTAGTTCATCTTCTGAGTCTCTGCCACCCCACTCCTAGCTGGGGCAGTCCCTCTACAGCGGGTCCCAGTTAGACTCTCTAAGGAAATGGAAAATGCCAATCTAAGAATGGATGGATTTGTGCCTTTGAGATACCTGCGTGATTTTACATTTTATAACTATGAAAACTTAAATTGGGGTGAAATAAGCTTTCTGGTCAGACATATAGGTAATTCTCATGAGAGATGAGAGGAAGACTCAAGTGAAAAAGAAGGGCAGAAGAGAAGAAATAAGTCTGACAATGCCCACACCCTCAATGATGTCTTCCATCCTTGGCAGCAACATGGTAAGAAAAGAAGGGTATGTGATTTTCACAAGGTCCAGCATAAGGCAAATCTAAGTGAGGAGATAAAAGTAGAGAATATTTATATAATCCTAGAGAATTCAAGCAGTAGGTATCTATTATAGAAAATTTCTTGCTTAAATTTTTGGATTATGATTTCCTATCATCTCAACATTCAGTATGAGGTTATATAAAGTGACCTTTCAGATTTGTAATATTAAAAAAATATTTTTTACAATTATCTGGTTAATAAAAAAAGAACACTGGTGCTAACTGTCTGATATAAATGCTTCCTATTTCAGTCTGGCATTGAAGATTCTCTACAATGTATTGACTATCCCATCTACTCTAAATATTGTGTGCTTCTCCCTAAAGGGCCCATTCCCCAATCCCAATACATATCATCTGGATCCCTACCTTTCTTGGTCTTGTATTCTATGCTTAGAACTCAGCTCAAATGCACCATTTCTCCAAAGTGTTTCCCTGCTGTTGATCTTTCTGGACCATATATCCTCCTGCTCACCCCCACCCACCATGCCCCATTCTGCAAGCTTGACATAAGATTTATAAACTTACAGAACACACCAAGATTTAGATTGGAAAAGGATTCTTTTAATACAAATAGTATGTTTTATATACCTATCAGACATAGTATGAGTTCCATGAGGATAGGTCTCTTTGCCCTTTAATTATTTTAAACTTTCTGATAGGTGTGAGATAATATCTCAGAACTGTTTTGATATGCGCTTCTCTAATCAGGAATGCTTTATTTGTATGTCTTTATATAGCATATTATTATTTATATATACTTTATTCAAGAACTGGTTATATCCTTTGACGATTGATCAATTGTTAAATTTGACAAAATTCTCTGTATATTTATTGGAGATGGGAGCCCTGTATATGAGAAACTATGAAATGTTTTTCACAATCTTCTGCTTTTGAATCTCCTCAGCTTTAGTCACATGTATATAATACAGCAGATAAAGAGTAAAAACTTCAGGTTGCTGTAGTCATGCTGTTATAGGATAGGCCTGGTTTCTAAAAACCTAGCCTTGGCCCATAGTTCAGTAGTTTACAATTATCTAAAAGCTGAAACTATCTTAAAACTTCAAGTCTAAATTCTGTTGATGAACTATAATAGTCCCCAACCATCAATGGGGGAAAAAAAAATGGAAACTCAGCTGTATGGAGACAGCTGAAATCTGGAATAAAAGAAGAACATGGCCCTGGGTCAAATATTTATAGACCAAGATGGACCCCTCAAGGAGATGCCTTAAACTATATGAGTTTCATTTCACAAGAGAGGCTCTTTCTGGTTAAGTGATTCATTCAGGGTAGCTCCTCAGTAGGGAAGCCCGAGGCCCTTTCGCTCCGCTTCCAGGTTGCCAAGCCCTGCTTCACTGCATAAAAGCTCCACATTTCACATCATAATAGCATCATCAAGCAAAGCTGGTCAACTCTTTTTCAGATTCCATGTCATAATTTTTCCTATTTCCACTTTTAGTGTCTCTTTCTTAGCTCCATAAAAGTCAAGCATTTGTTTGGGCTAACATACTGCCAGAGAGAGAGACAAGAGACAGAGAGAGTGAGAGTATGTATGTGAGAAAGACAGAGAGAGGGAGTTGGTTATGGGGAGTGTATTGGTGAGGAGAAGGTGTTATGAGGGAAGGAAAGATGGAAAAAAAAAAAGGTTTGGGCATCTATAAATTTAGCAAGCTCTATATAGCCCAAACAATCCTTGATGCTCTGTTCCAATTCCCAGGGTGAATCTAGACTTAAAAGTTCAAAACACAAGTAATACCCGAGTGTGATTAAGTCTCTAGTTGTTTGCTAAAACATGCAGTCAATCTCTTTCTCCAATGATTCTACTTGCTTTTTAAAGTCCAATTCACTCAACACATGGGTCAATTTTAACTGTGAGGATCTAAGAATTGCAGTTAAATCTGAAATCCTTTACTGCCTAGCTAGATCCTTCTCAGAATGTCCAGAACAAAGAAAGAGAAAATGACAAAATTCTACCAATTCTATAAAGCCTCAGGTCGAAAAGATGTATTCCCCAAATTTCAAGGGCTTAATCATGTGA
The DNA here is from genome assembly GCF_016433145.1 of Gracilinanus agilis. Classification (NCBI taxonomy): domain Eukaryota; kingdom Metazoa; phylum Chordata; class Mammalia; order Didelphimorphia; family Didelphidae; genus Gracilinanus; species Gracilinanus agilis. Next base: position 612,744,657 of record NC_058130.1, read on the forward strand.
TATCAATAAATCCAGTAATTGCTATTCTTTGGAAATCTGTTCAAGTGCCATGAAGCCACCAAAATAATACTATCATCTGAAATACAGGAAATGTGGTCAACAAATCCAAGGGTTTTTGCAGCCCAAGGTTTGCTTTATGTCCACAATAATATGACAACTTTTGTTAAATGCTTTGGTGAAATCAAACTGGAACTGTGCCATTCCCCTGAGAATAATGTACCCTATACCAAAATAAATAAATAAAAACAAACCGTTGTTTTGCATATTCTTATCAGATTCACGTTAACTACTAGTAATCCTCATTGGTCACAAGTCATCTATCAAACTAAGCAGACGCTAGAAGGATGCCAGCGACTGCTGTCAAGCACACTGCTCTGTAGGAGGTAGGTTCCATGAATGTCCCTGTCCACTCTACCCCATTAAAAACAAACAAACAAACAAAAAAAACAGGTCTTTTCTCAAGTCATAAACACATTTAACAATCTTTATGATTCCTCAAAACATTAATACACTATCAGTTCTTCTTCCCCTTGATACAACTTTTAGAATACCATTTGTCTAAGCCTAGAAAAACGTCATTTAAAACAGCTCTACAATATCTTGGACTATATGAGACCAGTTTCCTATAATAAGGTTTGTATTACCATTTGCAATTGAAGTTCATTTTCCTTAAACTAGAAAATAATAATTCAGTGGTTTTGCTTTCCCCTAAGGAATTTGCAAACATTATCTTCCCATGGATTTGGAGTAAGAGTACCAGCATTACCCCTTTAGCCTTCCTGTGTGATGCACCCCACTTCCACTTTCCCTCCCCTGGGCAAATCCCTTCACGGCTCTGGACCTCAGTTTCTTCTTCTAGAAAAGGATCTGGACAAAAATAACTGCTTTGGTCATTTCTAGTTCTAAATACAGGATACCCTTGAAAATAGAACTATTCTTTGCTTGCTCAGAATATAACTTTTTAAAAGTCTTCTTTGCAAACTTTTTATACTTTTTAGAGTAATTCTTTTAATTCTTGGCTTCTTTAGCTTTTATCACTCTAGTCTCATATTGAGTTCATTGGCATTATTTTTTTAGGGCAACTGTGAATTTTTGTTTTTAGCTTTGGCCACAGGAAACCATGAAGCCACATTTCATAATAGGGATGGAGAGAAAAGGAAGATTTAAAATCAATTAAAAAAAAAAAAAGGGAATACCACTATCTCTCTACCCTTGGAGAGTTTACTTTTATGACATTACTGATTCTTCGAAGTATCTCTAGGATATGAGGGTTCTTAATTCATTTCTACCACCAATCTAGTCCTAGACTATATCACCTCAGTCATAATTTTGCCATTGATAGCCTCCTTCCTAGTCTCTCCCTACTAAAATTAATTTGGAGTACAGCTGTCAAATTAGTAGTCCCCAATCATTACTTACAATGTTAGCTGAAGCTCTAAAATATTTGCCCACTCAAAATTCAACAAATATATGAGCACAGAATTTCCCCACTAGAAGTTCAGGTTATCCAGTCTATCCAATAAACAAAGAAATGATGAAAAATGCCTGATTTCAAGGAATCATCTACACAAATGATGAACACATGAACTTCATAATACAATTTTGTATTTATATTACTTTACAACCTTTTCCTTTAGCATTATAATTTTAATTCTCATTCTTAAAAAACTCTTATCCTTTAGATCAAGATTGTCCCAGTCTTCTGTGGAAAAAGAACATTTAGTGATCTGAAAAAAAAATCTTGGAATGACTGGGATTCAGCACCACTTGTGCTGAATGAAACGAACAATCTGAATGCCTAAATGCCAAGCACACCATGTGATAAAATGGAATGACTGTTGTCTGGAATTCTAACTCTCTTTCCACTATTCCACTATTCCACGGGCCACAGAATCACAAGAGCATCAATTTGGAGCAGGAAGGATCATCACAAGTCATCTAGTCCTACAAATAAGGGAGCAGGGGTCCAGAAGGGTTAATTGACTTGTTCGAGGTTACAAAGCGGTAAGGGGTTAGGACTTAAACCCAGGTCCTCTAATTCCAAATTGAGAAGCTATGTACATAGCACAGTGGATAGGAGAGGGAGATGGTTTTATAGACAGGAAGACTTATCTTCTGGAATTCAAATCCTGCCTCATTTACTTCCCTAGCTATGTGACCCTGGAAACGTCACTTAATCCTGATGGCCTTAGTTTCCTCCTCAGTAAAATGAGCTAGAGAAGGAAATAGCAAACCACTGGAGTATCTCTGCCTCACACACACACACAAAATTGGGTTCATCTATCAATTTTTTAAAATATCCTCTAACTCCTGTCTTGTCCCATCCATATAACCAACTCTGGAAGACAACTAAATCTTAGTGCAGCGTCACTAAGTCTCAGGGTAAGACATGTATCACAAGTAATTTTACACTTCACATTTCTCTGGGCTGAAGTAGGGAGCTTTTAAATCCTAACTTCCAAGAGAAGTTCATCAACAGAGGTTCTCAACCTGGGCTTTGTGAACATGATAGGTAGAAAGATGGATATATTTATATATAGATAATGATATTTCATTATAATTAGGTTCCTTTGCAATCTTACGTACTTATTTCATGTATTTAAAAAAATTCCTTTGAGAAAGGGTCCATGACACACAAAAGGTTTAGAGTCTGGTGTAGGCCCTGACCTCTGGTATTATGGGAAGGGAGAGGCTGCACCACGTCTACCTTCCTCAGCCTAAATATAGCTCTTAGCTGTAGCTCCCCTTTTAGCCTCTCGCAGAAAAGTCAAGTCCTCCTAAGTCTGGTTCCCAGGCACACTCTCCTCAAAGTCACCTCCATCACTAACAGGAAAATTCTTTGAACTCTTTCTGCCCTCCTCATTCTTGGGCTGTGTTTGCCCGATACATGCATTCCTTAGTACACAGCAGAATATTCTGTAGCCAACCCTTTCTCTTCCTATATTTTCTGATCAGCTTTGGTTTTCTCTTGAGCTCTTTCTAACATGCCTTTCTCCCAGCTCACACCTGGACAGTGCACTTAAGCTCTTTCCCAGAGAGACAGATGGTCCCTACTTTGAAAAATAATTAATTCCTTGAAGATCACCTCTTCCCATATTTCTGGCCATTACTGGCAATGAGGGCAGAAAAGCAGGAAGAAGTCAGATACTGCAGTCTAGTGGGAAACTGCAGAGATACAATATGAAATGAAAAGATCACAGGATCATACTAGAACAAACCAAGTTATAACCTTGGTATCCTGACAGATGTTCAGGGACTAGCATGTCCAAGGTCAGGCTAATAACAAAATAGAATTTGAAACGAGGATCTTTTGGCTTCAAAGTCTATTGTTCTTTCTAGAACAAAGATGGAGATTCTGGTTGTTCCCCAACAATTTTATAATTAAGAATACGGTATTTAAAAGCATTCCTCCCAAAGGCAGCTAGGTGGCTCAATGGGTCTAGAGACAGGAAGTTCTGGGTTCAAATGTGACCTCAGATACCTCTTAGCTATATGACCATGGACAAATCACTTACCCCGCTGCCTCTCCCTTACCTGGTCCTAATCCAGAACATAAAGGTTATTAATACTTCTTTACAATATATATCTTAAGATCAGTTTTCTCCTTAATCATCAGATGGAACATCTACATTTTTCAAAGCACAGTATTCAACACTGAAATCACTGACTACTCTCTTTGCTCAATACATTCAAAACAAAACAAATCACCCCCCACAGGAAAAATCCTTGCTTTCTATCTTAGTATCAATTCTAAGAAGGAAGAATGGTAAGGTAATTGAGTTAAATGACTTGCCCAGGGTCATGAAGCTATAAAGTATTGGGGGAAGATTTGAACCCAGGTCTTCCCATCACTGGGCCTGGAAATCTATCTACTGTGCTATGTAGGCAACCCCCACCATCCCTTTGTATGCTGTGGACCAGGTGCTGAAACAGAAAGGGGGAAAAAAGGTTCTTTTTCAACGGAGAAAAGAAAAACAAAACTGGATGTTGGAAGAAGATAGGTTTCCTTCCCCACAAAATCCCTACCATACTCTGGGGATCACCTCCTGGAATTGGTCCCGGCATACTAGGTGCTCACCTCCTCTAAGCTATTAATCTAATTACAGCCCAAGGCCGAATCTCAGCAGATGGCTGGACGCTGACACTTCCAGTCCCGCATCCTCATGAGTGTTCCCCGAGGGGCCCAGAGGTTTATTCTTAGCTGGAGGGGCACTATAAGGAAGAAAAGGCACCCATGAAAACTGAGCTACCGACCCATCGAACTGAATTTGGCAAGTCCAAACAAGTTTTAGCAGCCTAGAACTACATTGCCCCCAGAGCCTTTTGCTCCTGACAAAGTCCTGTGATAACACTAAGAGAGGACGAGTGAACATGAGATGAAGAGAAAATATTCCAGCCCTACAAATGCTTACAGCCGGAATCAGCATATGCTTTATAGCAAAGTTTTTCAGAATAGCGTGAGAGGGAGGAGAGGTCTGTATGTAACACTTGATTTAAACAGGCAACAAAGGAGATGGCATTGCCATGGGGAGGAGGTAAGACAGCCTGAGCAGCAAATGGTAGGGGAGAGGGGGAGAGGGAAAGATGGCTAAGAGTCTAACAAGAGCACCCCAATGGGGGCAGCTGGGTAGCTCATTGGTTTGAGAGTCAGGCCTAGAGACGGGAGGTCCTAGGTTCAAATCCTGCCTCAGACACTTCCCAGCTGTGTGACCCTGGGCCAGTCACTTGACCCCCATTGCCTACCCTTAACACTCTTCTGCCTCAGAACCAATACAGTATTGACTAAGATGGAAAGTAAGGGTTTTAAAAAAATTTTTTTAAAAAGAGCATCCCAACAAAGTTGCTCCACCTAGGATCTCAAACTGGCTCAAAGGCACCTTCTAGAAACTCAAGCGCCATGCTAGTCCAGTCATGCTCATCCAGCAGGCAGGTCAGCCAGGCTCTGCACAGGGCCTGGGCTATGACTAGGTTACTCTGATGACTCAAACTCTACTAGTCAGCCTAGTGAGATGCTGTAAATTCCAAGGAGAGATTTCTCTACCCTTTTGGCTTGTTGGATTGCTATATGGGTCCTCTGAGGAAATATCTCTGCTAGTCAAAAAACTATAATGAGGCTTGAAAAATTCCCTTGGATAAAGATCATGAATTAGATTGATCTCAATCTCAAAACCAATTAAAAAAATTAAAAAAGAACTGAGACCCTGGGCAAAATGTATCAGTAAACTAGATGTATCATCCATTTCTGACTTTGTTCCTTCAACAAAAAATGGAATAAAAGTAAATTCAGATAAAATAAATCTACTTATCTACAAAATGGGGGTGCTAGATTGAATGATCCCAAGTCTCCAATTGATCAAAAAAGAGGAAATTCAACACTGAATCCCTTGGTCCTGGACTTTCCCTACTGCCTGTTTTTGGAAGCAAAGAAAAAGTAGAGAGAGCAGGATTCTCTTCCCATTGTGTTCATGACTGTCCAGCATATATATGTCCTTAGTTCAAGTGGCCAAGGAAGCCTTCTCAGAATGCCAGGGAACACACATGAGACTCCTGAGGTATACTGTAAATTAAGCCATTTCCCAATAGTTAGAGAAGCTGCAGAAACAATAAATAACTCCCATCTCCTAATAATTGGGGCTTGTAATTATGCCCTATCACTTCTAGGCTTTGCTTTTAGCCTCCAGAGAAATAATCTTTTCCTTCAATTGTTTTCAGGCAGGCATTTTCTGACTTCAGAAACTATTATTAGTACATATACCCCTCAGCTCCCTCAGGGTGGTGGTCTCTGGGTTTCTGCCCTAGCAACCCTGTTTTTTCTCTATTAGCAATCTCCAAACTATTGGATCTGTGTGAGTCTGTATTGCTGCAAGCTACTGATCCCCTTCCTTCCTGAACTGCCAAGATAGTGATTGTGAAAAGGATCAAATATTGTTTTTGTGACTCTGCACCATGATGGTGGTGGGATATGTACAGTTAATGACTGTCAAGGGCAAGATGAAGAATACAAATATCAATATGAACTCTGGAGACCATGCAATACACTCAAAACTAACAAAGAGGGGATTGGTAACTTGCAACTTATGGTCCATCTGACATGTCTACCTCTGCTACCTAAGTTCCCTTACATTTGAATTTCCCTGGCATGGCCTGTGCTTTCCTATTCTTGCCTTTTTTTCTTCTCTTTTTTTTCTATAAAAATAGCCTATTTACTTTACACATCTGCACTCCTTGAGCTTCATTAGCCTACCTGAAATCAACATCACAACACTTCCTTTGAAGTATCCAGAAATGTTATTTTCACATTAAAAATTAAGCTTACATTCAGTTCAAGACCAATCTTTAGGTCAACCTTCCACACAGTGCAACAGTCCTACTCACACTAATCTTAGCTTTTTGAAAGCAATATAACTCACTGGTATATTTTGTATCCCAACATTCCTTGATACTACAGTAAGGCTTAGTGGTCCAAGAGAACTAAGCACCAGACTTCGGTTGTCTTAGTGTTGAGTGATGTTGAGTAAGATACACAAGAATGTTGCTGTTTCTTCTACTTTTAAAAAATATCTTGAGTATCCCAATTTTCTGATCTTTTTTCCCCCCTCAGATGCTATGACTGGGTAATATTGGCAATTGTCAAGGAGGTTAATTTCTGTTCTCCAGAGTCTGGCATAATTAAAATTCAAGTTATCTATATTTATTCATTAACTGATTATTTCTAGAAATAAGAAACTTCATACTACATAGAAGCCCATTCCATTTCAATTATCTCTCCCAGTTACATGGGTCATGGTTATATTACACTACAAATATTGAACTTAGCTGAAGGGCTCTTTAGTTCTATAGAACTTTTCTTTTCAAAATTCTAAGGGATGGATCTTGTAGAAGTTGAAAAATACAGTAAGCATAATAGCAAAAGGTTATTGATACATTTTTTAAAAATTCAAAGTAATGTAAATGTCTCCAGGGAATATCTAAACACTATTCCTTTAAAGAAGGAATTAATCTTTTTGGTGTCATGAATCACACTGGTATACTGGGGAATAAAGTAAATGTGTAAAATAAATCTCAATATGTTCCTCACTAAAGTTTTTGCCTGTCCAGATTAAAAATCTTAATAGTAACTTCGATTATTCCTTAGATCAGTTTCTGGACCCAGGTTGCCCTTCTCAGAATGTGTTTAATACCCTCTCACACTGTGACAATATAACAATGGATCTTTTGTCAGAAGATCCAGGTCCAAATGTTTCTTCAGCCATTTAATACTAAGGCAAGTCACACTTTAATCTCTCTATGCCTCTCTTTTCTCATCTGTCAAATAACTGGGTTGGACTAACTGGCCTGAGGTTGGGAAAAATATAGCACATTCCCTCCTCTTCCTTTGAATCTAGTTCTTTGCAATTAATGTATTCTAAGGTTTTTACCTTTCTTTTCATTAATTTATTACAAGTGTTCTCAGGCAAATCATCTCAAGTTTCCTCAACCTTAAAATGAGAAAGTCAGCCTGGAGTATGTCTGAGGTTCATCTTGTCAACCTATGTGATTGTTCTCCATATTTATACAGCTGTCTTGATCTTTACTAGAAGCAACTGCTAATATTAAGTGTTGGGTTTCCTACTCAAACTCAAAGAATTCATTTGGAGATGGAGGAGACCCTAGATATTATCTTGTTCCAGTCCTTTATTTCCCAGATGAAAAGTAAAGTGAATTCCCCAAGGTAACATTAAAAACGAGTAGAAAAACCAGGTAATAAGAGGTTCAGGGAACTGAGATCACCAAAGGTCCTTCCTGTACATTTTTAGAATATTCTTTTTCTGTGATAACAAAGCCCACATTGGTGGGGGTTTCTTTGAGCAATGATGATTCAATTAACACATTCAGAGGAGCTATCATACCTATGCTTTAATTCACATATGATTTTACTAATACTCTGAAAATTAAGTCTATCTTTTTAAAAGACACTTAATGGAGTTACGATTTGTAAAAAAGAAAATTTGAAGAACCATGAGGCTATTGTTCAAAATGGGTAGGGGAGAAAAGGTGGAATAGCATCAGAATAAGCTCTTAAAAAGGGGGGGTGGGGTCCCTAAATTAAGTAACTGGTCAATGCCCACCAATCTTTTTTTCACTGAGAAATACCTATGCTTGAGCTACATGGAATGACTGGACATATGCCATGGAGTATAAACCATAAGTGAAAGCTTCTAAAGCAATTGATGGAAAACATTTCTCTACTAGCATAAGGCATTAACAATAGGACAAAACAAAAACAAAAAAACAAAAAAAGGATTAGAGGTCAGCTTCAGCCCCTCAAAAAGCAAGACTGTGCCAAGTAAACAAATAAAATAAAAAGTTGATGGGTAATAACAGAAGGATAACTAGCCTGAGGATCAATCTAATACCAGTCCTGGACTAATTAGTTTGTGACGTTCAACAAATCATTTTACCACTATGTGTCTGTTTTCAGACATCTATAAAACATGTGGAGTTGATAAAATTATTTCAAAAATCCCTTCACGTTATAAAAATTCTTATATCCCCCTCATCAGAATATAAGTTTGATAAGGGGTCTGCCTTGCCATCTATTTTCTTCTTTGAACTACCCAGAAGTTTCACAGATGGCATAATGTGGAGAATATCACTCCCTGTTCCTAAGGAATGAGCCCAGTGTAGCTCTTGTAACCGTGAGCCAGTGAAAAGAAAATAAACGTAGAAATTATGGGCTTTTACAAAGCCCCACTAACTAGAAAGGCAAAACAGGTAATTGGGGTCCACAGGGCATGGCTTCAGACCCATTAATGATAAACCTAAGACCTCAAGTAAATCACAGTTAGCATCTCTTAGTGCCTCAGTTTTGCCACCTGCAAAATCAAAATGAGAGTGAGGACACACTTGAATGGTTATTCAAGTACAAAGAGCTACTACTATACAATAGTCAGATCCTGGCACAACTCCATTATATAACTACACTGCCAGTTTACGGAAATGTGAATTTTTCCACACTGAAGGCCAAAAACCTCTGCTTAAACAGCAGAGTTCACAAAGGAGAATATATTGATTAGATACACGTGTACGAAGTCAAGTAGGAATTTAATTTCATAAAACAAACTGCTAAGACTGTATCTTATTCCCCTTTAATAGGGAGGAAGGTGGGTAGAGAGAAAGAAAATGTTAGGTGAAGAAGAACTTTTTGCTTCTAATGACCTTTCTTAACAAACCAAAAAAAAAAAGTCTGACAATGAGTGGGTACATTATGATGTTTGCTAGCACTGGCTTGTTCAGCCCAAACAGGTTGGACAGGTTGGTTATTTAAACAAAGGCAGTGGAGGTAGGAGGGAAGGAGGGGGAAGGCAACAGAACTTATAAAGCAAGACAAGTATGTGCTAAGGTAGAACTGAAGCCAGCCTACTGTAAAGTTTCTGAGCTAATACAGGAAACCAGGCTCTCCTCCTATGGCAAATATCTTTTGTAAAGCTAAACCAAATACACCATCAAGAACTTCGGAATTACCAGGACATCAAGCAACTGGAATGATGGAAGAATGGGTGTGTTAAAGACACTGAATACTTACCAACATTCATCACCCCCAAACACACACCTTTCACTGACCTGATTTCTATCCTGCACAGTTGCTCAGCTGTTCAAGTACCAGCAAGCATGGGTGCTCCAGATAGTGAAGCCATGTCACAAGAAGTTTTACTGCTGTATCTAATGCTAATTACATTTTAAAAGGTTTCCTTAATGTTTGCCAAAATTTCTGTACAATCTGCATTCATAAGGAAAATTTTGCTATCTCTTTCTCCTTCCTAGAAAGAGAGACAGAGAGAGATGAGAAGGAAAATGGGGTGGGGGCAAGTGGGCATCCTGAAGGGCGCAGTTATAGGAAAAAGAAGCCAAAAAAAAAAAAAAAAAAAAAAATATATACATTCTTGGTGTATCTAGATTTAGTATGTCAGGAGATAAAGAACAGTATTTAGTTATAAACTAAGACCAAAAGCTTTTTATAAACTAAGAGCAAAACTTTGGTTTAGTTATAAACCAAGACCAAAATCAAAATCTTTAAAGTTATGGTAGAAACAAGAAACCTAATTTTTAAAACATGTAATACAGTGGAATGGTTCTGTGAATCAAGCATTCTCCTTTATGTCTGAATTCTAATTATATGGGAAAGATAATTATAAAATATCAATACCAGTCACAGATTATAGAAAGATAAGATTTCAAAACATCCAGAAAGAAAGAAAACATTAAAGGACCATTCCAAATGACTGGACACTAAAGCCAAACAAACAAACAAACAAACAAATAAATAAATAAATGAAAGTAGATCATTCAAACAAAAAAAGACCAGCAACTAGAAGAACTGGCCATTAACAGAAAATAACTCTTCACTTTCATAGTCAGATACTTAATGATAGTAAAGCATTTCATTAGGCGAATAAGTTTAAAATTCTATCTAATCCATCTTCCATCCCTAGTGAACATGGGTAACATATGTATGAAATATGAAAAGCAAAGACTATTCTAAAGATATCACACTCTGAAAAAGATGCTGGAATAATATCAGACCAGGGGAAACAGTCTAACTCTTTGGCAAGGTCACAAGTCAGAACACAGTCATATTCCAATAAAAATGAGCACCCCTAGGGGCCAGAAAAGAGAATTAAAATTTGGGCATTTGGTTTTTATATATTCAAGCACAGTGAAGAGAACTGGTAAGAAGAAATCCTGTGCTTTGCAAAGATCTACTTTGTGGAACTTCCAATTCAAGTTGACTTGTTAAAGAACATGTATTTGAATATAATAGTTCTCTGAATATTTGAAAAAAACCTAAATGGCTTTTTAAAATAGCAAATAACCTCAACCCTTGCTCCTCCTTGCCCCATCCCCCCAACCCCGGAAAAAGGAAGTGCCCAACAGTAGAGTACAAAGGGAGTAAATGCTAGATTTAGGAGTCAGCAGGCCTAGGATACAAGTTCATTCATACCACTTACTATTGCCTTGCCACTACCTCCCTAGGGTTGAATTTTCTCACCTATAAAATGAACTGGGTGGATCAAGTAACTGTTCTGATGCTTTGTAGATGATGACTCCTTTAGACTGAAATATACATTTTATCAATGTACTTGGTGTACCATCTTTTTCTAAGACTCATAGTTTTTTATCACTATAGATACAACACAATTAAAGCAATTTGATAAAATAAAATAACCAAGAACTTAGTAACAAACATTCTCTATGGAAAAGATATTTATTTATTATTATTCAGGGAGAACTGTTTATGAGGTGTGCTACAACTAGATTTACCAGTATGATCCAATTATTAACCAGAAAAATACTTGGAATTACCATCTCTATCACAAATGTTGTCACAAAAAAATGTGTCAGTATATACTGTGAGTATTGGAGAAAGCTAATTTTGTCTCTAATTCCTGTATCTTGCTCCTGACCCCATTTGTATTGCAGCCCCCTATTCCCTTACTGTTGATTCAGCAAGGACAGCCCTATTAAGGCAGGGTTATAAGAGATAGTTAACTTGAAGAGCCTTTCTCTTTACTAGCCTCCAAGAAATAGGCCTGTCCAAGCAAAGGATAATGTTTCCTCTACTCCTACCTTATTAGCCCTCAGCAATAGCCTTGTCCAATCCTAAGGTATCCCACACCCAATTCACCTTCTGCCTAATTTGAAATCTGTAACTTTGGTCCTTTTGCATCTTTAGGGAGTCACCATCAACTCAATAAATCTTTTCAAAATTTATGGTACTGGGTTTGAGTTATGGTTTCTGTATTACGTCTGGTTCTGGTTTGTTGCAGCACCACTTATAGGTTTCCACATCAAGGGGTTGAAGGATACAATGCCAACATGATATGGACAATCCATAAAAAATTCCTTTAGCCCTCCATTCAAACCAGTTTTTTTCCCCCTTTTTCTTTTAAAGGGTGTTTACAGTACTTTTTCTAAAATGTAAGTTAAATATTTGGTCTAGGCCAGTGATGGCAAACCTATGACACAAGAGCCAAAGATGGCACACAGAGCGCTCTCTGAAGGCGCATAGTCACACCCCCCATCCCCAGAGTTTGTTACTACATAGGCAGAGGGACAGAGCTGCTCCCTCCCTTCTCCACCATGCCTGCCCCTCTGCCCAGTAGCCCAATGGGAACACTGAGGGGTAAGAGGTGGGTGGCTCACAAGCAGCAGAGCTGGAGGGAAGCAGAGCTTTCCAGTCACTCCCCTTCACTATAATTCTTCACTTTACCCACCCTTCCACCCAGCAGCCCAATGGCAGCACTTCCTCCCTCCCCTGTGTAGGATGGGGGTAGGCACTAGGTCTGGGGGATGGGGAGTGGATAGGGTCTGGCACTCCTTCTCTAAACGGTTCCCCCATCACTGGTCTAGGCTATATGTAGATCAAGCTCAACATTACGACATCTCTTTATTTCTAGCCTTTGCGTATTGTCGGCTGGTTTTTGCATTTAACTTTTTACTAATTTTAACTTTAAAAAATTTACTTTTATGGTATTAAAAGATAAAATGTTGATATTATACAATAACTATATATATTTTTTATGAATTTCTGTTAACTTTTTCAATGGTATCTGCTGCTTCCCAAAAAACTCCCCCCAAATTCCCATTTGATTTCTTCTGCCAACTTTTGATGTATTCAAACCAAGATGGAAAAAGATAAGATATGGAAGGGACACCTGTATTTTACTCACAAGACACTGGCTCAGAAAAGTACTTACACTGCTTTAAGGTCATCATCATCCTGACATCAAATTAAATCAAATCAACTAATTGAATAACCTCTGTCAGACAATGAAATTACTAGTGTTCATGCATACAACCAGAATTTGGTCAAGTGGACCTGATTCTAGTTCTATAAATGAAGCTAATTTTCTGATGGGTGGGTGGGTGTGTCCCTAACAGGTATATCAGGGATTTAGTGAGACCTAAGATATTATTTTTTAATGGCATATTTTTCTTCTTGAAAAAGAACACAACAAATCCACTCATTTGAGTTTTGCTGTATCTATAAATTATATTGCAAATAAGGTATCACATGATCCACCACCTTTTTTTTTTTTTGTTTTTCCCCTTGTGGCTAAGACCTGATTCATTCCCTCAGAAACACATGGTAAGTGAATCAGGCACCTGATGATTAAGAGATTCTTGTTTCAAGATGCCACTGACTGAGGCTGTTCAGTGGTCATCTCCACCCTTCAGAAACACTGAGTACCAAAACAAGTTACAGGCTGTCTTTACTTGTACTCAGAAACTTGATATTACTATAATGAGTTCCCAGGGCCCTTACTCACTATGGGGATGGAGGGCAAAGATGGGCTTCCCTTTGTAATGATGCCCTACAGCTGCTCCTCCATCCTGAGGATGGCATTCCTAATCAATGTTATGAAAGCAGCTCAATTCAGACCTAGCCAATTCTATGCATTCAGCAGGAGATGGGGGCGGGCTCAGAGCAGACTCTCAAAGCCACATTTATCATCAAACAGGGCAAAATACTGTATAACAAATATTTTCTCTGAACACCTAAGTCAAATCTGCTGGCATCTCTTGAGGTCTCAACAGCTATTTAAAAATGAGCAATTCCAAAAGGTTTTACCCCTTCCTCTTTATTCGCTTCTGATGAAACAGAGAGAAAGAGAACAAGTCTCTCTGCCAAAGAGGATAAAACTGAGAAGTCAGCTGTGGTTGAAAGCTACTGCCAACATCCTGACCATTTCTCTAGATATGATTTTATCTTTTTTCCACCTAGCGCTTAAGTTTCATTTTTTTTAAGGGGGAAGTAGAATATAAACTACTGTTTCTCTCTCCACCCTATAATAATATATGGTATCAGAAAGAAGACACAATCCACAAGACAGATTTATGTTGTGTTGTCTGCCTCTATTCCGTTGCTATCTCTTGATGGGTCTACTACTTCCTAGTACAATGTCAAGAGTTCTGTGAATTAAAAATATTTCCAAACTAGGCGTTGCTATACTTTTTTCCCTTAAAATGACTTCTACCAAAAGATTCTGGCTCAGTTTCTCAAATTTGCTCTGGAAGACTGGCAACTTTAAGTATAAATTTTTCAGATTATGTGGGAGTGACAGATAAAGAACTCTTGGAAGACAGTAATTGGCACGACTGAATCACATTCATGATATATGGATTTGTACTTCATTGCAAACTCAACTCTCCTGCCCTGGAACCAAATGATGAGATTAACAAGACTTTGGTTGCAGGATTTACGAAGCCTCAGAATCCGCAGACAGGGAAGTAGAAGCTATTAAAACTGCACCAGGATTCAGTAATAAATCTAATACTTTTCCCTTCAACATTTTTTGCTAAATTTTCTTTTCTTTCTTACAGAGGCATATTTAAAGTGTACAAGTTTTCTAAAATGTCATTCCTTGTTTTACATCAAAATTACAAAATTTACAGCAAAAGCCAATCCACTCCAAAGGATGTAGCCTCAAAACCTAGCTTGTTTTTAATGTTGTGAAACTTATTTTAATTTACAAATGTCTTGAGGCATTCCAACAAAGGACATCGCTTTTACAGAGCTAAACCATAAATTTTTTTTATTAAGAGTAGAATCAACTATAATAAGTTAGGTGCTTTATAAATACTAAATACTAATTGTAAAAATAGATTATGCTTCACTAAAATAATAGCATGTATACCTAGTGACCTGGAACTTGATTTTATTTCATTTTGCCATGAGACTGTGTGCAGAGCCTTTCCTCATTCATAATTAGAAAATGTAAGAGGCATTATGGCATCATTGAAAAAGTATGTGTGACTTGGGGCAAATCTTCCTGAAAAATAAAGGTTGGTCCAGATGTCTTCTAACATTGTCCAGTTCAAAATCTATGGCCTTCTTACTATGAAATTGCAAAAGCAAAATCATGTGGCTTTCCTCAAATAAAGAACTTATACATTATAACAATGACTGATGAATGAAAGTACAAATGTTTTACTCTGTAAGAAAGGTAGATGGTAAAGTACCAGAAAAGCAACTAAAATATTCTGTGTTCAGAAAATATTATGGTACGTTAAAAAGGTCTCATAGGGACTACATCAACTTAATATTTCCAGGACATACAGAAGGTTTTTCTAAATTCTGAACAATATGATAGGAATGAATGAACAATTTTTTAAAAGTATTTACTATGTGCCAGACACTGTTATACAAAGACAAAGCAAGCCAGTCCTTGCCCTCAAGGAGCTTTCCTTCAAAAGGGGCAGGGGAAGGAATCACATGGCTGATGAGTTATATGAAAAGCAATTTATTGACATGCAGGAGGTAGAAAGGGAGAATAGTAATGTGTAGTGGCCTCACCAATGCCAAGATGGCCAAAATGGATGAAGAGATGAGATTTAATACACTTTACGAACTGGGGCACACTAGATCTAGTGGTACTTCCAAAACTGAGTTGAGAGACAAGATATATTTGTTTCTAGAGATCTAATCTAGAAGATGCTACTAGAAGCTAGGAGCAAAACAGAATAGAAAAGATATTGATTCTTAAGACCTAGAAAGAACTTAGAACACAAATCTCCTGGCTCTCAACCCTGTATTCTTTGCTGTATGCTATGGAGCCCTAACATAACACGCACACGCACACGCGCGCGTGCACAATTGCACATAATAAGAGATGCAAAGGACATTATAAGTAGGACTGGAAAAAAAGCTGGACTAGTCTCATAGTGAAAGCTTGAAGGGCAACTGCTGGCCAATCCATGAGCTCTGGTTGCCCAGATAATGTCTACAGATCTACAAAGGGGCCTTTAGCACACTGTACAAATTTATGAAATCTGTAGAAGGTCATAGCCATGAGTAAAATGGGACAAGAAAGAAAGGATAAGCTGTCAAACCACATCATTTAAGAATGACCTTCTTCAATGAGAACATAAATCCGGCCAGGTGAAAAGCCTTAATGAAATAGTCAGATCTTCCTACATTTCCCATGAGACACAGACCACTCTACCACTAATCAGAGAAGAAAAACAGAAAATGCCGGAGGTCTCTCTCACATCACAGTAATGCTAAGAACAAGTAGTTAACATGAGTAGAAATAAGGGAAAGGAAACAATATTCAGAACTAAAATTCTACACTGACACCTGATTTGTTAGAAAGTTTTGAAGCCCCTCAAGGGTATCTGATATGAAATTCTCTAAGTTCATTAAGGAAGCTCTGAACCTTCTAATTATAATATGGATAGATGCTTATGAGACACTTTAGCAATCAGAAGTTGAGTTGCCATCAAAATAAATCAATATATTTTTATCTAATGCATTTTTCTAAAAATTTAAGTAAGCTTTTATTATTAATTTTATAGAAAAAATTAATTTGCCTACTGAATTTGATCTACTATAAAGGTTCCTCCCATCCCACCCCAAAACCCTTACTTTCTACCTTAGAATTAATATCAAGTATCAGTTCCAAGGCAAAAAAGTAGTAAAACCTAGGCTTAAGTCACTTGCCAAGGTCATAGAACTGGTTAGTATCTGAGTCCAGATTTGAACCCAGGTCCTTTTGACTACAGGCTAGACACACTATCTACTAAATTACCTGGGTACCCCTACTGTAAAGAGCTTTGAAAATCTGATAGCTATATGAAAGATATAACACTTTACTCTGCCATGTTTCAAGGTCTATGCTATAGGTGTACAAGAACTTGGTCTTAATATAATAATAATAATCATATTAATAATATGACTTAAGATTATGATCCTTGATTTCCAAGGATGAAGAAGATATCAGTAGAATAGAGTGGCCACTCCATGATAAGTTTCTTTGGGCAAATCATGATTCAAAGAAAACCTTATAATGGACCTTAGAGCTGTGCAGTTATATATGTTGCCTGTAGGAGTGGTTAAAAGGGTGAAGAACTAATAATCATGAAAATCTTAGACTACCTACAAATAGATAGTTGCTAACAAAGCTTAGAACAGTACCTAACAGTTTATACATTCAGTGTGAGCTCCTCTCCAGAAAATTTTTATATCACTTTCTGCTTGGCTCAGTGGCCAGTAGCACTTAAGAATCAAGAAGCCTTATTTAAATACTGCCTCACATGTGACACAAAAGCTGAGTGACATTATGTGGGTCATGAAACTTCTGTCTGCTTTGGATTTCCTCCTCTTTAAACAAGGTTTTTGCACCCACCTTGCAGGACTGTTGTGAGGACTGAATGTGATAATATATGCATAGCATTTTGCATACCTGAAAACACTATAAAAATGCTGTCATTGTGGCTGGAAAATCCTCTCTACCATTTAGTTTTGAGATTTTAGCTTCCTTCAAGGTTCCCTTCACATATTGACTGCATTTATTTATCAAGAGACAGACAAAAAAAAATGTCATTTGTAGGTATGCTCTGCTGGTTTCACGGTCAAAGATGGAAACACTTTAACTAGAAGCTAGAGTCTGGCCTAAGCCAGTATGCTGTAGCTGTTCAAAATGGAACAAACGGATCTAACATCAAAGTTACCTTCACAACACCTCAGTGGGTTCTCTCTTCCCTTCAGAGCTATTGTGTAGGGGCTCTCAAACAAGAAGAGCTGGACAAAGTGGAAAATGGTTATACTCTCAGCACCATGTCAAAAAGTAAGGACTTGGGCACAGGAGTGGGGAAGGAAAAAAGCATCATCTGAGATGAGATGGAGCATTAGAGCCGGTGAAAGAAAGAATAAAGTATGAATGCATAGTGGATGGAAGGGCCCAAAGTGAGGATAATGCTGTTGGAGAAAGGGAAAAAGTAAGTGGGCAACATCACATACAGGGATGCTGACATGATTAGGTGACTTCTGTGCACCAAGATTATGCCTCTCTCAATGGTACTTTAGAGTAGGAAAGGAAATCAGGCTCATTAAAACAAAAAATAAAAAATAAAAAATAAGTGAATGTCCATACCTAAGAATCTACATAGGCTATCCTTCTAAAATGTATTTTCAAGTGGTCTGTCTCACACCATCTTAACATTCCTCTATACTGTGTTTACACCCACTTCCCAGGCAGCAATCTGATGGATCATACTATCAGGAAGTACTTTCCTGATATTTAGCCAAGATATTTTTCCTTTTCATCATTTCATCCTGTTCTGTTGCTCCAATGCTTACTATGCCAGTTCACTGCTTACTGAAAGAGCCTGGAAATACTTGGTAAGGAAAGAGTTTACAGAGAATCTAATGGGCTTGCACAAATACTTAAAAGGAAAAAGGGAGGATAAAAAAGAGAAAGCATTCACACTCAAGAGTTATGCTTTCTGATAAGCAGACCACCACTGACACCCTCACAAAGAAAATCTTAAAGAAATGCTTAATGTTCATGCTTGTACATGAATGTTCAGAAATATTAAGTAGAGGAAAAGGTTATGGTAACCTACACAACTAAAGAATTTGTTCTCCAGAGAAAGAATGTGCTTTGGGGAACTAGGAAAAAATTCACTCTTCCTTCTAAAAGACAGGTAGCCATCCAGTCAAGCTCATGACTCACCTGTGCATATTTCCATTGGTCGTAAAGGACTGTCCACAAACAGAACATTTATAAGGCCTTTCACCAGAATGAACCAACATGTGGCGATCCAAGGAACTTGCGGAGCTCAGAGACTTTCCACAGATGCTGCAGGAATGGTCTGTCCCTCCAGTGTCCGTGTTATGCTAAAGAAAACAACAACCTTAGTTTATTTATTCTACATTGTCAATATTCAAGCAATCATTATAAAAACAAAGTTTAATAAGGCAACTGACCTAAATATTGCAGGTTATCCTGCTCCCAACACCTGTCTTATATTCCATGTTTCTTGTATTTGCTAAATTTTTACTTTCAGCTTTTTGCTATTGCAAAAATGAGCAGGCTAGGACCTAGCACAAACATATTTGGTTTGTTCTACCAGGAATGGACTTATGTCATTTTTATTTCTCAGTGTTTCCCCCGATCATCTACCAGCAGCACTACCACCTCCTCCTAAATTTCTGTGCTCAAAACACTGCTTTCATTATACAGTACTGAGAGAAATGATCATTTATGAGCCTCCCTTTTCCTAAAGAGAAAGGGAGACAAAAGGAGAGAGTGTAAGTTAATAGGCTATGTTTGAATTCTCACAGGCAGATGGAATCTGGGGGGCAGCTGGGTGGCTCAGTGTATTGAGAGCCAGGACTAGAGATGGGGAGGTCCTAGGTTCAAATCTGGCCTCAAACACTTCCCAGCTGTGTGACCCTGGGCAATTCACTTAACCCCCATCGCCTAGCCCTTACCACTCTTCTGCCTTGGAGCGAATACACAGTATTCGCTCCAAGACAGAAGGCAACCTTAAAAAAAAAAAGTAAAATCTGGGCATTTACAATAATGGTGGTTGCCCAATGTCAGCCTCCAGCTTAACCTCAATTAGATACTGTCTCTTTACAACTCCATACTGCTAGTGAAAAAGAAGTGAAACTCAGCATGGGTTAGGATTTCTTTCCTCAAATTTTCCTTTAAAGAGGAAACATTGACATTCAAATTGAAGGCCAAAGGCTGTATTATTCGTTGCCTACTTAGGAGCCCCACAATTCTCTACTTTCCAAAAAAGAGGAACGATTTTCTTCCTCCTTTCATCTATCCTATACTAAAAAATTATATTTCTTTAAAAGCAAAATATGCATGCTATAAAGAATTTACTTTAATTGGACCCTAATATAAGGGTCTGTTGAGAATTTATTTAGAAATTTTTATATACATGGATTTTTGATATTTTGATTTTACATTTTTTATTTTTCCTGAAGTTTAATTTTTCTTCTATTTGTTTTTCTTTTTATGTTTTTGGTTTTTCTTTTGATAATTGACTCATACACCCCATAACTCAAAAGATGTATTATGAGCTGATCTGGGTTTTGGTCAACACCCTCTTCAGGGAGGATTTTATTTTTATAAAAATCCAAAGATTTAAAATTTTGTTCAAGAAAATTTTTCAGGAAAAAGAAGCCTGCTAATGCTCTGAAACCAGAAAATGGACTATTTGCCTGCAGAAATCTACAATGAATCAAGATGATCTAGGAAAGATGTCTGCAGAAACCTACACTGAATCAAGACAAGTCCAACAAATGAACTTTGGGATGCAACTGATTGAACTTAAGGGGATTGAACAATTATTTTGATTGTAACTTGTATGCCAAAGGGAATTGTCTCCTAATTGGCTTTTTGTCAATGCACCTAGTAAAACAGTGGTTTTGCTCTCTCTCTCTTTCCATCTCTTCTATTTCTTCTACTTACCTCTTATCTCTTAACTATTGTAGTTAGAAGATTTTAGGGATACAAGATGATTACATCAAATGATCTATTGGTGAGTCTCCCAAATGATCACAGGGGGGACTGTAATAATGAAATTAAATCTGCCCAGTCAATCCTTAATCTAATCACCAAAGGTGAGAACTCCACTTAACTCACAAGTTGGGAGGTCCATGACCCACATGTGTTAGACTGAATGACAATCAGAATTTACTGACTGCCTCCTGGGCAGTCCTAAGGAAAGTGTGGTTGTGATTGGACACGTAAACTAAGAAGAAGGCACAGGAAGTGTGACGAAAAGAAGCCACTTCTTTTCAGGGAATTAAGTGAGTTCAGCTCTCTCTTTTCTCCTTCGTGTCTTGGACCTGAAGAAACTCTTCTTGGACCTGGAACCCTGAGACCTTGGTGAGACTGTTCTTCCTTATCTTTAAATCTCTTCCTTAGAACTAGATGTGGTAAGTGAAGAAGGCTGACTCCTTTAACATCCCTGGAGGTACTAGCTTCTGGAGGGGTCCTTGATTAGGAAGAACCCTCATGGCTAAAACCCTTGTTGATTGACTTTTAGCCTCTCCAGCTGGGCCTCTGGAGCCCTGCCAGAGTAAAGCCCGACTTGAATAGAAATCTAGTACATTAAGTTAGATCTCTTACTCTACCCTCTTCTCCTCTCTCTACTTCCACTCTCATATATTTTGTAAATAAATTATTAAAATCATTTTAGGAATTGGCATTTATTCAGTTCCTTGGCAACCACACCTTTAAATATTAATATATTCAACCCCAAACCCCTTTTTCCCTCTTATAAAAAGGCACCATGAGAATTTCTGTTAATAATGGCCTTCTGACATTTACCGATTTCTACCACCTTCAGTCAAAGTAGAAAATCCTATGAGGTACCATGTGCCTTCCCAACAAATAAAACCTGAGCATACTATGCATCAAAACATTCCTTTAAATTTTTTAAATAAAATATAACAGAAAAATGATAATTGAGACACTTCCCACTTAACAAAGAGCCCCCCATAGCCTAACATACCTGACGAATGTGCATGGTTAGCTGATGCTGAGTAGTGCAAATCTTTTCACACAGGGGACAAGTATAGGAAGACTTTTCCTCTTTAGTTTCCTATAAAGATAGAAGAAAGATGATTAAAATTTTAAAGTTGCAGTAAAATGCTACCTTTATGTTTATTGATTCAGCACCAATTTTATAGGAATAACACAACTAATCCTAAAAAATAATTAACATCAACTAAAAAACGAGACCTTTATATGCACAATAGAACAAAAGGAATATTGAAATGCCCAATCTCTGTTAACGTTTCTTTTTAAATCTATAACCAACAATCCCTTTTAACCCATCTCATGCTGGTCTAAACAAGCATACTGAGGGAAAGGATTAATGAAGATGAGCACTAAAAGACAGACACACAGAGCCAGCCTGTTAATTCTCCATCCAGGGAATCTCCACTGCCTCAAGGGCTCAGGCCCCTTCTCAGACTGAAATAGCATTCAATAGCAAGGAGCTCCAAAAATCACCCCTTCAGAAAACACTGAAAGGGCTTCAGAATGATTCTCCTCAGTGACCAAATGACTTTGGAGGGCTGACAATGAGTCTCCAGAAGGCCATTTCCTACATGAGAAGGCTTCTGTGACTACTTCAGTCAGTGCTAACTCTTTCTTCTATCTCCCTTATATTTGTTTCGTAGGATCTGATATTTGTCTCCACTAACAGAATATAAACTCATCCAAGGCAGGGATTGGGACATTTTTGTCTTTTATTCCCCATCCCTACCTACCTCAAAGTACTTAATAAAATGTTTTATTTAAATAATAAGTATGAATTAAGCAGCTACTGTGGGCCTAACTTGTGTATGAAAACAAGTGAAACCCCTAAGGAGCTATAATAATAATAATAATAATAATAATAATAATAATAATAATAATAATAATAATAGTATCAACTAGTATTTATACAGGCTGTCACCTGCATGACACTATGCTGAGAACTTTTCAGATCATCTGATTTGATCCTCACAACTCAAGAAGGTAGATGAAATTATTCTCTGCACTTTAGAATTGAGGAAACTAATGCAAATAGAGTGGAATTGTTTTGCCTAATGCGATTTAGCTAATATCTGAGGAAGAATTTAAATTCAGGTCTTCCTAACAGCAGTCCAAGCTCTTTAAACACTCAATACATTAGCTAATAAACTAGAGGGAAAGAAGGAATAAAGGAGGGATAGAAGGAATAAAGTAGGATGTAAAAAAGTATTAATAAAAAATTAATTTAAAAAAATTTTAATTCAATTAAATAAAAATTTAATTTTAAACATATAGCCTAAATATAAAGCAAATATATACCAAGTAATTCTTGTTGGTTGGTGGGTTGAGAATGAGCAGTTTAGAGGAACCAAGAAAAAAAGACTCCAGGTAGTCTGCCTGAAGGAAAAGGGAGTGGATTCTGCAAAGAATATGCTCAACACAAATGGAAATGGCAAGTGCAAAGCCAAGCTTGGGAGATGAAGTATCTCCATGAATAAGTGTCATGAATAAGAAAGCCAGTTTGAGTGGATCATAGCATATAAGCATCAATGAGCCTAGAAAGTTAGATGTGGGCAGGGCTTGAAAAAAACTAAATGGAGCCAATTATTTTTTTAAAGAATGGGAGAGAGACTTGGGCATAAACAAATCCCTCAGGGCTTCTGACAACTCTTTAGACCAGTGATGGGCAAACTTTTTAAAGAGGGGGGCCAAAGGAAAGGAAATGCTCATTTGTCAGTCTGTTCCCTAAGGCAACTCTTTTCTAAGTTTCATTGTATTGTATCCTACTCATTGTATTCGTCAGATTAGGAATAATGTCCCACTGAGGGATAGAACATTTCAGGCCCCCCCCCAAAAGCATCTGGCCCACAGATGGTAGTTTGCCCATCACTGCTTTAGACAATGCAGGTGCTAGCCTTCACTGATAGAGGAAGATTCTTTTAGGAATTCACTCTATCCAGGAAATCAGAGATCTCTCTCCCCCGACCCAAACTTTCTGATAGACTATTCTATAGTCACTGAAGAAGGATCTGCCCTAAAGACATTTGTGCTTCATTTTACATAGAAAAATATTAAATAAAAATTCCCTCCTAAGACTCTTCTAATGATGGCTAGTCCCAGGTTAAGCTAAACCATAAGAACGTTAATATATTGTTCAGTTGGATTAACTATTTGAAAGCAAATAATTTGCCAGCTAATATTAGTGGCCCAACTTTTCTTCATATAAATGAATGAAACAAAAAGAAATGTAATTAATTTTATTTTAAAAAATAAAAAAATTTTAAAAATATGAGAATGAGCTAGTAACATCAATCGCTGTGAAGGAAGTTAAATAAACTTTTCCCATGAGACTTTTTTTCCCCACATACTTCCATCTCTCCCCATATGATACTGGAATTAGCTTTCTGAACATTTCTTAGGCTATGAATGATAATAATTGTGCTAAATAAAATAATCAGAACATGACTTGGGACCACACGACAGAATAAAATACACTAAGTCCTAAAGAAAAACCCAGAGATGACACTGACAGTTTGGATATTTCTGTGTCATTATTATGATTTTACCCTAGGTATTAAAAAAAATGTCAAATGCAATTCTAAACAATTTCAAAATCAAGGCTTTAGATGGCCTGCACTCTTAACACAACAGAATTACCAGTTCACCTTGAAGGAGAGATCAGACATCATGGAGTTGATTGGCATTGACCCTGGGGTTTATTATTAACTGAAACCCAAACTTTCTCTGGACTCAAGCACTAATGTACTACATACCATAATGCAGGTCAACCAAATCAAATATGGCTTGGAGAGAGTTGAGTTTTACTGACCCACTGGACTCTCTCTTCTACCCCCATATTTCCACAAACATGGAGCATCACCAGTGTTGAAAAGGCACTGATGAAGAATTTGAAATATAGCTACTGGAGTCCTGTTGGTGAAAGGAACACTTCCTGAGCTGAAAGATAAAATTAGCAGCTAATTTGATAACTCACTATTCTATAATGAAGCAATCTGACACCCTTGTTAGGCATTCAGCTAGAGGCTAATCTGTTCTGGAAGTCTGTGAGAGCACTTAGATTATTTATCCCTGGAACTTCTTTTCATCTCTCTGGGCCCTATTTTTATTTTTATTTGGGGGAGGGGGCATACATCACTTCAATCCTAACAACATAGCCTTTTTAAAAAAAATTAAGGAGGGGCAGCTGGGTAGCTCAGTGGATTGAGAGCCAGGCCTAGAGACAGGAGGTCCTAGGTTCAAATCCGGCCTCAGACACTTCCCAGCTGTGTGACCCTGGGCAAGTCACTTGACCCCCATTGCCTACCCTTACCAATCTTCCACCTATAAGTCAATACACAGAAGTTAAGGGTTTAAAATTAAAAAAAAAAAAAAATTAAGGACTATCTTAGAATAAAACAAAAACATTATGTTGGAAAATTGTGTGGGGTCTACAGAAGGGGAATTAAAATAAGAACATGCTCCATAGGCTCTCTCCTGCATTTTAACAATGGAGAAGTGTGAAGTTAAATGATCGCACTGAGGTTTATGTATGGCCTCTGAAATGGTGGGCCTATAAAATACTCAGTGGACTCTACCAGCCTCAGAAGAAAGATAGAACTCTCATCCTCAGTTGGAAAGGCTGCCTACTATTCTGAAAACGATATCTGGAAGAACTCTTTTTCCCTTACATGTCTTAAGACTCCTCTTTTTTGTGCTAACAAAAGAGAATGAAAAGGCAGGTATGAGGGGCTAAATGAGTTTTCTTTTTATGAAAAATAGAAAAAAGTTCTGCAATTAGCTTTCTTTTCTAATCCTCCCTCTAACTGGCTTTCTTTTCTAATCCAAAGATCCAGACATACAGGGTCAGCCCCATAGTAGCTAAGTGAAGGGAGATGCAGACAAGACACCCCAAAAGTGTGTTCCACAATATATCATGGTCCCTGAAAGAGCATCAGTCATTTTTTTGCCTGATATCATGTTGTGACATCCCAGGAGAGGTCACAGGAAGGAATGAGAACCCCTTTTCCTAAATTCCCCAAAATCATCTTGCAAAAAGCATCCAAAGCAAAGACCTGCAGAATAAGGAATTTAAATGTGTTGAAAAGAAGGAATGAAGAAGAAATGTAAACAACCAATTAATTATATTAAAAGAATAAATACTTCTCTGCAGTGAGAAGCACACAAACATGGTAGTGTAATAGAAAAAGCACAAAATGTGGAATCAAAACACAAGATCAAATCTTGGCTCTATTCTTACTACCTGTGTGACCTTAAGGCAAGCCATCTAAATGCTCTGGATTTTGGATTCCCTTTCTATAAAATGAGATTGGACTAGATGATTTCTAAGGTCCTGTCCAACCCCAGAACTTAGGAAAAGACAGTCAATGCTCTTTGAAGCTTCTTATGAATTATCTTTATGTAAATAGTAGTTCTGAGATCAGGATATTAAAAGGTTAATATTTGTTTTTAATGAACACAGAGAATTTCTATAGTCCTTCCTCCATCTGTAGATAGTAAAAAAGTAGGCTTCCCCCCCCCCAACCCCCAACTTCATCTTCTGTCTTGGATTTCATACTAAGTATCAGTTCCAAGGAGATGAGTGGTAAGGGCTAGGGCATGAGGGCTAAGTGTCTTGCCCAGGGTCACACAGCTACAAAGTGTCTGAGGTCAGATTTGAACCTAAGTCCTCCTGATTCCAGGCCCAGATATCCCCTGGACCACTTAGGTGCCCCTCTTTCTTATCTATTTCTATGCCTAGATAAATTTAGAGACCATTTGGTTTGTCTCAGGATGCTTGGTGACACAAGGATCAGAGAAGGAATGAGGATCATTTGCTTTCTAATACCCTACTGCCTTATTTATGTTAAGACAACAATGATGGGAAGCCACTGGCATATAACATGACTGTATGAATGGTCTATTGTCCCAAGTGCTCCATTTACATATGAATTAAGGATTCATCTAATTTCCCAATTTATTTTTATACCACAAGAATCCTTCAGAATCCCTGCCCATTTATTCTCTCCAGTTTCCCTTGATCAAATGCTCACAGAAACAATGGTTTCTTTTCTAGAGCCTATGGAACAAAAAAGTGGATGCTTTGAAAAGCCCAATAACCAACTGTGAGAGTCAAGAACTAGAATAGCATAGAATCATACCACAAGTGCTCTTTAGAAAAGATGGACAGTAAAGACAAGGGGGTAGAGGAAGGGGAGGGCAACTTCTCTGGCTCCTAATAGGACTAATATTTAGATAATCAGAACTCTGACTTGGTCAGCAACATTTATACTACAGGAATGGAGTTTTGCTCTCCAAAAGGAAACGGGAAATACTGGGAGGTGTGTTTGTTCATAATTACTTAAAAAAAAAAAGTGGGGGCAGCTGGGTAGCTCAGTGGAGTGAGAGTCAGGCCTAGAGACGGGAGGTCCTAGGTTCAAATCCGGCCTTAGCTACTTCCCAGCTGTGTGACCCTGGGCAAGTCACTTGACCCCCATTGCCCAGCCTTACCAATCTTCCACCTATGAGACAATACACCGAAGTGCAAGGGTTTAAAAAAAAAAAAAAGTATTTGTACATGACTAATATGATACTAATACCCCAAAACCGGAATCAATGACACTCACCCTAACTCACAGGCCAGGCTTACCAGATGTCAAATACACATTTATCATCATTTACCTGGTTCCTCCTGCCAATCCGATTCGGTCCTGATGACTTTGTTGGCGACTTGATGGCCTGGGTATTGCCACCATTCTCTGCAATCTTCCCCACACTCATTACTGCTGACATCATGGTGTTGATGGAAGATAAATCTGAACCTTCTAAGCTGGTGGGTGACTTTGACGTCATAGGGCTACAGTTTAAGCTGAGGATTCTTTCTGCTGGAACTAAAGGGAGGAAATGTAAAATATTCAAGAACATTAGGCAAAGAGAAGACCAAGAAGTGAATATCCATTCTTTCTGAACCTGGGATGTTTCAAGGAATGGCAAAAACTTGAGAAGCCCAGCAGACACCTAAACTTGTGCTTTGGGACTTCAATGTGAAAGAGCCATTCCATGAAAGAAGGACACAGCAGATGAGTACTCATTTTCTGGGAGCATATAGAATCTGGATTTTTTAAAACTAGAAAATTATAACCCAATTTTAATCAAACACTCATAATATCAAAAAAATTACCTTCATCTTCTCCAACTAATGTACAAGAAGATTTTTTCCTCTGGTGGCTACCTTCCACAAGAAGTGGCAGGGTAAGGTCTTTGCTTATCTCCGCCTCTTCTTCACTTCCTAATGTTGGAAAAGAAGCAAAAGGAAAAACAGTCACAGAGAAGAGCTAAGTCAATCTGTTTCCATTTATCTACTTTATATAGAGAAATCTGAATGCTTTCCACTAATGATGAGGCCCCTATAACTCTGAATCTGAAAAACCCAGTTTGTATTGTACTGATATGCTACTATCCTGTTGAGGTCCAAATGTCAGATGATAAGAGAAAATAAAACACAATAAAACTACTATGAATTCAAAGAGTCTTCTAAATTAATTTGTATCTTGTTACTCACAATTGTTCCATATGTTTAAAAAACGGAATACATTGATAATGTTTATTGTGTGGCACTACAAGTCATCCCATTTTAAACCAGTCCAAAGTAAGGAGAACTTCACCTTGGACTCCCAGCCTGCATCACAATTACCAGCAAACTAGAAGAAACAAGGTTAACTAAAGGTTAACAAGGCAGGGAAGGAGATGATGACTCATACCAACTTGATACTTCTATCAACTTTATAGCTAACAGGAACTTCCTAACTTCTTCAAGCTAAGGAAATTATGCATAATGACTACAACACTAATAAGGTTAACCTTTAGCTAACTGTACACTAATAAGAATTCCTATGAATATACAAATTTCCCCAAAAAAATATGTGCTGCCAGGTTGGTTTAAATCTCAACGGTCCTAGCTATGTGATCGTCAGCAAGTCACTTAACTTCTATTACATCAAGCCCTAATTTACCATTCCTCTGCCTTGGAACCAATACAGTGTATTGATTCTAAGACAGAAGGTAAGTTTTTAAAAATATATAATAAATAAATCTCAGGGTGAATAAGTTGAAAGAACATCCTATGAATCATACAATACCATGTCTCAAACAACGGCCCACAAAGAAATGGTCACAATGTAGTCTAAACAGAGTTATGTACAAAATAGCAGAAAAGAACCAAGCTTACTGTCCTACATGGACACAGGGAACACTTGGAAACTATACAGTGCTTATTTGCCTGAAAGTTCTTCATATTTTTTCAGACATGATCCAGGCTATAATGTCTAGAGCAGTTGCCAATGGCAAGCAGTAGCTTTCCAGAAGTACCATAGGAACAAAGGACTTTTTATTGAGGAAAAGACTATCACAGGCTTTAAAGACCTAAATAATAATGTTCTACTAAAATAGCAAGGAAAATGAATCTAGTAAGTCATCCATTGATTTAAAGATCCATTGATTGTAAATTTCCTGATAATATTAGTCTCGTTACCTCCTACCCTGCCCACCCCCTGCAATTCCTATATGATGACAACTCAAAATTCAAAATTATAATTAAAATGCACAGGAAAAAAATATGAGCTATTTTCCTGACATGCTGGGCTGTTCTCTCACAATTATATTAAAATGTAAGCTCTTTGAGGAGAGAACTGTTTATCTTTGTATCTCCATGCCCCATCATGGCAGGGTAGTGATATCTTGGGTTCTCAAAGCTATGTCAGTCAATGCCAGGGAGAATAACCTCAGGCAGGCACTACCATTCTGGAAAAATTTCCATTTCGTAGCTAGGAATAAGTTAAATATAACATCAAAGGGCCAGCCTAGCTAAGAACATAGGGGTTCATCACCAATAGGCTGACTATCGATCATAAACTATTTGGCCATGATGATCTGTAAGTGCCTAGCAGAGTAGCTGGACATATAGCAAGTAGGAGTTGAACTGAAAAAAATGTTTAAAAAATACATTGTGATATATTTAGTGTTTTTTAACATATTACAAATACTTTTGACATAACTTTGTATAGAAAATTTCTATCTAGAAATTCTTTGCAAAAGGGATAGCAGAATAATACCAGGTTGTCAGTTCCCCAGAATGCTTGGAATGAATCTGCAAGTAACTACTTGTAGAATTCATACCCAAAAGATAGAATCTCTAAAAAATATATATTGTCAATTTAAGACATGGTTTAATTCATTCTCTACTTCCCAGTGTAATAATCAGATCATATTTGGTAAGACAGCATATTTTCATTCATTTCATCCATAGGAACTCTCTTCATTTGATCCTGGTCATTATTCCTAAACCTTCTTAATCAGCTATGACTGAGAAAAAATATCAACTAGTAGCAGAGTTTCTTGTAATAGGTCCCTGAACTAAACTAGACTGGATCTCAAATGAGAAATACTTACTCAAAGCCCTTCAATTAGTAAAATCCATTGTAGCCTTTAAGAACCTTGGGTGACTACCACACCATGATAGAACATTGTCTTTATATCTGTAATAATGCTCCACCCCTCTAAGAAAAAATGACCTGCAATTTTAATGTAAAAAAAGATAATAAAACAGTGAAAACTAGGTTTTTTATGCTGACTTCAAAGTGGTTGTTCTATATTTAAAAAAAAAACCCACTTCTGCACGTTATAATATGTTATAATGTCAATATATTATGGGGAATATCTAAAGTTAATGACAAGAAAAAAATTGTTTTGTAGAACAATGAAAGATGATAGGCAAAAAAAATTCATTTTAAAAATTAAGAAGTAATATTAAGCAGAGTGTTCATGTACAGCAGTGATTCCCAAAGTGGGCACCACCCCACCCCCGGTGGGTGCGCTTACAGTGATCCAGGAGAGAAGTGATGGCGACACTTTTTTTATATTACATTCTATTGTGAGTTAAATAAATAGTTTCAAAACTTCCGGGGGTCGCTAAGGAATATTTTTTCTGGAAAGGGGGCGGTAGGCCAAAAAAGTTTGGGGACCACTGATGTACAGGAACACCTTCACAATTAACAAAAAGATAAATTTGCAGTCTAGTTCAAGTATCTCACACAAAATCCCTAGAGATAGCTAACACTGTTAGCTAACTTGCTAACAAATGTTACAAAAAAGTTTAACCAAAAGAGTAGAAGAAAAAAAATACCCACAAAGACTTGTTATTTCCCATTCAGTCTGAACAGGAAGACCATTTGCTAAATCGATTTCCTCCTTTGGGATAATATACAAAATGTGATTCGTTGGTTTGCTAAAGGCAAGACCCATATTACTTCTTTTCCTATTTCAAAATTTAAAGAAAGTATAATTTTTAGTTCAAGCAACCTCTTTATCACTTGGACTTGAAAGCCTGAGTAATAAAACAAAATGAGCCTCAGCTATCCTGTTCAGAAAGAGGAAAAAGAGGCTGGCTTCTCTTGTGGTGCTTTGACTCATCACTGAGAAGCTGTTGCAAAGTACAAGGCCTTTGGAGCTATGACAAGTTTTTATTCCAGTTTGTTCTACTGTCTTGTACATGAGGTCTCCCTCTGGGACAGATAGGAAGAAGTACACAATACAGAGCACAAGCAAGAAGAGGAAAAAAGAACCTGATGTACATTATAAAACAGTTCATTGTTCTAAGGTAAAGGTGGGGGGGGGGGGGGGGGAGAAGAATCAGAGTAACATTAAGCACTAATCAGGCACTAATTGGACTAGAATAAAGTTTCCACAGGTTGACTAACTCTTTTTTATCTGCTTTGTTAATGGGGTAGAAAACAACAAAACAAAAACACTAGCCTATTGGAATCCGCACTGGGGATATGATATTTTCTTACTGGATATGAAAAGTATTTACATTCTCAGTTAAGTGTTTACAATGTCATTCTATCCTTACAACAGCATTCTCCCAAACAGCCACATCTGCAATATAAACTTCCCTTATAATTTCCATGAAGTCAAAAACCATTCCTAATTATATGAAATAATCAGATGAAATTCTCCAACCAGATTTGAAAATAAATGATCATCTTTGCCAAAATGTCTTCTCTGTCAATAATGAACACTGGGACTGAGTGGCAAAAAAGACTCAGTTCAAAAGTGTGAACTGAGGTTCTGCCACTGAAAAGCTGTGATGCCTTGGACAAATCTCCTTAGTCCCTGGGCTTCCTTATGATGAGGAAGGTCCCAATAGATTAGGGACTCTTAAGCTGAATGAAGTTCATGAATTTTTTTTAAATATTAAAATTTGTTCCCTCTGTAATCCTATGTATTTTTATGTTATGTGCTTCAAATTGATACTAAAGAAAGTAGTCTTCTCCCAGACTGCCGAAGGGTATGGGACCCAAGAAGGTCCATTTTAGCTCAAGTCTTTAACCTTCTAACAAAATAGCCTAAATCCGGTTGTAGTACTGCCTCTTGCAGCAAAGGGGAGGAAAGGCCACAACTAGCATTCTGCCCTGGATTCAATTCCTTAGCTGGGTGCTGCCCTACCTGTACCTATATAATGCCTGAGCTGCAACCATTTGCTTACAAGTGTAAGATGGGAGTAGGAGTAATGTTGTTACAATAAAGACCATTTCTACTGGATTTACCCTCCTGCCCCTTCTGATTTTTTAAGAAGGATTTTTCTATGATAGGTTGCATGGTTTTTTAATTCCTCCAAAGTCTTAATTGTCCTGCCCAGCTTAGTCATGTTGTACATACAAAAGTATACTTGACATAGTACATAGCAGAAACAGTCTTTGTCATTGTTATTTCTGCTTTAATAAAACTAATTTTTTGCTGTTTAAAAAAAAGTTTCTTCTAAGCCTTTCAAGCTGCAGATGTTTAGTAGTAATAATTTGAAGAAAATTTTGTAGCCAAACCTCAGGAAATTGAGAGGGGAAAATGGTATATGTAGGGAAGGAGAACAAAACTATCAAAATAAAACCAAAACTTAAAGCTTAACCAACCTTTTATCTTCTTTCTTTCGAATTGAACCAGCTAACCTCAATGCAGAGCTAACACTAGCTGGACCCAGTGGTAGTGGAGTTGCTGGACAGTGTCACACCTCAATGGCACAAAGGTTGGAGCATAGATAAAGGGCAACCTACAAGAAAAGAATAAAAAATGTTATTACTTTGACTACTACTGGCCTTTCTCATCTTGATTTTTCACTAGACACATAGGTAAACATTTTCTCAGCACAGAGAATCTTCTCAGGGGGTGACACCCTCCTTAAAGTTACCCTTACAGTCCTCTAACTAAGAGTAGGGAGTTCTAGCCTATCAGGCTACATATACTAAAAGTAAACTTGAATTCAACCTTATAGCACCAGCAAGAACTAGTCGTTACACCACTGACTAAGACATGAGGGTTCTATGGGGTGCTACAGGATGGAATGCTGGGCCTGCGTCAGGAAGACTCTAAGTTTGAATCTGGCCTGAAACATTTACAAATTCTCTGACCTTGGGCAAGACACTTGATTCTGTCTCAATGTCCTCATCTATAAAGTGAACAGAAGGAAATGGCAAATCTCTCTAGTATCTTTTGCCAAGAAAATCCAAAATCGGGTCACAAAAGGCCAGAAAATGAACAATGAAGTCATGAGCAAAGGAATATAGTACAGACAAAAATTCACACCCCAATAGGGATACCAAAGGAGGTAAAAGTGGCAGTAGCTACAAATGGGATCAAATAAAGAAAAATGTCAAAAAAAGGTAGCCTAAACAGTTTAAGAAAGGAAAAAACAAGAAATCATAAAATTCCTAAGAAATTATTATAATCATATAATTTTTTCTTTAAAAAGATAAAAAATGAGGTAAGGGAAAAGGGTAAATGACAGAACATACAGATAGATCAAAATGAAATAAATACATCCTAGTATACTTATAATATGCAGAAACTATTAGCAATTATCAAAAACACTAGTTGGGCAAACCAGTGCATTAATGTCCTTAAAAATTGGAAAACTTGCAAACTAGATTTTGAAGAATGAATCAATAGCATCCAAACCAACAAAATTTTCTTCACTCTCTTTTTCTCTGCTAACAGCAGAGGACCTGTGTGATTCTGGGTAAGTCACTTAACCTCCATTGCCTAACCCTTACTGCTCCTTCTACCTCAGAACCAATATACAGTGCTGATTCTAAGACTGAAAGGAAGGGTTAAAAAGATATATTATATATATAAGGGGACAGCTGGGTAGCTTAGTGGATTGAGAGTCAGGCCTTGAGATGGGAGGTCCTAGTTCAAATCTGGCCTCAGACACTTCCCAGCTGTGTGACCCTGGGCAAGTCACTTGACCCCCACACTGCCCACCCTTACCACTCTTCCACCAAGGAGCCAATACACAGAAGTTAAGGGTTTTAAAAAAAAAACATACATACATACAATATATATGAGATCTTTGGACTGGACCTCCTTCAGAAACCAGCAGACTTCCCATATGATTCAATAAATAACAACTGTGACACATTTGTTGTCTCCTTCAAGAAGCTTCAAAGGAACCTACTCGGCCCCTAAGCACATCATATATTTGCCATCCTAGATCTTGTTCATTCATCTATATTGAATGCCTAATAAAAACTAGAGGCAAAAATAAATTTGGAGATGAGATGGAGAAGCAAGATAGGAGACCAACAAGAAAGGATCCACAGGATTTCTTTAGATCTTGTCAATGATTTCCTCACACCCTAATTCTATATTTATACTCCAATATTCTACATTCAGACTTTATTCTCTTTAACCCTCCTTTCACACATAGCCCAGGGATTTAACATAATCAAAGAGAAATAAAATGGGATAAAAGACCAGTCACTCACATACATCCTCACCTTACTCCCAGTAAGATTGAGGATCTCAAGTTCATAAGCTCCCTTTACAGGGCATAAGCTAACCTTCAAAATGCCATTGAGACAATTCAAAAGGTTCCACCTAAATCTTAAAACTAGATAACAAAACAACCCTTTCAAATCAACTCCACCCATCCAAACCAGTAAACAATGCCTAAGGTCAAATAAAGTAAAAAGAGAAAACACTAAAAATGAGTCTAGATTTCTATTTCACTTTTTAAAGACTGGAAGATAAACTTGGGAAATGGAAAAGGAGGACACTGTTGGAATTTTAATGAAAAGGTTAAGACTTCAGAAGATCCTATTGTATTTTAATTTTTAAAAACCCCAGTGACTGTCATTGGAAGGGCAGAACATTATAAATTGGAAGTGTGTCTCGTACCCCCAATACAATCTCAAATTCCTAATTCTTCTTTGCTGGGTCAAAGAATTAAAGAATTGGATAGGCTAACAAAAAGCATATATTACAAATTCTAATGGAAGTGAACATGATCAAGCTAATGAAACCACAGGTCCAAAATACTTAAAAAAAAAAAAAAAACAACAAACAACTGTTTCACATCTTATGTCTTAAGAGTTTAGAGTAGAAGTAAAGAATGGGGAAAATATTAGCATTATTGTAAGGCACAAGTCAGTAAAATAACAGCTTTATCCCAACAAGAGATTAAAAATCATATATAGTGAGAGAGGAAGATAGTGTATTGCTCTGACACAGAATGGTGATTTGCAGAAACAGTGAAAAGACCAGACTTACTTTACACAATACAGTAAATATACAGGCTAATGCCACCAGAAAGTCTTTCTTGTCAAATAGAATTTTTTAAAAAGGGAATTAGAGGAAACCTTATTTCAGATTTTAATAGCTAGTAATAGATAATTAAGAAAACTTAAAATAAGTATTCCTTCAAAGCCAAAATCTTTGCCATTTTATCCTTCACATAAAAGGTTTGACCTCAGTTTAAGTTTCATTACCTAAAAACTGAGAGCTGAGTAAACTTCATTGTTTCCTTTGAGTCAACTGATTTAAAGACTGCAAACTAAAGTACTGAAGGTTACAAAATAGGTAGTCTCAAGAAGAAATTCCAGGCTTTCTTCCCCTTTTCCTCAAATGAAGGCTAAATTTGGAAAGGGATAAAGGAATAAATGTAAATTCCCTGTAAGGCTTCTCTCACATATGAAGAAGCCCGAAGAGGATAACTGGAAGAGCTGAGTCCTTGATGTAAGTTAGTTAGTCAGAGCTGAGATAAAGACAACTGGGATGGTCCCTCCCCTCCTACCAAGGATGTCCCCACCTAGAAAAGATAAGAGAACAATCACATGTAAGGCCAGAAAGAGAAGATTAAGGAGAGTGGTCCATCCAGACAGACCAGATAACCCTGAAGATAACAGATAAAAAGCCATGCAAAAATGAGATGCCCTAAACAAAAGGAGTGGAGAACAAACTACTTCTGAGGAATCTCCAAGGACTAAATGCTTTCAAAAGGCCCAAAGTTTAGGGTAGTTTGGTGTCACTTCATACCTTTAATACTGCCTGAGAGACTTTTGAGTAGGTTTAAAGATTTGAAACATACCAATTTATAGAAGTGACTGGATAAGCAGTCTTGAAATTCAGGGCTACCTAGGAGACTAATTCAGAATCAAAAATGGTCTCAATACTGAGTATGGGGAGCTCAAGAAAGTGGGTGAACACATACTTCTTCCTAATATGCCATATACAGTTTTCAGAAAAAAGCAAGGAAAGGTTCGAATCTTTGCCTGGCATAGAGCTTAATGGGAACTGGCTGCTAGTGTGTGGGCAAAAAGTCAAAAGATGAGTCCTTTATCTCATCCAATATGGCAAAGCCTATGCTCTCCCTCAGCTTGTTAACAGAGGGCACAACAGCAACACTGTCTGTCCTAATAAGTACTGCCTTGCGTGTGCTCTGAAGGCTAAGACAGCTGTGATGATGGCTTAAGTTCCAGGAAGTTGATGTGTTTCTTGGCTTAAACACCAGTCTATTCCTTGGACTGAGAAGCAACCCATGAAAGCCACACCCCCTCTCCCTCTCCCCCTCCCTCCCCCCATCGCCCCTCCCCCCAGGCTGGCATGGACTCCATAGTAAGGCAGATCTTCAGAATGACATGCAAGCCTTTCACCAAATGAGTGAGTGCTTCACAATCCCAGGCTCGATGAGTTGGCTCTTTAGCCAATTCTGGCTCTGGGCCCAGTGGGAGAGAAGAGACTACTTGGAAAAGGATGGAAGATG
Organism: Gracilinanus agilis; assembly: GCF_016433145.1. Classification (NCBI taxonomy): domain Eukaryota; kingdom Metazoa; phylum Chordata; class Mammalia; order Didelphimorphia; family Didelphidae; genus Gracilinanus; species Gracilinanus agilis. Next base: position 612,781,053 of record NC_058130.1, read on the forward strand.
TATCTATTTCCAGAGCCTTTATAAAGGGGAAGAAAATGTCCACTTTGAAAGCAAAGAAGGAAGTACCGATTTCTGTGAGCATACAGGTACATATGGATGGCCTCCAGTGTATGCAATAATCCCCACTTAGTTCTGTTCTGTACTCTCCTATATCTTCAAATCAAGTAGCCCGGGGCCCCTCTATGACTGGGATCCCCTGAATTTCAATGGCCTTTTTCTTAAAAACTACTAAGCCAAAAGATACCCCAAAGTCTGTCTTTACTGCTGGTTCCTAGTTGCCCAGGATCTCTGAACAGAAAAGCTGAGCCATGTGCTTCTTCATCTGGAGTAAAGAGAACATTGGGCTATAAATGGGATCTGAGGAGAAAATACACATTGACTTGATTCATGCTGGATAAAACAGGAGGGGCAGAGGGCAACATCAAAACTGAAATGAATGGGAGCCAAAAGCTAGAAAAATGTAATTAGTACAATAATTGGCCTTATTTACTCAAGTTAACTTCAAGTTATTTAACTTTAATCCCTCCCCATCCCCACCCCCATTTAAAGTGAGTCCATGAGATTAAAATGATTTAAAATCAGGAGTATTATAGGAAACTTTTCCTCAAGGTATAAAAACAATTTTCTCACTATAAAAGGAAGGTTAGGTTTTCCCTTGCCAGACCTAAGTCCTATGAATAAGGTATCAATTCTTGTAAAAAGCAAAGAAAATGTTAAAACCTATCTAGGGCTCATTTGTTACTTCTTCAGGAATATGGACAAGTCAGATATAAAATTTAGGCTGGGTAGGGCCTGCCTGCCTATAAAGTTATGTGCACAGGAAGCAAAACCACTCTGGCTAGTCCTTTGTATGGATCTCCAGGGGCTGCCCTGGTCATGACCTTCACCACCCAACAGTCCTGCAAAGACTGAGCAACCCTAAGCAAATGGTATTAGCATACTTTGTTGTGAGTCACAGAACTGCTCCTTAGAGGGTGCTATAGAACAATTCTCAAACTTCAGTAAGACCAAGATTCTGGTAGTCCTGGACACACATCCTTCACCCTTTCCCAGAAAGGTATACAAATTCTCTTTTTTTGCACTCTCTGTTGATATAAGGTATCTGTCTTAGTGAGTAATAAATTAAGGGGGAAAAGTTTTCACTTAAGATTGTTTTTTTACTAGCAAGATTCTTTTTCAATTTAAAAATAGTCCAAGAATAGACTATGACCTATATAAAACACATGTCAGCTTTATGGGGAAAACACACTCAGAGAAATAAATAAATGTGGCTCTCCCCAACTACTTTTTACATTTGGATGTGACCCTCACATGGAGAGTATTACTATACCAAAGGTCAGAATTTCACAGAACTATGATCTAAAGTACTATTCATAATGAGACCTGGGAACTTCAAACATTGAGAAAATAAAATATTCTAGAATGCAATGAAATTAAAATCAGTGTCTTTTCCCCATGTAGTCTTCCTTAAGAAATTTTTTTAAATGAGAAAAATTCCTTTTATAATTTTCATATTTGGGCAATAGGGTAAGTTTATTTAGTAGAGTGTAAAATACAGCATTGAACTCATCCTCCTCCAAAGTTACAGGATCATAGATTTGGAGCTAATAAGGACCTTATATTTTATTTTTTAATATTAATAATTTGCCCCTTTAAAAAACATTCAATCTTCCTGTTCCTTTTTCCTTCATGCCCCTCTTTCTTGGGGGGAGAAAAAAATGAGAAAGAGTACTAATTTTTAAAAAAGGTTTAATTTAAGGAAAAGAAAAAAGTTTACTCCCATTCTCAATGCTCTTCTCTAGGGAGTGGGTCTTATGGACAGGATTTAACTACTGCCAGATTCAGGAAGGGAAGAGACAGCTGCCACATGGCAGCCATTTGTTTAAAAAGCACCACAGGAAGAGATAGCCCCCACTGCTTTTCAACTATCAAGAAGAGCCTTTCTCTCTCACTAAGTTGTCTTTTCTTAAACACTTCCCATTTACCTGGCCACTACACCCTGCTGTCATTATCATCTGGTGCTTATGGGAACACCTGGATTTTCCCCTATCACTTCCATTCAAAGACAACTAGAGTAGGAGGAAAGTAGAATTCGACTCTCTTTTTAAGGGGAGTGGGGATGGAGGGAGAGAGGATGCAAAAAAAATAACTCATGGAAGATGTTGGGAAATGATGCTCTTAAATTTAAAACTGAAATTCTTAAGGCCAGGGCCTAAAATTTCTCTATTTCTAGAGGAAATGAAGTCAACAGGAATGTATATGGGTATATTCAAATTGTAAAACACTCCTCCCACCCAGCCCCTCTGCTGCTGGGATAATTTACCTAGATCCTCAAGAAGCCCTGAACCCCATAAGAATGGACAATATAAACCAGCTAGTATATTCAGGAATGTTGAGATTACTTTTGCATACATTTAGTTAATATTTTATCCCTCCCATAACCTATTGAAACATTCATTTTCCCATGGTTTTTTGGTCCAAATTCACTCCTCCAATGAAAGGTTTAAGCAATTTGATATAGTTTGTACCTAGGCTATCATTCTGTAATATATAAATTATATTTAGTTCTAAGAGGAACAAGTCTGGCTCCAGCAACTATTTAGCCTTGAATTCTCTTGGCTCCATCTCTACTCACACCCTCTTTTCTAAAAGTTTACTTTTATTGCCTTTCACCCAGAATTCAAAAAAAAAAAACCAAATATATATTCTTTTTCAAACACCTTTTAATGGAAATGGCAATCTCTCACAAAAAAGGTTCTAAACCCTAATTCCACTGACATGTTCACATCAGTTTACATAATTTGGTTTCTGATAAATGCGAAATATTTAACACTTTAAGACTGACAATGCATTTCCTTCACTACAACCTTGCCAAGGTGGGTAGTGCACGAAATAGTATGTTCCCAATTTGTAGATGAGGAAACAGAGGCCTATCTAAGCAGGTTATATGGCTGGTCCAAGGTTGCACAGCTAACTAAAACTGAAACTTGAACTCCAGTTTTCTGACTCTGAAGATCAGTCCTCTCCACAAGGTGAGAGTAATAAATGCAACAGCTTTTAGCACCCATACTTTTTAGTCTTAGAACATATTACACACACTTTGCTAGTCCAGATTAAACTTAAAATTCAATTGATCACAGAGAGGTAAATTACTGCATCTTACTTGCTGAAGTGAACAATCCTCTATTTGTGTTATTTTGCTGAGCTTAGAGTCTAATGAAACTTGGCATCAAATCTTATCTCCTGGTCTTACTGTGTGACTTAGTTTCTCTGAAGCTCCAAGGATCATACATCTAGTCCTGGAAGGGCCCTTAAAAGACAACAACCACCTCTGAGACAATAGGATCTAATTTTCTTTAATAAACTTCAAGAGGCAGAATCTGAACTCAGATCCTTTGACTCAAGATTTAGTGTTCCTTTTCCACACTGTCACATCTATAAAGTTGGTATAATTGGGGCTACTTCACAGGTCTGCAGTGAGAACAGAGTAACATAATGAATGCAAATCCCTTTGGAAGCCTTAAAACTACAAAAGAGGGGGCAGCTGGGTAGTTCAGTGGTTTGAGAGCCAGGCCTAGAGATGGGAGGTCCTAGGTTCAAATCTGTCCTTAGACACTTCCCAGCTGTATGACCCTGGGCAAGTCACTTGACCCCCCCTGCCTACCCTTACCACTCTTCTGCCTTAGTGCAGATACATAGTATTGACTCCAAGATGGAAGGTAAGGGCTTAAAAAAAACAAAACTACAAAGAAGTTGGCTATGATTTCCAATATTCATCATATGTATGTACATCCTCACAATTCCAACTACAAAACCAGACCCTTAGGGGGCAGCTGGGCATGCCGCTCAGTGGATTGAGAGCAAGCCCTAGAGATGGGCAGTCTTAGCTTCAAATCTGGCCTCAGACACTTCCTAGCTGTGTAACCCTGGGCAAGTCCCTTGACCCCCATTGTCTAGCCCTAACAGCTTTTCTTAGTTGGAGCCAATAAACAGTATTGACTACAAGACTGAAGGTAAGGGTTTAAAAACAAACAAACAAACAAACAAACAAAAAAAAAAAAAAACCAGACCCTCAGGTTCTGAGTAACCCTAAGTTTCAGAAACAAAAATTTCCAATATTGTAAACTAATGGCTGGGAGTGTTTTGCTATATAATTATTTTCAGTCATACTGGCTTCTCCTAGGAGCAGTCATATTGAGCCCCTAAAGACCATGAGGAAATTTCAGGAGCAAGGACCAGGGACCTGACACATTTAGTTGAGACCCAGCAGCTTCTTGAAAGACCATGCAAGGAGTAGAATTGTAGGGATTGTCCCCCTCCCCAATGTACTGGGTATGTAGTCTAGGAAACGAAAGGAAAAAGGAGTTTCTACAACATTTCTTCTCTACATTTAAAAAAACTAGGCTTAAGATGAATGAGAACAAGAAATTCCAAAAATGATGTAACTGACTCTGGGTCTAAGCATCACATGTAGGGTTTTGGGCCAGGTCCTCAAAGAACAAACCAAAGCATAAAGAATTTTAAAACAGTGCTTCAGGCTGTGGACATAGAGAATACAACGGGGTGGGGGGTAAGGTGCCAGTCAATTCAGCCATTCTTCTCAAATGGTGATGTACTAACTTTTAGTTACAGGTTTGCTAGTTTTTAAAACAGCCAGGAGGTACAGTGGACAGAACACCCAACCTGGAGTCAGGGAGACTCCTCTTCCTGAGTTTAAATCCAGTCTCAGACACTTAACTGGGCAAGTCACTTAATGCTGTTTGCCTCAGTTTCATCTGTAAAACCAACTGAAGAAGGAAACACCAAATCACATCATAATCTCTGCCAAGAAAAAGAGATAGAAACAACTGAACCACAACAAAAAGGAAAGGCAACATGGGCCTATTGTGTGTCAGAAGCTTTACAAATATTATCTTGTTTGGTCTTCAACAACAATCCTGGAAGGGAGGTTACTACCTACATTTTAAAGTTGAAGAAACTGAGGGAGACAGAAGTAAATAACTTCTGAGGAACAGAGATAGTGTCTCTGAAGTTGGATTTTAACTCAGGTGTTCCTACTCCGAGTCTAGGTGCTCTAGATAGTCTGCTCTGAGCCACCTAGCAGAATACAAATTTATACTACAACTGAAACACTAAAAGTTAATGGATTGACCTTCATATAATGAAATTTATTCCGCTTTGAGAGGGAAGAGGGGGACAGAAATGGCTGAGATAAGTGGGGGAAAACAAATATTAACAATAAACTAACCAACATAAAACAGCAGCAAATATACAATGGTTTTCTCAAGAATAAAACTGGTGTGACCCTGGGCAAGTCACTTGACCCCCATTGCCCACCCTTACCACTCTTCCACCTATGAGCCAATTACACAGAAGTTAAGGGTTAAAAAAAAAAAAAGAATGAAACTGGTAATACAAAAATTGGAGGACAGTCCAGAGTGGGCCCCAAGTTGGCTAAGACGAATCACCTTCATCGCAGCAACTAAAGGGGGGGGAGTTCCATTCTACAGTCAGTTTTTGCCCTTCTTATATAATAAATTCTAATATGAGAGATATATCTCTAAAGGATGGAGTCACCAGGAGGCTTATCACACTTCTAAAGTTAAGTCAGAGGCACACATTCTGTCTTGGCTTTCCTTTATGCCTTAATGCACTCCCATGGGCTATCTAAAAATTGCTTCATTTTCTCTCTAATAACAAAAGCCTCAATTTCCCTGGGTAAGGAACCACATTGAGTTTCCTATGCAGTAAATGACAAAAACCATCATCTGAGGAATGTGCTAAAAAGAACATTTGTTCATTTACACTGATGGACACACATGATCAGGGCTCACACAGCAGTAGCTAACTAACATTTATACAGCATCTACTAATGCCCCAGGAAAAACATACTAAGCACTTCAAAATAATATCATTTCATTCTCCCCGCCACCCTAAGAGGGAGGGAGGTGCTAGTATTACCCCCATTTTACAGATGAGGAAACTGAAGCAAACAGAAATTAAGCAACTTACCCAGGGTAACAAAACTAGTGTCTTAAGACTTGATTTGAATTCAGGTCTTCTTGACACTGTGCCTAGTGTACAACCCAACTGACTGATGATACAGGAAAAAAACCTTTAAATATGGACTCCCCTTCTTCTTAAGAAGGTTTTGTAGGCACCTGCTGTCTACTACTTTCCAATCATAAGGAAAAGAGGAAGGAAAAATATGGAGGCGAAATAAATACCAGTCTTTCAGGGACCTTCCCTTAAACTATCTTTTACCTGAATGACAAGTGAATCTGCCATCAGAAATAAACCTATGATTCACCAAGAGTCATGGATGGCCTTGAAATATCAAGGAAATGGTACCTATCCCCATATCAGAGAACATGAAAGCTATGGCAAGAAACCAATAAACCATTTATGCCGTGGGAATGACTGCACAACTGCCTTAGACTGTTCAGAAATGTCAGACTCAAAAAAGAAACTGATCTCTGCTAGCCACATAATGACTTTTAAAAAAATATATTATATTTTTATTTCCAATTCCCAATTAAATTTTATTCTTGTTCATCCTGTCATCAGCCATAAGCCACTTATGGCAATGAAAACCTATGCAGAATGAGTAAAGATTTCCAAGCAAGCAATAGCCAATATAAACAAATTTTAGTCCAAACATTTGAGCTGTGCAGATCAATTATCATTATGCAAATTCTATTGCAGTTTAACTGTGTTTAAAACAAAAATTCTTCCTCACTAAGCAATACTTAATAAATCTGAAGTTCTTTCAATTAAGCCTCAAAGAATTATGAGGTCCAGCTCTCTCCTATCACATGAAGCCATTTTATACAAGCTACATTACATAAAAGGACACATTGTTGTTCTGTGAAACCATCTACATTCCTTTTATCTTTTTTTAACAGTTTGCCACCCAGTGATACATGGGGACCCCAGCTGCAACAGTCTACACTTTTATCTTTAGCTGACCATGCAACAACCTGAAGCTGACTGAGGGAAAGATTTCCTGCTGCTTGCCTACAGGGGCTATTCAACTTGTTTAAATATTACTTGCCTGAGAGCCTTGGACCAAAGCCCAAGTAATACCTACCCAGCATTCATTTCAACATGTACTTTAAAGGTCTCAGAGTCCGAAGTACTATGCCCTGCATAAAAGGGGAGGGATTTTGGATGCTTTAAGAAAGGTGACATTTTTCAGGTTCACTTACATTTTGTTTTCCATATAAATGCTATCAGCCCACAAATTATCAAGTTAAACCTGCGTTTAGAATGATTAGTATTAAGTTAATACTAAAAAAAAAAAAAAAAAAAATCAAATGAATCCAGAAAAGTAATAGTTTGTTGGTACACCAAAACAGATGGTGATGCTTTACTTTTATCTCCATACATATCTCTTAAAGATGGGTCTGAAAACCCTGGATTAACAACTATCTACTCCTCCCAACCTAGCCAAATGCCTTGGGCCTGGGTGGGTTTCTACAGTGATAAACAGTAATGGCTGCCTTTACTGGCATTTAAAAAGCCCAATGAGGAGGGAGGTACAGCATGGACTAGGTCTAATGTAAAAGGAACAACCATGAAATTCACCACATATAAGCACCCAAGATATCTGACTGACTTTCTCTCAAGAGGTCACATGGTGTAGTGGATAGAATCCTGGACTTGGGAGTCAGCTGAAATCCATCTCAGAACAATTCTGTTTCCTTATCTGTAAAATGGTGATAATACTACTGGCACAGGGGGTGTTGTGAAGAAAACACTTTGAACAACTTCGAAGTACTACATAAATCTAAGGAAATTGAATTATTGTATTGTTTGTATTATTTATTTAGAGGGGGTCAAACTGGAAAAATTTTCTACAGCATTACCTGGGCAGGTGTCTGGAGAATTTTATTTTTAAAGCAAACTTGCCTGAAACAATACTACAGTTCATTTCCTAGGAATAAGGAACATTAAAATAAGGAAGGAAAGAATAACAAAGCTCAAGTTCACTCCTTAACCCCATCTGTAAAATGAGGAGGTTAGACCGAATGACCTCTACAATTCCTCCCAGTTCCAGGCTGTCTTAGGCAGAGGAAAGACAGCTAAATGGGAAGGAGGAAAGAGTAGGCCCAGAGATGAAGAGAGATTAAAAAATAGTGCAACATTAGCTATGAAAACAAGCTTGTGGGCCAAGAAATTCATAACAGCTTTACACCCATGATTATGTTCCACCTTAGTACCAGTATTGAGGACATTTCAGAGAAGCTAGACAAAGAGCAAATTAAAAGAGCATCTGAAGAGGCCACCTAGGAAGGGAGCACTCCCCACTCAGAAAGAGACTGAAAGGCAGCAACCCAGCTGAACTCTCCCCACATTTCCCTCTAAACAACTTTTAAAACAACACCTCAAATCAAATTTAGGAGCATCAAAGCCAACAAAAGGTCAGTGACCTATCCAGAGCGCACAAGTATGGTGGTAGTAGTGGCGACGGCGTGGATAAAGGAGTTGGACAAGTAGTGAGAAAAATAACAGGGGACCCTTTGCTGCCACGGATGCAGATAGTGCTTACTGACAATTCTATTGCCCATATACAGTTCTGGGGGTCACAAATACAAAGCAGAGAGAAGTGCTTGTGGTCCATCACAAGGAAGCAGGGGACCTGTTCACAGTTCCAGGGCAGAGAGGAATGTTAGTGCTTGTTGCTGTAGAGGCCCTTCCTGGGGAAAGAACAGCACGCAGTGACCTCTCTCCACATCAAACCTTGGAAGCACCAAATTTTGCAGACCTTCACAAGTAGCTCTGAAAACAGCAGCACAAAAAGAAGCCCAAAGCTTGGGACAAAATATCCCCACCTTCAAGCTTGCAAAGCCCTTACTTTAATATAAAGTTCAAACTCAAGAAACAGACTGGCAAAATGAGCAAAGAGGGGGGGAAAAAAAAAAGAACTACAACAGCAGGGAAGACCAAGGCATAAATTCAGAAATAGTCAATAATGTAAAACAGCTGGAAGTAAAACCTCAAAGAAAAATGCTATCTGAATCCAAGCCCAACAAGCATTTTTGGAAGAATTAAAAGTATGTGATGAGTGATAGGAGAAACTGGGTAAAGAAAATCAATTAAAGGATAACAGTTTGATAAAAGAAACACAAAAAAAAAATCATGGAGAAAAAAAAAGATTAAAAATACAATTGGCCATAGAAAAAGAGGCACAAAAACTTCGCTGAAGAAAGTAATTCCTTAAGAATCATAATTGGACAAATAAAAGCTAAAGACACCATGAAACATCAAGAAACATGAAAAGGGAAAAAAAAGAAGAAAAAATTTAGTGTATCTTACTGAAAAACAACCGACTTGGAAAATAGATAGAGGAGAAATAATTTGAGAATTTTTGGACTACTTAAAAGCCACAATCAAAAAAAGAGGCCTAGACATCATCCTTCAAGAAATTAAAAAGGAAAACTGTACCAGTCTTAGATTCTACCAATAACCTCCTGAAATATATTACAAAATGAAAACTCTCAGTAATGTTACAGCCAAATTCCAGAATTCCTAGGTTAAGAAGAAAATATTGCAAACAACCAGAAAAAAAAACAACCCAATTCAAATATTGTAGTCTCAGTCAGGATCATACAAGAGATAATAGCAGCTTCCACGTTGAAGAAGTGGAGGACTTAGAATACAATAAAATGCAAAAGGACAACCAAGAATTACCTACCCAGAGAAACTGAATATAATCCTTTGGGGGAATGGATATTTAATTAAATAGAGGACTTTCAAGATTTCAAGATGAAAAGACCAAAGCTGAGTAGAAAATCTGAGTGCAAACATAAGACTCAAGGGAAACATTAAAAAGTAAATATGAAAGAAGTTATAAGGGACTTAATACACTTGTTTACATTCCTTATGGGAAGAGGATACTTGTAACTCCTAAAAAACCACTATCATTAAAAGAGATCTACACAGAAAGCAAAACTCCACCAGAGAAGAGAAGAGAAGAGAAGAGAAGAGAAGAGAAGAGAAGAGAAGAGAAGAGAAGAGAAGACAAGAGAAGAGAAGACAAGAGAAGACAAGAGGAGACAAGAGAAGACAAGAGGAGACAAGAGAAGACAAGAGGAGACAAGAGAAGACAAGAGGAGACAAGACAAGACAAGACAAGACAAGACAAGACAAGACAAAAAGGAGAGAGAAGAAGAAGTGAGAAGAAGAATGATGATAAAATGTTCGACAAAAAAAAGAGTGCAGGGAAGAGCTTTTACAGTGGAGGAAAAAATGGCGGGGAGTTTACAGGCAATTCTTGAACTTCACTCTCATCTAAACTAATTCAAAGAGAAAAGAAATATGTATACATACACTCGGTTTGATATAGAATTCTATCTGACTCAATAGGAAAATAGGAGTGGAAGTCAATAAAAGATATGGGGGAGGGGACAAAAGGGGAATGCAGATTTCAGACAGCAATAGTCAGAAGCAAAACAAATTTCTGAAGACACAGAATAAAAAGACAAGGTAACACAGTAATTGTAACTGTGAATGGGAATGGGATGAGCTCACCAATAAAACAAAGGGGATAGGCGAAATGGATTGGAAACCAGTATCTAACAAGATGTTTACAAGCAACACATTTGAAACAGAAAGACACACAGTATTAAAATAAAGGACTAGAGCAGAATCCAATATGCTTCAGCTGAAAATAAAAAGGCAAGGGTAGTAATCATAATCTCAAGCCAAGAAGCAAAAATAGACCTAATTAAAAGACAATCAGGAAAACTACATTTTTATTAAAAGGTACCATAATTAATGAGTACTATAAAAATTTTTTTGCAATAAGTTTCTCTGATAAAGGCCCCATTTTTTAACTTTAAAGGAGACTGAGTGAAGTTTAGGAAAATAGAAGTCATTTCCCAATTAAAAGTCAAAGAATATAAACAAGTAGTTTTTGGAAGAAATAAAAGCTATGTATAATCATGAAAAAGTACCCTAAATCACTATTGATTAGGAAAATGCCTATTAAAAGAATTCTGAGGCAGTAGTACCACCTCACACACTCATCAGATTGGCTAACAAAACAGAAAAAGAAAATGACAAAAGATGGAGGGGATATGGAAAAGAAAAGATACTAATGTGTTGGTGGTGCTGTGAACTGATCCCACCAATCAGAACTATGCCCTATGTTTTTACCCTTTGACCCATTAATTTCACTACTAGTTTTGTTCTCCAAAGAGATCAAAGGAAAAAGACTTCTATGTACAAAAATATTTACAGAAGCTCTTTTTGTGATGATAAAGAATTAGAAGTTGAGGGAATGTCCATTAATTGGGGAATGAACAGCTGAACATGTGGTGGTATAGGAATATAATCAAATACTATTATGCTATAAGAAATGGTGAGTGGTTTCGGAAAAAAAAAACTGGGAAGATCAATATGAACTAAAAGCAAAGTGAAATGAGAAGAATCAGGAGATGATTGTGAACAAAGCTATCTCCTTCCAAATTTGTTTTGAAGAGGCCTGTTATGTTTACAAGTCATTCTCTTGCCCAGAAGGCCAAAAAAGAACAGGCTCTAGCTAACCGGTCTAACCCTACCAGACAAACAGCAGCCTTTAAGCATCCTCAATTTCCTCCCAGCCACAGAGTGAGAACAACCTGTACAGACAAAGAAAACAGAAGACTTTCGAAACAGCCATATCCAAATCCAAGGCATTCACAAGGATGTTTCAGTGAATGTGCCTAGAGAAACTTTCCTGAGGCATCACAGAAGGCTCCATTTCAGAAGGAAACTCCTGCTCCTCCTCTTCTTCCCTCACGCTTTCTCCACCCCTATGAACCCTGGCATAGATAGTGCTACTACCACTGGTTTCAACACCCATCTGCCATGCAATTAAAATTCAAAACAAAAAACTCAGATGAAAATTAAATTTAGAAGAATTAGTTGGTTCCTAAAAATCTGGAAAATTATCTACCACAACCAGTGTGCTTATATAAGTACCTAAAAAATTACCTCCTGCAGATATAAATTGACAGTTCAAAAGCAAAATGGACACCAGCCAGACCTAAACAGGATCAAACGTTCCCTTTTTAACCCAAGAGGGAGGCACCCAGAATTATAGAAATTGAGATTTCCATTTTGATTTTCTAATAAAAATGGGCTATATCACTAGGTAGTGGGCACTCCATCTTATTGCCCATTTTAAGCAAAGAATCTTGTTAATAAATTAATAAGCATCCATTAAGTGCCTACCATGTGCCAGGCATTGTGTTCTTAAGGAGCTCACAGTCCATTTGGGGAGACAATATGCACATAACAGGTACAACTGTGTAGAAATAAATTACATTCTATGGAAAGAAATCAAGGACAATACTGCAGGTAGATGCTAACCTGTAGTGTTTAAGAAATGAATGAAAGAGGAGGAAATGGAGGCATCTACCATATACACTAGCAAATCACTACTTTTCTTTTTGCTACTACATAGAAATTTTTTTTTTTTTTTTTTTTTTTTTATTTAAACCCTTACCTTCCGTCTTAGAGTCAATACTGTGTATTGGTTCCAAGGCAGAAGAGTGGTAAGGGTAGGCAATGGGGGTCAAGTGACTTGCCCAGGGTCACACAGCTGGGATGTGTCTGAGGCCAGATTTTAACCTAGGACCTCCCGTCTCTAGGCCTGGCTCTCAATCCACTGAGCTACCCAGCTGCCCCCTACATAGAAATTTAAAGATAATAAAATTCTATCCTTACAAGAAAGTATTCCCTTTATACAGATAAAGGAACAAAGGATGAGAAGAGGTTATATAATTTGCCTAAAGTCATGGAAATAGCAAATGTCTGAAGTATCAGATGACAAGGAAATCTGGGAGTGTTGTAGGTATGAGGAAAGTTGAGGATAAAAGACATGCACTTGATTGAATAGAAAGTTCTGGTGGAACTTCTGGTAGGATGGGAGTGGTTTTTAAATTCCAACAGAGACTAAGAGATGGAATAGTCTGAAGGAGAATGCATGGATAAATGAGTTGCTTGGTATTAATACTGAATATTTAAAAGCAATATTCCACAATTATATTGCATAAAAAATAGCAGAAAACATGAGGTTAAAAAATCTTTAGAATTAAACTTAGAAAAAGCCACATAGCTACAAAAGACTACAAATTATGACTTTTTTAAAAGACAAACATCTTGTTATAAAAAGTTTATTATACAAATAAATTTAGCCTGCAAATTGATCAGAATTAAAAAAACAGGTAATTTAGGTGGGGGAGACCTAAGTTCTTTAGTTATTCTAGAATGCCTGAACCTCAGGTTTCAGAACCAAGGGTCCTTGTTATTAAAGTTTTAAAAGCCTGAGGACTTGGGTGTTGGTCCTGCATGAAGGCAGAGGGGTGGACTAGAGGATTTGGGAGGTAATTTACTTCCTGTATTATAATTCTTCATATACTTGCTCAGTCCTATGCCACACTTTCAAAATACAAAGGGAAACAACAAGTACATGACTGACATGGAGCTGTGCCTAAACCATCATCATCTCTTTAGTCATTACTGACTTACCTACCCTACCAAACACCTAGCTTATCTTAATAAGGATGGCAGCAGGGGCAGACAAGTAGAACAGTGGATAGAGAGCCAGGCCTGGAGTCAGGAGGACCAGTATTCAAAATGTGACCGCAGGCCCTAGCCAGGTGACCCTGGGCAAGTCATTTACCATTTGCTTAACTTTGGCCTTGTCTTAGAATTGTTACTAAGACAGAAAGTAAGGGTTTTTAAATGATGATGATGAACTGTGGGAGTAGAAACACTGAAGAAAAACAACTGCTTGAACACATGGGTTGATGGGGATATAGACGCTAAATAATCACCCTAGTGCAACTATCAATATTATGGAAATAGGTCTTGATCAATGATACATGTAAAACCTAGTGGAACTGCATGTTGGCTCAGGGTGGGGGTAGGGAAGAACATGAATCATGTAACCATGGGAAAATATTCTAAATAAAAATAATAATGAACCAAAAAAATAAAAAATAAATTGAAAGCAAAATAAATAAATAGATGATGATGATGGCTACACTATAGAGTAGGCCTTTAGAGCCAGGAAGAGCTGGGTTTGGGTTCAAGTCCTGTTTGATAGTCTGATACTAGGGGCTGTGTAAACCTGAGCAAATCATATCACCATATCAGAATCTCACTTAATCTCTCAGGCAACTCTAAATTTATAAATTCCAAGAGAAGGTACTAAGGTGTATTGCTCAAGGGAGTTCCTTGCTGGAGACCAATGAAATCACAGAGCCACTCCCTATCCCTAAAAATGGAAGTCATCTCTGTTCTCTAAAGATCTAGACCTGGAAGGGCCTCAGAGATCAGCTCGTCCAACCTGACTCATTTCATAAATGAGTCACTGAGGATAAGAGGTATTTAGTGACTTGTCCAAGGTCACATAGTTAATAAAATAACAGAGCTGGGATTTAAACTCAAACTCCTACCCTTTTCAGGTTGTACACAGTGATCCTTAGAAATCTAGATTCGATGGCAGGAATCTCTTAGGAGATTTCCCAGGACATTCTGACTGAAGTCTTCCTTTCCCCACCCAATTCTAGGAAAAAGCCTATTGACAGAGGATAAGTCAGTTTGTAGGAGGAGGAGATGGGAACAGACAAAAGCCATACAAAGCTTCTTGGGGACCGAGAAGGGAAGGAGGAAAGTGTGGGGAACAAAGAAGGTAACTGAAAGACCTTAATGTTCTCAGGGAAGTCAAAGGCTGATTCACCTGCTCTAGGTGAGGATCATGAGGGGGTATGGTTAATGGGTCAAGAGGTCAGAGTATACAGTCTTAAAAGAATCTAGGCTGTGTTCAATAGTCAAAGGAAGGCAGTGGGAAGTATAAATTGAGGCTTTATCAAAATTAGTCTCACGGTGGTCTATGGTCTGTGGCCTGTGGGCAGTGTACTGGGCAGTGTGGGATGAGGGGGCCTCCTAGGAGGTTATTTCAAATCTAGGTATGAGATGAGAACACTGGGAAAAGGAGAAGGCCATGATATTTCAGGAAAGAAATGCCAGGAGGCAGGCAGACAGCAGAATAGATAGAGCACCAGGCCTGCAGACAGGAGGACTAAGGTTCAAATCTAGTCTCAGACACTTCCTGGGCAGTGTGAAACTGGGGACTTAGCCCCAGTTGCCTAACCCTTGTCATTTTTCAGTCTTGGAATTGCTATTAAGTAGGTAAGGATTCAAAATGAAAGAAATGCCAGATAGGATAACAAGAGAAAAATCAATGACAAGGGAACCTAAGTTTAATAAAAATCACCAGAGGTGGTTCAAGGTGGCTAAAATAAAGCAGACACTCAAATACTTTTGAAAAATAATTTAAAATGAAAAAATGTCAAAATGACCACAAAGTTTCCAATTCAATAAAATCTATATTATAGTAGACAGTGTAAAATGTGGATGTGACAGAGATGTATTGTTTAAAAGGAGAACCGCACTTGTTTCAATTGAGTCAGTTAAATTCAACATTTATATGTCTATTATTGGTATGGGTTAATTAAAATGGTAATACTCAAAATCAAACATTCCCTCAAAGAGCTCATATTCAACTTGGCCAGTCACAATCTATAGTATAATAGCACAATAAACATAATATAAGTAGAGGAAGCAGTAAGAATCAGGGAAGGTTTCCCAGAAGCTGTCAGGAGCAGAGCTTCAAAAGAGAAGGAATGAGAGGTGGAAATAAGGTCTAGAGGAGAGTTTGTGTAAATTACTAGGGAGGGACTTTCCAAAATGGAATTTTGTCCCAGTCTCTAGGTAAAGTAGGTGAAATTAGCTGTGGAGAGCTAAAGGTAGAAGGGAACTAACTAGTACCTCAAAGCTTGGGGGGACCCAGGCACATGGTTCTTAATTTTAGTGTGTGTCATTGAACCCTTTTGGCAATCTAGCACCAAACAAGAGCCTACAGATCTCTTCTAAGAATAGTATTTTTTTAATGCTTAAAATAAAATACATGGGATTACAAAGGAAGCTAACTACATCAAAAGTTATCAAAAATATAAATTTCTAAAAACCCAAATTCATAGACCCCAGATTAAAAAACTCTAAACTAAGTTGGGGTGGTAATGGAAGTCAAGTAAAGATAAATAAAAGGCTTTCTGGCCAGGGGTTATCAAAATCAAAACAAAACAACTCACTATACAGAAGGATCACTGAAGGCCAAATAATAGAAAAACAGATGTTAACATTATCTATGTTTTATTGTATTTTTATTTGTTTTGTTAAATACTTCCCACCAACAATTTAACATGGTTTGGACAGCACCGGTGAGTGTTGTGGGCCACATGTATGACAGCTTTAGCAGCAGGAAAAAGAATAGTTTGTAATTTAACTAAAGATGATCTCCTACAATGTTTATCAGCTAGGATGGGTATACCTCCTAAGTGGTAGATATATCCCAAGGCTCTGTCCTGCGCAGCCTTCTCTGTCTGTGCTAGAGCTCCCTTTCTCTCTTCCTGTCTCTCTCCCTCCCTGATCTCATTATCTCCCAAAAGTTTAATTATCATCATTAAGCAGATAATTCATAAGTAAATTCATTTCAAATCTGATGTCCCAGAGACATTGCAAAGTCAACATGTTCAAAACAGAACGGGTTCTTTTCCCGCATTCCTTAGTCAAACAAACTTCTCTGTTTTGAAGTCACCACCTTTCTTCCAACCTCACAGGTTAGTAATTTCGGTACAATCCTCCACTCCATACTCTCCAAGTCAGTTGATAAATCTTGTTTCTACACATTACACAAAAGTTTCTTTCTCTGCTCACACAGCTAGACACCATATTTCAGACACCACCTTCTCCCCTCATCACTCTCATGGACTATTACAATGATCTTGATTTGTGTCTCTCCTCCCCCCCAGTCTCTCCACACCATCCTACCCAAAGTGATTTTCTTTGCACTGATTTTTAAATATTTGATGTTTAATCTATGTGACTTAATAGATTTATTCTGTATGATTCTCATACTCAATAAACTCTAGTAGCTCCCTATTGTCTCCAAGTTCTACATAATCCAATCTTTCTATTGTCCAGCACTCTCTGTTTCTCACACTGAGCACATCTCCATTCCTTTGACTAGATTGTCTGTCCCCTGGTCCTGAAAAGTATTCCCTTCTCACCTCTTGCTTGGCAGAATACCTCACTTCAAAATGCAGGCAAAATTTTCTACAAAGTTTATTCTGATTCTCCACTTCTGATAGCTTTTCTGCCTCACAACCTTGTATTTATTTTGAATATACTTTTATATGCACATATTATCAGAACATAATCCCCTTTAGAATAAGGGTTATATCAATTCATAAACATGTATTAAGGACCCACCATGCCCTAGGCACCTAATAAATCCTTTAATAAATGCTCTTTAATAAAAACTTTAATAAATGATTGTTGATTGACTAGGTAGCCATATTAGGTAATAGAATCCACTTGGAATGAATGGTATACCTAGTTTCAATTAGTTGGAGAGACACTGGGGAAAACAACATCAATTTAAAGGGTAGCAATATGTTCATTACTTTTCCTTCCAGAGATTCCTGATGGACGTATCTCGTGTCTACTTTTCCAACTCGGGAACCTAAGCCATGTATTTTTTATAATTTATATATATATATATATAATTTATAAACAATTATAGGTCTTTCTCAATTCCTCAAAGTAATTTATGTATAAAGAAGAATTTGATTCAATTAATTTTTAAGTTGCTCTTTTAAGGACACATCTTTTTTATTTAGATTTGCCTCAAAATATATTTCAATTATCTGCTAATGGACAAATTAAATCATTAATTTGCATAGTATGGGAATTAAATCATATAAAAAGTAAAAGAGGTAAGAAGTAAGGAAATAGGATTAGACAAGGAACCAATACAAAAAGGTTGTCTGCTTTCCCAATTTTCTTTTAAACTGACTACAACCTAATGCAAGTAATATCTTTTCAAATAAGAATTATTGATACAAAATGTACATGCCTTAACTGGATCTGGTTTGTAAGAAACTAAAATAAAAATTCCAGCAATTCATACTTTTCTGGAATGAAAGTTTAGTTCAGAGCTACCCAAAACTTAACAGCTGTTCCCAGCCAACAAGAAAACTAAAAGGGCTGATGCTATCTTTATCCTCTACCTCCTAAACCTAAAGTCAAAGCTGGTACTATCGAGGGCATAACTGCCAAGAAGCTGTCTCAGTTATAGTCTGTTGAACATAGGAGACAAAGGAACAAATGCATGGAGCCAGCAAAGTAGAACTCAACAACAACAAATAAGCCCACCTAAAAGATTTTTAAAAATGACATCATAAACCTTTTTTTAAAAGGATAAGTAAATTAAATTCTTGAAAAGTATTACTGTTCATCACTTGGAGAATCATTTCCATCCATTTTGAGAAGTTAAAAAGATAAGACAGTTATTCAGTGTCTGACCATCTGCAACCAGTTTGTCTAAATTTTATCTGTAAGTATTGGAGAAGGAAGATACTTTCAGTTTCTTTTAAAGGCAAATGTGCATCTTCTCACTTAATGTCCAATTCCCTAAGTCCCTCCCAAACTTATCTAGAACCAGCTATTCAGAAGAGTATATATAAGGAAAAGAAAAAGGACGGAAAAGAATCAAAACAGTAATAGTAATTAATATAAATTATATTCCTCACAGGCCTAAAATTTATACTCCTATTAACTGAGATTTTTAGTCTAAATGAACTGCCTTGCTTCTGAAAATCACCCTCCTGTGATGTCTTCATTCATCCCACACCCTTCATGATTGACCAACAAAACTCTTATATAGTTTAAAAAAGAGATTGCTTCATGACCTTGCATGCAACTGAGGCAAATATTCTGTCAATAACCTATTATACATCCATAAACCACTGACAAATAATGCTAGTATTATGTTTAGGCTTCGTGTGTAAATATGAACTGATATAAACTACACAGCACCCACATACAGTCTAATATTTTTAAAGGTTTGGCGATTGCCCCTAACCCTAGTGAATTACAACAGCAGGTTTGTTTTTTCTGTGGTGTGTGTCAGAAAACCAGTTCTCCTTAAGCCCTTCCCCTTAGCTGGACAATCAGTTTAATTGGTTATATAGCAAGATTCCCCTGTGGGACAGTTAATTTTGTATTCCTTGGCTCGGGACTCTTTCATCCTTAACCTGAGCCCCACTGTGAGTCATCTTGTAGCCTGAGTGAGAAAGAGGATGGCTAAGGTGCAAAATTCATCTTTACTAAACTGCTGGAGGAAAACAACTATGGAAATCAATCATAGAAGGAAAAATCCAGGAGTCTTGGAATTCTCTTCCAAACAGTTCACTTTACAGGAAAAAAAAGAAAAAAATTGAGGCTCAAGCTCACATAGCAGTCAGTGGCAAAGCTGAACTCTCTCTTTCCGCCTCATACAACATATATTTATAAACAAAGATGCCCAAATAGCATGTCCCAGGCCTGTGGTGGTGTGCCAAAGATGGCACACAGAGACCTCTCTGTGGGCATGCACACTGTCGCCCTATCAGTTACTAGAAAGGCAGAGGGACTCCGGTTGCTCCCTTCCCCTTCTCCACCAAGCCTCCCCACATCTCTCTGTCCAGTAGCCCAATGTTAGTGCTTCCTTACTCCCTCCCCTGAGTGGAGGGCCTGGCCACTGGGGTGGGGTGGGGGGTGAGGGGAAAGCCCACCCCACGCAAGGCACATGGTCTCTAAAAGGTTTGCCAGCACTGTCCTAGGCAGTTATTTTTTATTACAAACATGTCTAGCCTAAAGACTAGAAAGGATTTTGCCTTGCTTTCAGTCCATCACTCTTTTCTTTCTTTCTAGAAGTTTTCTTTTTCCCGTTTAGTGGCTAGATTTTTCTGAAGAGAAAAATTTATCACTGTAAATTGATGATTCTGCACCTGTTATTCACCAAGATAAATATACTAATAAGAAATACATATTAAGTGCTCCAAAATGTAAAGAAGGCAGACTGTAAACATCCACATCATCTTCTCACCTGAGGATTCCAAATGAAGCTAAATCCAGCCTCTTGTACAATAGATAGGTGGCTGTCACAGCTTTGGATAGAATCATTATTGACCTTTATTTCGTCATAGGTTCCTATTCCAAGTTAGGAAGAGGGTTAGATTTGCTTTAGCTTTCCTCTTGATAAGTTTCAATACAAAACTGGGGGGAGGGGAAGAAATATCTGTTCCTGCAAAAAGATCACAGGTTTTCTCTTAGAAAAATGCCGTGCTTTAACATCCAAGTAACTTGCTGTAAGCAGGACACTTACAGTCAGTGTAAAAGCAAACAGCCTGACAGACCCTATTCTCCCTCTGATGGTAGAAAAAGGTGGAGAGAAAGTAGACATCGGCTTCCTTTTTCTCTTAAAAAAAAAAAAAAAAGCTACATAAAATCAAAATAAACCAGAAGCCAACTCATTCGCATTTTAGGATCAGGAACTTACAGAAACCTTTTATATTCTAACAAGACTAGCCTATACAACAAGAAAGGAAGGCTCTGTGGATGGACATATTTGGGGATCTCTTGGTATTCTGGGGGTGGAATTGAGAAGGGTTGGAAAGGCAAGTTCTCCCTCTAACTTTCCATTCAAGATAGTTCAAGACTTCCATATCCTAGGCCAGCAATGATGAACCTATTAGAAATTGTGTGCCCAAACTGCACTTTCAAAAGCAGCCTATGAACCATACCTCAAACTATTATCCCAGAAAGCAGAGGAAGAAAGTACACCCTTCTGCTAGACAGTGGGACAGGGCACATGAAAAATGTCCTCAGGTGCTGGGGAGAGGGGGAATGGGAACATCCTCCTCTGGCACACAGGAGCACAAATGTGCCAAGTGTGCAACATTTCCCCAACACAGTCCTAGGCTTTTTAAATGACTCCTGGGGAGGAAGGCTCAATCATCTGGCTGAGTTCCTTTAGAAGAGTAGATGTGAGAAGAGGTGACAGGGGATCCTGCTTTACGACAAGCTCAAGTTCACAGTTCTCTGAACCTCCTTGGAGCAGCCAGGTGTGTCACATTCCATCACCTTTGCTACTTCTACTATGTGGCAAAGAAAGGTAAACACTCCTGAGATAACATTGTAGCTTAAAAAAAAAAAAAGGAATCTCAATTACCCATTTTTTGCCCACTAAAAAAAGAAGAAAAAAAGGCATTTTCTACATTCTCTTCCAAAAGTGAGGAGAAGAGTTACAGAAATCCTACTTTTTTTGCTCATAAGACAAATATTAAGCCCCTTAAAAAATTAAGACAAGCTTTGAAACGTTCTATCAATCAACGAACTCCCAGGTCCATTCCCTATCCTTTTATGAGAGAGAGAGAGAGAGAGAGAGAGAGAAAGAGAGAGAGAGAGAGAGAGAGAATGAATACAAATTTGATCAGCTTACTTCTATGGTTCATGTCTGGGAAACAGGAATATGAAAAAAGAAAGACTCAGTCATTGTTAAGATCTCCGGAAGACTTACAAGTGCTGCTCTTTCTATAATTAATAGCTGCTTTACTTTCTGTTATGTCCAAAGTTTTTTGTAGGTTAGGATGTCCTCTGCACACTGCAGACAGACTGTCCACCTGGTAGTCATTTATTTTCAAGGGCTAACGAGAACTGCAAAACCACTGCTCAGTTCTCTACCCACAACCCAAATCTAACTATCAGTATAAGCTCTCTTCTCTTCTCTCCATCCCTGAAGTTTGCAGAAATACCTCACTTCTCCCTACATTTTGTTATAATTTGGAACAGCCCCCTTCTAGATCATTGAGGTTGCATCTTTTTGGCATCACTGATATTTGCTTAAATTAAGCTCACTAATATGCACCCAAACAAATCTAAGGGGATTCATGTGTCATGTCCCTCCCTGCTCTGTAAAACAAATACACATGTATGCTCAGTCCTATTTATTTATCAAAGAAACTCCAAAGGCAAGACATCCTTCTTTTGAATCTTCTTAGCACTCTCTCAGGACACAGGCAGTCAGTCCTTATTGTTCCCAAGGGGCTGGTATAAGGATCATATGACTGCTGTAATCCCTTTCAATAAAAGCAGTCATTGTCAATGTATTCCTTGAAATCCTGGCTGAAATCAACAATCAAATAGCATTTCTAATGCTCATCAGCTTTAAATGTAACCATCTTCTTCCCCTTTTCTCCCTAATCCTGCCCCCCAATTAATCATTTTCTGCCCAATTCTTAAAGACCAATAACAATAATACCAAGGGAAGATGGCAAAAACAAAAACCTAATAGCAACAATGAAGCTAATATATATGTCCTTCACTGGAAATGAGGCCTAGCTCCAAAATGACTGAACAACTAATTCTAAAGTCACTTTATCTAACTAAAGTCACACTCCTTCCTCCCCACTCCCCAGTTGGCTTTCAATAAAGCAGATAAGCCCATTGCACCCATGATGCAGGAAGGCTGAACTCAGAACTGCCAGCAGCTGTTCAAACCCATGTAGGAGTCTTTCCCTCCCTCCCCACCTCCCCATGCCAACGTCTCTGACAGTTGTCCTTGTGGCTCTCTCTACCTATACAGCAGATATTGTAAGAACACCAACTCAAACTGAGCTACAATAAAAATGAACTCTAATCAAATATAACTGTAGTACAAGACTGAAGGAAAGCACTTACAGGTTTCTCCTCTACACCAGAGTCCCCCATTCCCTAGAAGGTAAACACATAGGCGCACACACACAATTTCAACATGTTTATCACTTATCCTCTCAGACTAACAGAAACCACTGCTATTACCAAATAATATATAAACCAAATGCTATGGGCAGGTAGGAAATAACCAAACTTAATTTTATAAACTCCTTGTCTCTGAAGATGTTCTCAAACCCTATCCTATCCACAACCTGCACTGTGTCATTTCCACAGATGCCAAGCCAAGCACAAAATTTCAAAGGGGACCTTTTCCCAAAGGAGGGCCACTTGACCTTGGAAATAAATCTTACTTGATTCAGGGACTTAAAACTTTAAGTTAAACTTATTTGTATGATCACTGTCATAGTATATCTATGTATACGATTTGCTGAAAGAGGAATTAGGGAAAATAAAAACTCTTTTAAAGACAATACTTTAGAATGATTTGAATGTGAACGTGTCATCACTCAAATAGAGACCAGAATTCTTGTCCTAGCTCTAATATTTAAAACTAGAACTGATGCCTGTTTCCCCATCTGTAAAACAGAAATACTACTTACACTGATACTACCTAACCTTTAGAATGTATTGGTTTGTCTGACTCCAAGCTATGCATAATTATCAAAAGGTTCGATGTTTACAGTTCAGATCCTATAATGGTCCATTTGGAACCTAAATTAAAAAACCATGTGCTTAGAAATGTTTTACTTATCATTTTAATAGTCCTAATCTGACCTCTCAGTTTTCAGAATTGGAATTTCTATAATGATGTCCACAAAGGTTGACTTCTCAAAATTAGTCTATTAATAACTCCCAACATGACTTGGCATTAAATTATTCCACAAGAAGATGAGGTATCAAGAGACTGTTTCAGACAATGATTTTTTGACTAAACTAAGGATGAGCTAGATAGCCTCAAGTCAGTTCAAATCCAGCTGTAGACACTTTTGACTGTGTGACCTTGGGCAAGCCACTTAACCTGCTTCCTTAGTTTCCTCATCTATAAAATGAGAAGATTACCTGTCTCCCAGGGTTGTTGTGAAGATCAAATAAGTTAATATTTGTAAAGTGCTTAGTACAGTGCCTGGCACATAGTAAATGCTATATGAATTGCTAGCTAGTATTATTATTTAATGTTCAGAAGAGAAGGGGGGGGAAAGGGGAGTACTTGATAGCTATCTTCAAGTATCAGAAATGCTGTCATAGATTAGAGAAACTAGACAGTCTAGGACAGAACTAATAGCAATAGGAATTTGCGGACCTAAGTTTTGTGCATCATGAATATTGGAGTAAAGGGAAGGAAAAAAATCCCAATAGAATCTCTAAGCTCCCTCCCTTTTCTGACATTTCTTCGTTTAATGTTTACTGCTGAAATTCCCTAGAGGCAAGGACCAGGTCACATATTCTCTTCACAATTTGCAATGCACCTAATCGTGTGTTCTATGCATAGTATTAAATATCTTATATTTTTAATTCCTCAGCTTTAAGAAAATCCAGTCCATTAAGAAGTCGTTCCCTTTAGCTTAATTTGTTCTAAATACTGATTGGTTTAGGACTACAGACAAACAACCTTCAAACTTGTTAATGAATAACTCCTGTTGGCTTATATAAATAGGGGTGAAAGAAACTACTTCCTAGAATTACCCAGTATATACCTCAAGGAAGTGTAAACTAAATACAGTGGAATGAGCCCCAGATTCAGGCTCCACTACTACCAGCAACAAATATCATGCTTGGATTATGTCCCTGCCCAGTGCTCAGATCTCCTTCCTCAAGTTTTAGTTTCTTCACCAGTAAAATAAGGTTCCTTCAAGTTGTAACTCCTCTGATCCTACAAAAGGCTGAAGGAACACAGTAATATAGTAATACACTGTTTTTATCTGGCCTCATCAGAGAATGGGATATTCTGCATAAGTGTACTTTAAGTAGCTGAAACATATCCTTTTAAAAAGAACTTTTCAACCACTTAGGATGGTAAACTTCCTAAAATACATTTTACTATTCAAACAGAGGAAGATGGAATCCTTCCTTGATAGACTGCATCAATTACTATTACATACCATAAGAATGAACCAGCTCTTCAGAACCAAGACCTAGCACAGTGCCTGGTATGATATATGAAGTAGACTCTAACTCACCATCTGTGGGACTTAATCTTACTGAGGTGGATAAAAGGCTACTATGCTCTTGTTCTCACTTTCTAGTTTTGCCATCATTCTTTCTCAATATTAAGATATTTTAATTAACTCTGGAAGCAATGTTATCTTGTTTTTTCCTTCCTCCTCTTGTCCTTCTTGTTTCTCATCTGCTCTAGCCAGGGAAATCTATGAACCATGACTACTAAAACTGCATGTAAAACATGGCCTTTACATACATGGGCTCTAAGTGAAATCCTAAAGGATTCTTTGGGGTAAAATTCTGTTGTTTAATATACAAGCTCTGGTCTAGCTACTGTGGAGCTACTCAGCCTTTTTTTGCTTCCTCTGGATTTCAGCTGTGTTCCAGATGGCAGAGATTGTCTGATAAATCGGGATAAGTGAGATATTAATGTAATTATTTTGGGCCAGCAGGGTACCAGCTAATAAATGGCTGGTTCCAATCCTAGTTGATACTTAATAGCTGTGTGACCTTGACATCTCTCTAAGCTTCAATTTCTTCAACTATAAAATGAAGAAAGAACTACTTATACTATTCATCATCTCACAATTCTGTAGTGGGAATTTGTAAAAAAAAAAAGTGCTTTGCTTCAAGAGCTATATGACAGATTATGATTATTGTTATTATCATCATCCTGAATGAAATGTTGTCTCCTCAAAGGACTGATTTATATATTAAAGGATTTCTTATTTTACATTCACTGCAATCTCCTTACTCTCTTTGAAAGACCACTTAAAGTACTAAAAGTTGTTTGAAAGTTAAGATACTCTACACTCAAGTCTATGAATTACTGAATTATTTTCCTTGAGTTCTCTCAAGTATTTGTTAGGTCTTTATAACAGCAGTAGTGAATAAAGAGATCCAATTATATTGGGGGGGGGGGGAGCAGGGAATGGAGATGTACCAGAAAATCATTGTATTTCAGTACCATGTTCTCCAGCATTAGTAACTCCTCAAACAAAGAGGCTTGATCAGGGCAGACAGAGATGGGCTTATCAGCTTAGGAAAAGGAATGACGGTCCAATTAACTGTCATACAGTCAGATATAATTCACTCTGATTAGGCCAATGAGAGGAGACAAGTTAGAGGAAATGCTGGGCCCGTCCCTTTACATAATATCCAAATATCCCACAGTAGCAAGCTACCTTTCTCTTCCTAGGCCAAACTATTGGTAAATGTTCTGAAATGAAAATGCAGTCGATGTCCATTTAAAAAGAAAACCACAAAGGTTCCTTATCAAGAGCCTTACACCAGCAGGGCCAGAAGATGAAGACACCACACCCTAGAGTATCTCGGGGACAGAGAAAACTGCTTTTTGCCTTTCTTTTTTGCAATTCTCTATCTTTCCTCTCCCTCTCCCCTATCAACCCAGCCTTGCCAACAGGTGGAAAAATCATTGACGTGAGTTCTACAGAGAGCCATTTCACTAGTCCTCACAATTTGAAGATGATGGGCTCTGACATGTGGCTGGGGGCAGGGAGCCAGCACAGAAGTCTTCATTTAGCCACCAAGTCTTTGTAGACAAAAGCCAAAATCTAGGGACCACTAAACTGATTAATTCCATGATGTTAAAGGCACTAAAAAGAACAATATTTTTATTCTGATAGACATATACAGAGAATCCACAAGTTTCATCTCAAATAAAAAGGCAACTCTTCAGCCTTCACATTGCCAGACTTATAACAGTGAGATAAAAAACACATTGTCCCACACAGTATGGGCTGGACTGGGGGAGGGAAAAAGAAAAAGGAAATGCTTCCCCCATACTAGAAGATCTTTGAAACCTTATTTATGCCATAGACAGACACACAGCCTAAGATAGTCAGCTCCTAAGAGCCAAGAAATCTGTATGTTACAAAAGATTGCCTGCAATGCACGTTATATGGTGAACACAAACATTACTATATATGGTATGTTTACTGAATGATTAGACACAAACAAGTTGCAGGAGAAATAATCTGTTCAGTCTTAAGACTAGGACTTGTTTCTGAATGGTTGAATTGGTCCTCATAAATGGTTTCTATCCACCAAGATTCAAGGGCCATAGACATCTCAAGAAACTCCATTGGACATTTAAATATAGGAACAACGTACTGACCCTCCAGGTCCCAAAATTCAGACACTTCCCAGCACAAATCTCTCCCTTCCCCCCCCCCCCCATGGCCATTCACACTGAAGCCCCATAGAGGGCATGAATGCACAGCTAAGATCGTTCCTGCAGAATAGTACCTATTTCACATGAATGCAGAAAACAGACAAGTATACCATCAGTTTCTTAATTAACAGCTGGCACATGTTGGAGCAAAACCTACTCCACATTCAAACTCTTCCTCTTCACAATACAATTTAAGAGGAAAAAAATTCATGGGGGAGGGCAAAGAAAAGCCGAAGGAGTACAAGAGAGCACAAGAGTGGGACAAAATATAAAGGACACTGTAAAGGTAAGGTGGGGTGGGGGGAGTGCAGTTTAGTGAAGATGCCTTAAAGCCTGGCAAACGAAA
This sequence comes from Gracilinanus agilis, assembly GCF_016433145.1. Lineage (NCBI taxonomy): Eukaryota > Metazoa > Chordata > Mammalia > Didelphimorphia > Didelphidae > Gracilinanus > Gracilinanus agilis. Next base: position 612,808,346 of record NC_058130.1, read on the forward strand.
AGCTTCATCATAGATTTTAACAGTCTTGCCTAACCTGTTCTGTGGTATGTTCTGTTTAACTCCTTTCTGGCAAATGGATGCAAACAACAACCCCTTCCTTTCTCTTGCTCCCCCCCAAGTCACACCCTAATGGCAGACAGACTTGAACAGAGAAACCACAGAGATAATAGCTATCAGAGATTGGAATCAGACACACAGCATCTTTATTATATGGTATTGGATCTTCAGTCACTATCAGCTACTTGGGATTGCCATCTCTCACTGTGTCACATTACTGCCTCCCCCCCCCCCCCCCCAGCTCTGAGCATCTTCTAGTCTGCTTACCTCACCCCATGCTTTAAAAAAAAATTTATACACACACACACACACACACACACACACACACACATATATAAGTTTTATTCCAATAAGAAAGAACTCGAGCTACTCCTAATTTTTGTAATTCCCAAACATTAGTAGTATCCCCGTATGCCCAAAGAACTAAGGTGCTTTTTTTTAGCTTTACTTTAGGTGTTTACAGGGTTAATGGACAGATAGCCCGCAGACCAGAAATTTACCTGCTTAGCAACAGAAGCATCAACTATGGCATACTGGTTGTTTTGACACAGGAAAAGCAGTTTCTGAACGGTGGGAAAGTTGGTGAGATTTTCAGTGGCCATTTTAAGCAACACACACATTTATAATGGAAAGTATGGAAATAAAGGAGCAACAGAAAGTCTGAAATAAGGGCATGCAAGTCAAAGACCACCTGTTACAACCAAGACATAAAATGAGGAATCATGTATGTAAAACATTTTTCAATACCTTCAAGGTAACTTGTGTACAGGGAAGACAGCAAAACATGAAAACTCCAGAGTTTCAGTTCCTTGGGTTTTTACATATATTCTAAGCAACTTTAAAGTTGTGGGACAGACTTTTAAGCTTTCTTTTGGTAATGTCACATTTTCCTACTGAGAAAAGACAATGAGAAATGAAAAGAGGAGACAGGAAAGGAGAGAGGGAGAGAAGAGACCAGGCAGGCCTCAAAGGATTAAACATTTTCCAGAAAAGTGTCTCAATTTTACCACAACAACCTGTAGGGGACAGGGAAGCAGCTTTAACTTGAAGCTTATGCTTTTTATCAGTCCTCCCTATCACTTCTTTGAAGGGGGGGAAGAGGGGAGAAGAGAAGAGAACCATGTATTCCTTGAAACCAAAACTACCATTTTAAAATGAATCTCAAAAAAAATCCTCTTTTTTACCAACACATGAGTCTGTTTCCTATCTGGCAGTGCTAGATGTTCTAGATTTTCAGGTACTTATTGAGGAGGCTTACTGCTGTGTTCACAGAAAACAGCCTTAGTTAGAATAAGATCTGAAAGTTATTAGAACAATTGTGCCCCAGTTGGTGAAGGAAAGGTACAGCAGAGAAAGGGGAGGAAAAGATGCTAATGTGTTCTATACTGCAAATAAAGAATACTGAAGGGGGTTTTCGAGAAGATAGCAAGTGAACTGCAGAACAAGGCAAAAGGGAAGAGCAGGAAAATGAAAAACTTTAAAAGATTCAAGTTGTGGCCTTTTAGCTATAACCTTATTTCCAACAGGAAAAAAAAATGGCAAAGTCTAAATGTTTATGGATGGTGTTCTATTAACCCATTGAGCAATGTTGCACTATTCTAATTTGACTTTTTTCCTGAAGTTATAAATATAAAAAATATTATTTTATTATGCCACATATTCATGGCTGGTTGGAGATGGGATCAAAGAGTAATGGTACTGATCTGGGCAAATGGATTTACTTAAATAACACTAATTTCTGCACAGTCTAAGTTTTCAAAATCCAGAGGTATAAAGAAGACTTCAAGATAACTGCCCAGAACGTATGCAGAGTGAAGCAACTAAAGCAGACATTTTCCTGTGTGTGTGAGAGAAAGAAGTAGGGAAGAGAAAAGAAACCCATATTTGTTTATATCATCTATATTAACAGTTGAGAGAAAATTAAATTTCCTTTTTTGAAATGTACATCTGAAAAAATGTAAATTGGGTAAAAAAGGGACACTAGTAGGGATAAAATGGTGCCATTTATAACAAAAATCTGGCCTATGCAGAAGTCTGTCATGATGCACGTGGGGCCCAACCAGCAGAGTGGGTTGCTGCAGCCAGTTATATCCAACAGTTGTGCCCCAAGCAACAAATGGTGCATTCATAAATTGCAAAAGCTTCTGTTCAGAGGCTGTAAATGTCTGCAAATGAAATGATGAGCGGCTGACTTTTTTTGTTGTTTGGCAGTGGAGGAGAGAAAGGGCTGAGTTTTCAGGCTGAATCTGTCACTATGGGAAAAAAATGGTGAGCAAGATGTTAATAAAAGGAAATATAAAACTGGCACTGCTTACCAACCATACTCTTCTTACATGAGAAGCTGAACCTAATCAGGATTGAGCAATAAATATCTCCATCCAAGATAATATTGTAAGTAATCATATAAGTGGGGCTGAAGAGAAAGAGAAAACCCCCTCATTTTATTTCTATAGCATGGAGAGATCCATAGCCTTAGTTTGAATAAGTGATACTACTCTAGAGTCTGCTTGTGGCATCACTTCAGTTAGTAACCCACTAACAAAAGGAACATCTGGTACCAGCTATGTATCATCCCAGACAATCCCATAAGAGCTCCCACTTTGTAAATTATTAATTAGTGGCATTTACTCTATTGCCACTGTAAAAGGACCTGTTAGGGTTCTACCACAGGTACCACCATCATCTCAGCATACAGAAAAATTAAAGTTCAGATCTGTAGTAACAGTGAATTCCTAGGTTGGATGTCATTGTTATCCTTTTGTAGACCTATATATTTAATTATGCCTTAAATATCCCAAGAGGATTTAAAGAAGCAACTTTCATCTTCAAGCTTTTGAATGCATAATAGAAAGATGGTTAGCAGTGAACTGAATAGACTTAAGATTTCAATTCCACTTTGACACATATTACCTCTGGAACCCTAGGCAAGTCATTTAACATCTAGATTCCCTCACAGACCCATGAATTTTCCCCTAAAAATCAGGGGGTTAGAAGTCACAATGTTGAAGTGCCTTCTAATTCTAGTTCTGATGCCTATGAAAAGTATTAAATTCAAAGCAAGACAAATAAAAGGTATTAAATACCTCTGGAGTATGAAAGAAATAAGAGGGGAGACTGTGTAAAAAAAATTCACCTTTTCTGTTAAAAGAATGGATCATGGAATCATAGATTTAAAACTGAAAGGGCTCTGAAAAGTCATCTAGTGTATCTAACCCACTCCTTTTATAGAGATCAGGAAACTAAGGCACAGAAGCTAAGTGACTTGCCCAAATTCACACAAGGAGTATCAATCAGACTCAGAATCTGAATGGGGTCCTCTGATCCAAAACCACAGGTTTTTCCACTGTACCACATGGATGCTCCTGAAAGCAGAATTTTCCTAAAAGCTCCCTAGTGAAGATGTCATAGTCTTACTGACCAATAGCCAAATCAAGCAGATCATTCTGTGTTGCCTAGACTCCCCGATACAACTGTAAAGAGGAGCTGAAAGTTCTGTAGTGCTCCCTACACAGGTGTCCCGTTCTCAGCTCTGGGAGAATTGCTATGACTGCCCTGAAGTCAAAATCTGGGCCAGATAGGCTGTATCGGAATAAAGAAAATGCACAGAATAGGCACTGTAAGACATTCAGAGTAACATTACTGTTTACTGAGCTACAACCTATGATACTTGGGAAGTTCAAAAAGTACAGAACATCAAGAAATTGCATCCCGGCTGAAAGGTTTATCATTTGATTCATTTCTGCAGCATTAGGCTGGCTACATTGAAATGGGGCTCAAGAAAACAGAGCCTCTTCTTGGAGAACACCACTTTCCTAAAGACCTACCAAAATCTGAGACTAGAAGCAAGGTGCTGAAAACAAGGCACCTCAAGTTTAAAAGCATTTACCCAGTCACCTGCTAAACCTCTCCTGCCTCTTTTCCCTGGCAATTTCCACAAGGCAGGTCAGTATCATTTGCCTGTATGGAGGGGAAAAGAGGCCTGGGCAAAGGGAATGGTGAGTTGTCGCCCCTCCCCGGTTTCTAGGAAGAGCTGGAGTAGCACAGAAGCAGCAGGCCTCCCTTCCATCAAGGTGGGAGCTTCCTGGGCATGGAATGAAGAGGGCATTCCTCCCACACTTCACTTCCTCCTGAACACATACCCTTTCTTTTCTGTAGTATGCTTACATTTTGCCCTTAGAAATTTTTGCTGTTGTCTTCAGAGTTGTTTTAATGCATTGTGAACCATTTTGCTTTGACTAAAACCTTATTTCTCAAAATGTAGTTATTAGTCAAGCAAAATATTGTAACATCTCTGGGGGTGGGGGGGAGGGAATCCCAATCATTTTGAAAAATAAATACAAAGTGGGCAAGTTCTTCCACAGATAGGGCTCCTAAAAGTTTTTAAATGACCCAAAGATATGAGCTAAATCTCAAAGAATGAAACAAAAATATTCAAAACCAATTGTTTTACTGCTCCCTCAACAAAACCCCCTCCCATCCAAAGCCCAAATAAGGGTGGGAGAAAGTCTGAGAGCACTTAAAGAAAAAAAGATGCCTGACTTTATTAAGCCTTCACTTTGGTAGCAACTGGTAGTTGTGTTCGGATGTTAGTGGAGGGTAGGTAACAACTGGAAGGGCTCACTCGCATGAAGTGGGCCGGGATACTGCCTTTCTAATCTCTCTTCCTCCCCAGCTCCTCCCTCCTTCCCTCTCTGGAGCTCCAGGCATGAAGATGCAGGCCAAAGTACAAGGAAAGAACATTAGCCAACTGTCGCAGCAGTAGCCTCCTCTCCCCCTTCCCATGTGGTGCCGGGGAGCCAATCAGCCATCTCCACCCAGCTGTTCAGCCTAACTCTCACTCCCCTGACTGACAGCAGTTCTCTGTTACAGCAGAAGGTGTTATCCATCAGGAGGGAGGAGGAGACACAGACACAGGCAGGGGGAGGCTGGGGGAGAGAGCACCACCGGGAGAGGGAAGCTGCCGGCCATCCTGCTGGCCTGGAAACGTTAGCCATGGAGAGCTTCAGCTGGCATGTGCAGATTATCTCCAGGGCTCTTCCTTCACCCACCCACCACCCCAAAGGCCTGGGAGTAGGAAAAGCAAATGAAATACCTAAACCTCAAACCTTCTGGTTTCGTATTACAACAGACGGGTTTGCAGCTAGTTATAGGAAAGCAAGCTGTACCTATGATGTGCCCTCCTTCTCTCAGGATGGCAGTGTGCAGCCTAGGCCCAGCAAACCCAAGTCAACCTCTACCTTCCTCCTCCTCCCCCCTGCTGCTCAGGAGAACTGATACAAGGCTGAGGGAGGGAGGCTAACCCTCCTTTACTGAATATGCCCCCTGGCTGCCGAAGCTTTTGCTATCTAAAAGTCAACAAAAACACATATACACACATGGGGCTTAAACAGACCTGAGGAAGGGGGAGGCCTTCTGCCCGCTAAATAAGTTATAATGGCTAAACGGAATAAAATTTAATTGCTTAAATAACCAATGTAATTAACTAAGAAGACTTTTTAAAGGGCAAATATTTTCTCTCCTCCCTCAACATATTTAAACTTCTCAGTTGTTTGCTAATAGTACTTAAGGCAGACTTGCAAGTGGCACTAGGTCTGGAGAGATCCAGAGATCCAACTTATGGCAAGTGCCAAGTGTGGATTTCATTTATTTTCCTCTTCCTAGAGCATAAGGGGGGGCTCTAAGGAAAAGGGTGCTTTTTTAAACTATAGAAGGTGATCATTTCTAATTAACAAATTTGTTTCATTTTAAAGTTGTGAAATAGCATTTTTAAAACAGAGCCAACAAACAAGACTACAAAAATGAAGAACTTCCTTGGGATCAGAACACAGAGTATCAGTTATTTCTGTTCTCCCTTTTGAGATATAAGACAATTAATTGATTTTAAAGTGAGTAGGCTTAGGGTATACCCAACAGAAAATGTGGTTGTATCTCAAACCAGCACTTACTAAGGTTTAGTATGCCAATTGAAGGAATAGTTAAAATCAACTATCACATTCTAATCCAAATAATCTTTGACTGGGTGGGGGGGAATCTTTGCCCCCATGCCCTCTAAGAAAATTTTAAAATTAACATTGGGAACAGATTTTATAGCCAGAAGAGACCTAGATGCCTCATTCTACAGATGAAGAAAATATTAGGTATAGAGGGTGATTTGCCCAAGATTACACAGGTAGTAACAATGGCATAGCTGGGATTCAAACCAAGGTCCACTACAACTTCAAATTGAGCATTCTTTCTATAAGTCCCACTGCTTAACAACATTAAAACTTTGCTGAGAATAACTTTTCATTCAACATAAAAACGTAATTAAAAAGAAAAGACAATGTGTTTTCAAATAAAGCCATTTTCCCTATTATGCAGCACTGGAATGAATTTATTCTCAAATTCTGGGAAGAGCTGACAACTCTGAATTACACTAAAAAAGAAATCCTAAAATATGTAACTTATGGCCTCCCCATGTTAATTTTTTAAAATTCTATCATCCCTTTGACCTTGGACTTCATTTTCATCTGTGTCTCTCAGTACATTCTCTTTGCTAACCATTCAGCATACTGCACAAGCCCTGATAAAAGTAGTTAATGTTTACTGAAACCTGCGCATGAACTGTACTCAACCTGATAGGACCGAAAAGGCAAAGTTCTGTTAACAGCAGCATCCATGTCCAATAAAGGGGGGGGAGATTTTATTTTGTAACTAAATTTTTTCACTAACTAAATGAAAATATTAGAAGCTGAGGGAAAGGAAAATATCACCAATGTAAAACAAATAGAGTATTCTATTTCCTATGAATGATTTCTGGTGTCACTTATTTACTTTGCCTAAAAAAAGTTATCAACAATTTGAACCCTCAAATTCCAACAACACATTTAATACCCTGGGTTGGACTTTCTGATGTCTTAAATTCTCCTATTTCCCCGAAATGATTAAAAAATGACACAGCCAAATGCTCATATTATCTACTTTACTAATACCTCTGGACCTTTTTTCATTTAAATATTTGCTCACAAGTCATCCAGATAGAAACTTTCATCTGCTAATAAAAATTAGAACTTAACACTTCACAGCTATTGCTTCCCTAACATGTTTCATCACCTGAATCTCATCATTTTTTTAACAGATAGAAAATCTGCATATCAATTTCTGATAGTTCTTTAATCTTATTTCTTAAAAACATTTTATTTCATTTGGAGCACATTAAATTATACACTCAAGAGCCCATGGTTTAGACTTACTGATAAAATGCCTTCTCTTCCTATTTTCAAAGTACTCATCTTTCTCCAATTTACACCACTTAAGGTTTTTTTTTAAACCCTCCAAACTTCCCCAAACACACATACTCTTTAGTCAGAACAGGATGCTCTCAGGTGTTTAAAGCCAACTTTCTCTCTCCCCATCCCCCCTTGCTTAAACGGCAGCAATAGAACCACAGTCACCTTGGAAACAAACATCACCCAGTGTTTGCAGAACAAACAATGGTACCTTTTCAGCCAGTACCAGGCAGGCAGGGCAAGGGGCAGCCAAGCAATTCTGGGACTTACAGGAGTGTTAACATATTGCATTCATTCAGTGTGTCAAAAAATAGTTCAGCACTAAAAATGATGTGCTTTCATAGTGAAAGCCCCTGGCTGGAAACCAGAGACAAAGCTCATAAGACTTAAGGTCAAACAAGACTATACTTCTTGAGACACAATCTTTTCAAACCATCCATTATTTTTAGAATTGTTTTACACACCTTTTGCATAAGGTGCACTAGACCATCTGATCACTTTTACCTTTTCCAGCAATAGGGAAATGCTGCTAAATTCTTAGATGTAAAAAAGCACAGTGCATTTCATCTTTTCTCCATATAGAAAGTCATCTTCTGAATTTTTTAATAGCATGGTATTACATTTTATCTTAAAATGTACTCGCTTGGTACATGGGAAAACTTAAGAACTTTTGATGCCAGTAGAGAAATCTGACTCTAGAAACCAGAGGGTGTGAAAATTGAGAACAAGTTTCTAAACTTGGTTTTTAGTGAAGAAATGTAGTAGACAGATGAACATAAGAAAACTACTTTTCCTGACCTCAGAAACAGTAACTACTGACTTTAATTTTCCAAATACTAACAAAGACTAGTCATTTTTGGGAAAGGAGAAAATAACAAATTTTAAGAAATTCTGGATGGAAAGAAAGCGTACATGTGTTTGAAGAAAACATACACTTAGCTAGAAAAAAAGATTTTTAAATTCCCCCTAAAGTAAATGCATTTGATATTCATCAACTCAGAATACATTTATGTTGAGTCTAAGTACTAGTTTCCTCCTTTTACTGGGTGTGTGACTGAGTTATCCTTCAGGCTCCTTTAAAAAAATATAAAGTTGGACCCAATGAGTCATTCGAAGAGCAAAATTTGGTGTTGGTTTTAAATGCTACTGTAATCGGCATTTTTATTTCATCTCCTGTCCAGGGGACAAATTCTTAATCAACAGGGACCAACATAGAGCTTCCTTGGGAAAGTGCCTGTGTCTGTCTTTAAAATGTAGATCTTTACATTCCCTTAGCAAAATAGCACAAATAATGAGTAAATTAATGCCATTTGACTGGAATATAAAAGTTCAATTAACTAATGTTCTTTTGTATTGACCATAGGACAATTAACATTACTTATTCTGTGCCTTTCTGAGAGTGGGCACAAATAAGTGAGATCTTCTAAAGAATTGAAGAGTTATTTCAGTTGTCTTTGGAGGTATAAAGGAACTCTGATAATGAAGGATTGAAGCTAAAAAGAAATATCTAAAAGTCCAACAACATTCTGATGTGACTGAAGTAATCAATACTTCCTAAAGATAATTAACAGCAATTGAGTGGCAATCAAGAAAAGGAATCAGCTTGCCTAAGTTACCAATGGGGGGAAAAAACACAACAGCCTCATACTCAATGTGGTTCCTTAAGTATCTACTCCCTACTTTATGCAGCACAGCAACAGAAGAGTGCCAGGCTGAGGAAGAGATAAAGAACACATGATCCTGCCCTCAGGGAGTTAAAATCCTGCAGGCAAATGGCACAGAAAACTAACATATAAGGCAAATGAGAGGTAGGTGAGAGACAGAATAAATAGAGGATAAATTTGCAGGGGGTGGCGGTTTAGAGGGAGAATAGACTCAGAACAGTCAGGAAGAGGTAGGATAAATTGGAGATCCTCTCAGAGAGACTGCAGGAAGATGAAAGAGAGCCAGGATGGGGGGGAGGGGCAGGGAGGTAAAGATTAAGTCTCAAAAATGGTCACACTAAGGTTATAAACAGGATATTGGATGAACGGGGATACCATGGACAGAAATCAAAAGGAACAAGTTTTTGGAGGAATCCACCAAAATTTTTATTTAGGGCCTACTATGTTTCCAGGAACTATGGATACCAAAAAAATGAAACAATTCTTGTTTTGAAAGAATTTTCATTCTAAGAAAAGGTTGATTTGGGCCATTTTATATTTGAGGGCCCTATGGACAACACACAGGAACAGGAAAAGATTCTTTTAAGTGGGCAGTTTAAGATTCAAAGTCTAAAGCTCAGGAGCAAGATCAGATAGGGCCCAAGATAAGTTGCCAGTGATCTGCACAGCGTGGATCCAAAGGGGCTGGGAGATTGAGAAGGGAAGAAAACAATGTGTGAGGGGAGGAGACAGGGAATGGGTGTGAGGAGCTGAAGAAGAGATGGAAGACTTTGAAGGAAGCCAGTGAGCCTGGGCCAGGAACAGGGTGAACCGTCTCCATTCTGCAGGCTTGGAGTGCATGGAGGGGGCACCAAACTAAGCACAGCTCAAGGATTTCATCTTCACTTTACAGGATACCAGTTTCTAAGGAAAGTTGAACAGAAATGTAGGATTTTAAAATGTGATCTTTTAGAATGTATATCTTTTGATCCAGCAATACAACTAGTAGGTCTGTATTCTAAAGAGATTTCAAAAATTAGAAAGGACCTGTTTGTACAAAAATATTATTGTTACACTTTTTGTGGTAGCAAAGAATTGGAAACTAAAGGGATGTCCCTTAATTGGGAAATGGCTGAATAAATTGTAGCATATGATGGTGATGAAATATAATTGTGCTATAAGGAATGATAACAGGATGATTTCAGAAAGAGCAGGAAAGACCTTCATGAACTGATGCAGAGTGAAACAAGCAGAACCAGGAGAACATACACAGTAACTGAAACATTGCTAGACGGATCAAATGTGATAGACTTTACTACTAACAGCTATATAATGATCCAGGGCAATTCTGAGGGACTTATGAAAAAGAATGCTATCCCCCCTCCAGAGAAAGAACTGATGGAATTGAAATGCAGATGAAAACCATATGATTTATCACTTATTTGGATATGATTTGGATTTTGGTTTATTAAGATTATTCACTTACAAAAATAATTACTATGGAAATGTGTTTTGAGTGATACTATATGTATAACCCAATGGAATTGCTTGTCAACTCTGGGAGGGGGTAGACAACACAATCATGTAACTTTAGAAAACTTATGTGTAAATTTGTTGGAATAAAATAAATTTTTAAATGTGATCTTTTAAATACAACAAGAATTCTGACAGAAAGCTACTAAAAATCTAGCCTTCTAATTAATAAAATTGAGTTGGCTTTTCAGTTTAATCTGCCTAAACATTTACACTATATGGGTATCATACATCCATGTTAACATTAAAAGCATCACAGGCATTCCATCTCTGCCCAAGTCATCAGATTTTTAGAAAGCTAGAAGTTTCTCTCTGGATTACAACTAAGGTATTAAGGGAAGTTCCCAGCAGCTGACCATCAATCGCTTTGGCCTTCACTTGCTCTTCATGCCCTCTCTCACAACCACTCCCACCTTCCAAGAGGGATCAAAAAATCCCTGCTCTGGGGCAGTCAGCTGGTCCAAGTGCAGAGTCAGGAGAAAGCAGCAGCCCCTCTCCCTGGCCTGCTGGGCACGTGTGGAACACGCACCCTCTCAAACCTACCAGCCATCCAACTGTCCTCCCTCCCTCTCTGTGTGGGCAGCTTCCCATGGCTTCCTCCTCTCAGCTGAAGTTGGCCAAGAAGAGAACCAGAATGACTGCCTGTACCTTAGCAGCTTCCTCCCATCTTCCCTAAGATCACATAAGGAAGTTTGGAAGAGGAAGTGACAGAAGTAGCCCAGGTGCCACTCTTTGTTTATCTTTTTTCTCACTATTACCATAAAATTACTTGGTTCTTTTCATTGTTCCTTCGCATAAAGAGGATCTGAACACACAACATTATTTTTTGTATACAAAAATCAAGCCATTCCCCAATTGATAAATGGGCAAGAGACATGAATAGGTAATTTTCAGATAAAGAAATCAAAAGTATCAATTAGCATATGAGAAAGTGCTCTAAATCTCTAATAATTAGAGAAATGCAAATCAAAACAACTCTGAGGTACCACCTCACAGCTAGCAGATTGGCTAAAATGAAAGAAGGGGAAAGTAATGAATGCTGGAGGGGATGTGGCAAAACTGGGACATTGATGCATTGCTGGTGGAATTGTGAACTGATCCAGCCATTCTGGCTGGCAATTTGGAACTATGCTCAAAGGTCTATAAAAGACTGCCTGCCCTTTGATCCAGCCATACCATTGTTGGGTTTGTACCCCAAAGAGATCATAGATAAACAGACTTGTACGAAAATATTTATAGCTGTGCTTTTTGTGGTTGCAAAAAACTGGAAAATTAGGGTATGCCCTTCAATTGGGGAATGGCTGAACAAATTGTGTTATATGCTGGTGATGGAATACTATTGTGCTCAAAGGAATAAAGAACTGGAGGAATTCCATGTGAACTAGAAAGACCTTCAGGAATTGATGCAGAGTGAAAGGAGCAGAGCCAGAAGAACATTTTACACTGTAACAAGTGAATCTGGGAAATGTATAAAACTACATTTCCCGTGATCCAACATGGTCCAACTGATTTCCGTTTCCGACGTCTTGACGCAGGGGAGAGCTTAAATCTCGTGGGTTAGGAGGGAGTGGTCTCTTTTGCCAGTAAGCTCTCTTCTTGGGCGAGTAGGGCTTGGCTAGGAGGCAGTATGGAGGCGGCAGTTTTGAATGCTTACAAGCGCGTGGTCTAATGATTTTATCTATCAACATGGCTTTAATTAAAATACTAATTTATATTATTATCGCAGCCTTAATCATTTTTCATATTAACAACACAGAGACTGATATACTGTGGTAAAATAGAATGTAATGGACTTCTGTACCAGCAGCAATGCAATGACCCAGGACAATTCTGAAACAACTACTTGAATACATGGGTTGAGGCGGACATGATTGTGATGTAAACCACCACACCAATGCAATTATCAACAATTTGGAAATAGGTCTTGATCAATGACACATGTCAAAACCAGTGGAAATGCACATCAGCCATGGGAGGTGGGGTGAAGGGGAAAGTAAGAGCATGAATTATGTAACCATGTTAACTTTTCTAAAAAAATAAATATTAATGCATTGCTGGTGGAGTTGCGAACTGATCCAACCATATTAATAAATGCTTAAAAAAATTTTGGGGGGGTTAATAAACAAAATCTTTTTTGTATCTAGTTAGATCTAAGCATTCTTTTAACAATGAAACTTCAGAAATTGTATTTGGATGCTTCATTTGCTGAAAATTTACTTAGCTAGATTTCTACTGTAACCCTGTGCTATTTATGCTCTAAAAGTTATTGCCTAATGTATGAAAGGTTTTCCCATTTCAAAGAAAACTTCGCTTATAATATGCATCCATTCCTCCCCACCACTTTTTTATAGTTAAGAGCTCAGTTATTTAATGCAATATCTAGATTGCAAAAAGGAAAATAGGTTGCAATTCCTCCCCCCCCTTCCAGGAGTGCTTAAAGCAAGCATTTGTTTTGAGAACGAGGCTAAGAAAGCAAATTTTAAAGACTAAAGAAAAGTCTGAATTTTGGTCATGACATCCAGTCTTAACTCTGCCCTATCAAAAAAATCTAATATAACTGCTAAGGAATAAACCTACAAAATGGGCACCAAAAAAGAAGGTCTCTGTTGGAGAGATGCTTTTATCTTTTTTCCTCTCCCAGGACTAGAATTAGTTACAAAATAACTTTGGAATCCTTGAAACTAGAATGACACTTTCAGAAAGCTCTGTGAAATACCACATCGTGAACCATACCACTATTTATTAGAAAAAAATAATTTTCTATATATCTATCAATCAGGATGTCCTTGCCTTTAGGGGAACTTGAATCTCTTCTACCCCCAATCCCAGTTCTTTCAGAATCTAGTTCGGCAACACCACAGAGTTGAGGATTACTGGTATTTCCCCCTAAGTTATCATAGTAAAGTTGATAAAATACAAATACTTTATGTTTTTGCAAAGTCTAGTCATGTGTGAAATCAAACAAAATCTGTTTCAAAAGCTATGAAGGATTGGGACATTAGGCTCGTTTTTCCATTCATAAGGGATTCCCAGGTAAAGACATTCCCTCTATCAGTGCAAGTCAGCACTTTTCTGCAACTTAATGTTCCTAAAAAGTTGCCTAGAACTGAGGAGCTTCTGAGATTGACTTGCCCAGGGTCACAGAGCCAGTATGAAGCTGAAACCCAGATCCTTCCTGGACAGCTCTGTGTCTACTAGGCCTCTATTTTTAAAAATGCCTCCAAAACCAAGCTGTAAATAAGATTCAAAGTGTCTCATATATATGAAAATGTGCTTTTTAAAATTCTTCTTGCTATAAAAAGGTTGTTTGTCAAAAAAAAAAAAAATTTAAAAACATTCATAACACTCTACCTTCAAGACAATTTTACTTTAATACCAGAGCTGAAAAGAACTTTAAAGGTTATTTAGTTCATCCCCTCCCAGACAAGTGGTGGATCCCCAAAACATCTCATACCTCTAGCCCTGAAAATGTGCAGATGCCTGGGAGAGAAAGACAAGATTTAAATAATGATATTGTCCCTGTCCTCACAAGTTTACAGTCTCTACTAGCACACAAAACCACACATGAACAACATGCATTCTACTTCCCTTCACAATCTTAAATATTCTCAAATTTCAGCGGTATCCAGAGGACCCTCGCGGATCTTCCCAGCGCCAGACCCTCAGGTCACCTGAGCCCAGACACCTCAAAGCTGGTGTAGCCAGACCCGAGCACAGGCTCTGGGTGCCCCCCTGACTTATCCTGTACTTATTTACTCTCCCCAACAAGGTAGGCACCTTAGCACTGACTCCTGTTAGCTCTGGCTCTGCCGCTTAGCAACGTCCTGGGATCCTGGGATCCAGGCTTACAACATATTTTTAGCAACTCTTTTTGTGACGGAAACTGAGGAGATGCCCATGGGCACGGGCATGGGTGAAGCCGCTACAGAGTGCAATGGGATGGAATACCATGAGCTGTAAGAATTGAGGAAGAGGACAGTTTCAGAAAACCCCTCCTAAAATCCCCATGATCTGACCCAATTGGACTGTCTTTGCCCTGAGCACGCCCATTCTTGGCAGACTGCTGGACCAAGAATCAAAAGGCCCTGACAACAGGCTCGCTGGGTGGACAAGCCTCTTCAGTTTCCTCACCTGTAAAATGGGGATAATAACAGCATCGACCCTCACAGGATCTCTGGGAGCATCAGATGAAACAATACCTGTAAAGCACTCAGCACGGTGGCTGACACATAGCAATACGATCTGAATGATGACTACTACCATTTTCTGCCTCTGTTTCTGAGGCCTAGAATGTCCTCCTCTTTCTCTGGTATTTGAGTGACTACTTAGGCTATAGAGCCATGATGGCCTGCAGGCAGAGACCACCAACCTGGCAGCCCTGCCGAGGGGGGGGCAGGCCACAGCACCATCTTGGGGGAGGCGTCCCTAAAAGTTTCATCATCACTTTGATTCACACTCTACCGACCTCTAAAAGGCCTTTAAAAAAAATCTTTCATCTTAGAAACAATACATTGTGTTGGTTCTAAGGCAGAAGAGTGGTAAGAGCTAGACAATAGGCCTTGGGAGGCAACAGGGTTCAATGACCTGTCCAGTCACACAACTAGGAAGTGTCTGAGCCACATTTGAAGCCAGGACCTGGTTGCTTCCCAGAGCTCACCCTATTCTCTCCTATCTGCCACAGCCTCCCCCTCTGAATCCCCCAGACAATAGAGAGAACAGTGGCTAGAGCCGGTCACCTTTCTCAAATCTGGCCTCAGACATTTACTAGCTGTGTGACCCAAGGCAAATCACTTTAACCATTTGCCTCAGTTTCCTCATCCATAAAACAAGCAGAAGTAAAAGGCAAACCACTCTAGTGTTTTTGCCCCCCTCCAAAACCAAATGGGGTGATTCAGATACAACTGAATAAAAATTATGTATTTTATATTATCTGTGTCTTAACCTCTCTACCCCAGGCCTAGACTGCAAGGCCTGTAAGACCACCTCCAATCCTAGTACAATTCAGAGTGAGCACTTAATGTTAATTGTGAATATAATGTGAGTATTATCTGAATCAGATACCAACTACAAACTCCCATGATAACCTGTTTTACAAAGAAGAAACTATAAGAAGGTGCAAATACATTCAAGTTAGATAGATCTAATTCACAATTTCTCTCTTTTAGATTATCTTGCCTTAAAGAAAAATTTATACTTTATAATATAGAAATAGTTTTTTCCTATTTCATTTCAAACAAATGTTATTAGATAGTAACTTCATTCATAAGTGTATTTTATTGATAAAATTACTTCAATAATCATCACTGCATTTTAGATGAGATAACCCATTTTTCAGACAGATTCATTGTCACACAGCCTCCAGCCAGTATCAAGATTTAGGATTAGGACTGAGTTTAAGGAGTTGCCAGTTTTATATTTGTATCTCAAGTTATAGTGTATGACACCTAACATTTACCCACATTCTACATAAAGGTAAATATCTCCCACTTAAAAGAATCAACACATTAATTTTTTTATTTCAATTTCATCTCTTAAAGATATAAAAATGTGAGAGAATGCATCTGTTTGGAGCCCCTCCCTCCATCAGAATGAAGTCAACTCTCAATTATCTATCTGTCTGGGGACAATTCATAGCATATTTTTAATCTAGCCTAGATGCCTTCCCTATCAACAGACAGCAATGTTTAACCTATCCAAAACATGAAATCAAGAAGGTAAATCAGCTGCCCCCAAATTATAAAATACACTAAAAATTAAATTATAAAAAATTAAATTCCATACTCCTAAATATACAAAATGTACATTTGATTCCATCAAAACTTTGCCAAAACCAGAAAAATTGTCCATTTGTATAAGGTCAGTAATAACTGATACTCACTTCACTACACAACAGAGGAGGAAAGGTGGATTCAATTTTTCATTTTCTCATAGTTTTTTCACAGTACATCATGAAATGAAGGAATAAGCAAAAGCTTAATTACTCTGAAACAAGGGCATTAGAAAAAATGAAGAGCTCTTAATGAATAACATATGCAAAAGGCAGTGGGTTTTTCACCCCTTTTCTATAAAAGAGAGAAATCTGAGAATTTGATTCTATCCAGTTAACATTCTTCAAGTACCCGACCAAGTAGAAAGCACAAATTAGGTGCCTCGTTAGAGGAAAAACAAAGAAAGATGAGCAAAGTAGTCCCTGTCCTAAAGAAGCTTGCAATTTAGAAAAAATTGGATAGGAGGAGATGTCCACACATTATATACACTATCCCATCATTTTAAATCTCTCTGTACATTGCCATTAAAGAAGTGCAAACAGGAGTCTGAAACAGGAAGATCATTCCCATAAAATACCACAGAAATTTTGGGCTGGAATGACAAGATCATCTAGTTTCATTTTACAGATGAGACAACTAAAGTTCAGAAATTCAGTGAATTGTCCAAGGTCACAAAGCCTGATTATAGACAAGGAAGAAATCATTCAAGGCTTCATAAAAGAGCCTGAGACAGGACAAAGGCACTGGGTGACAACTACTTGGATGGACTTTTCCACAAATGAGTTCTCATTAGCTGGCCAAGGTACAAACAGGGACTTGGGGCAACCAGGTAGCACAGTGGCTAGTGCTGGGCCTAGAGTCAGGAAGATCATCTTCCAGAATTTACATCCAGCCTCAGACACTTAGTAGCTGTGTGACCCTGGGCAAGTCACTTAACCCTATTGGCCTCAGTCTTCTCATCTGTCTAATGAGCTGGAAAAGCAAAAAGCAAACCAGTCCAGTCAGTATCTTTTTGCCAAGAAAACCCCAAATGGAGTCACAAAGAGTGAGACTGAAAAGGCCTGACTACAGGAAAGTTAACGGATGAAGATTATGAGCAGAGACAGTACACCCGTGTAGAGGGCATGTTGAAGAGTAACTGGGAATAAGGTCAGGAAGGCAGACTATGGAGCATGCAGGGGGCATCTGGAGGAAGAGTTTTAGAGACTCACTGAGCAAAGGAGCAAAGGCAGGATCATTCACAAAAGGTTTTCCTTGCCGGAGTGTAATGTAAGCCATACCTTAAGGATGACTAAAGTGGCTACAACAGGCCAATTGTTGAGCCAATTGGGGCTCAGAAAGAGTCCCAAGAGGCTAGGGAAGCCCTGGGTAGCACACAGCATCAGGAAGCCGCAGGATGGCGCGTGAGTGCCAGCAGGGAGGGGGAAGCAAAGCGCAGCAGAAGACCAAGGTTTCAAGCACAGATAACTGGTGACTGTTGGGAGTTAGGAGCAGTTTTTCTTTGTTGGGGGGAGGGGATGAGGAGTTGGGTTTTGGACAAGATGAGTTTGAGGTTGGCCCAGGACCCCTGGTGAAGAAGTCAAGCAGAGGACTTAGGAGAGAAGAAGGAGCTGCACATACAAAGATCTCTCTAGAGGCAGCAGAAACCATGGGAATATATGAGATCAGTTTGGGAAAAGAAGACCCAGAATAAAAGTAATTTCAAGGAATGCTTCCCTCCACCCTTTTTTAGCAGTCAAAAAGAAAAATTGTTAAACCCTTACCTTCATTTTTAGAATCAATACAATGGCATTGGTTCTAAGGCAGAAGAGTGGTAGGGGCTAGGCAATGGGGGTCAAGTGACTTGCCCAGGGTAACATAGATAGGAAACATCTGATTTCAGATTTGAACCCAGGACCTCCCAATCTACTGAGTCACCCAGCTGCCCCCAAGAAAAAAATTTCTAAAAGGAAAAGAGTCCTGGATTCTCACACTGTCCGAGAAGTCAGGAGAATAGTCAATTAAAACAATTCTTGAATTTGGAATCGCTCTGCCTTTCTGTAAGATGAGGGCATTGATCTGGATGACTTCTTAAGTTTCCCTCCAACTCTAAAAGCCCATGAAGGAATTCCAGAGGATGAAGAATTTTTAAAAAATTAAAAGTAAAAAAAAAAAATCAGCTGATTTAATGATTTAGGTCACTAACAATCATTGGAAAGAGTTTCAATAGAAGAGTGGTCCTAAAAGATAAACTGTTAAGTAGTTAAGGAATAAGTGGGTAAAGAAAAAGTAGAGACAGGGAATATAGATAACTAGAAGCTCTGTGGTTATACTTTTAGATAGAGAAAGAAAAAGCAGGCAGAGAAAGATTGGAATGAGATTCATTGTAAATAAGATCAAGAATCAAAGGTCAGGGGTAAGCCTTGATCAGGAGGAGGGACAGTTCTTTCTCAGAAATAAGAGGCAAAGAAGAGCAGAACAAAAATACAAGGCAATTTTGAGACAGGTGGGAAAGTGAGGGAGAAGCCATGTTTAGGAGCTCTGATCAGGAGAAGAAAATCAAGAAGGGGGTGAGGGTGGGGCTAAAGGCCAAAGGGAAAGGTTTAGAATGCTCAAGGTGCCATAGAGAATCAGAAAGAGATCAATTAAAGTATTACTCCCACCAGAAATTGGGCATCGAGGATTTATGGTAGACCCAATCACCATTTTTAAGGACTCTCCCTAGCAAGTACAATTTCAGAGGCAAAGAGGCCCCAACAGTGGAAGAAGGGGTTACCTGGGGTGGATATGCAAGGCAGAATGAGCCAAAGGGGACAGATTCTAAGATGTAAGTGAAGATAAATGTTGAAATGGCTGGTCATACAGGGTAGGGGCTGAGAAGGCCAAATGAAATTACAGTAACAGCATCCAAACTTAAATCACCTTAACTTCAAAAAACAAATGCAGTTTTTGTGCTAAGCAATATAGGCTCCCCACCAGACCATCTCCAAGTCAGAATCTCAGGGAAGAGGAAGAAGGAAAGAAAGTGACTGGGTTGGCAGATCCTAGGTACCAAGCCAAGGCTCCCAATAAGCATAACAAGGACAGGTTGAGAGTTGGGCTACATGGTCATCAAACAAAGAATCACAATTATTTCTAAGATAATATGTAGTCATCACAATATGTAGAGCACTTGTTTCTGATGCCCATTCTTTAAAAAGCATGTTGCCATCCAACAAAAGGTAGGATGAAGGGAAAAAAAAAAAAGGAAATCAAATTTAATTTTTTTCCCCTCAAAAAACTTGGTGGCAGTAGAGGCTAAAATGAGTTTCAGAGACTACAAATAAATTTCCAAACCAGAGACTACTACTGACTGCTAAGTCAGGTTATCTCAGAGAAAGGTGAATCATCTCAACATTAGAACCTGGCAGGCTACAACTGTCAGAAGTAGCAGCCTCAAGCCTCCAAAAGTCTAGGATAAGAGTAATGAAGAGAAGTGTGAATAGTGTTTAATTCAATACTATTAGCTGGAAATAAGTGTTCCCACTTTTCAACTGCTCTTATGAAGTCTTTAGAAAAAACCAATTCTGTTTCCTGGCTACAGCCACACTTTCTAGGATTAAAACATCTTCTGAGAAAAGGAGGAAAATCAGTTAAAAATTCATTAGTTAAAAAAAAAATCAATTAAACATGGCCCTAAGCTTCCAGGGCCAAAGACTTCCGTGAAAAACACTATCTGATCTACCAAAGAAATTAAATTGACTGAACTTACACACATATTGCCACATCTGAAGCTCACTGTGAGCCAACTAGAACAGGTATTCGACAGATGAGGACTTGCTTAGCTATAAAGTCAGACCAAGACCTTCCTGTTGCCCAGTCAATCCAGTCTTCTTTCTACTCCACTCTTCTATTACTAAAACTGACCTTACTGACAAGCACTGAAAATAGATGGCCCACCAATTAAGGAAGAGTTGAACATATTATACTGTGTGAATGTGTGTGATGTGGCAGAATACCAATGTACTATTTAAAAAAAAAAAAAAGAAAGAAAGGGCATGATTTCAGAGAAACTTGGAAAGACTTATATGAGCTGAAGCAGAAAGAAGGCAGTAGAAACAGGAGAAAAATGTATGCAATAATAATAACACTGAAAAGACAAACTAGAAAGGCTTAGGGACAATAATAAAACTCAATTCCACAATCAACACTCTAGAGGCCCCTCCATGACTAAATGGTGACAAGGCTCAGGCTGTTGACTGAGATGGGGTGGGGGTGAGGGTGAGAGTCCCAGGGGATTTGTTTTGCTTGACTATGCCTATTTGTTATGGGGGGAGAGGGTTCCATCTTTTTCCCCCAAAAGGGAAGAAAAAGATTTTTTTTGCTCATTAAAAAAAGCAAATGTTTAAAATAAATAAATGTCTTAAAGAAAAAGAAGGCAGATATAATGGAATAGAACTCATTGATTGTTTCATCAAAATACTTGGGTGCAGTCCTTTTAGAAAGAACTAGGAAGTAGACAAGGTACCCAAGTGCCACCTCTACTCCATGCCAGAAGAAATAACAGTGGTAGGAAAGTGGCCATTGACAACCTCTTTCCTATAGGAAGGATGGCCTTCCCTGCTACTTTCTACAAGACTCCTTTCACAAACTAAGCAAGAAAGTCCACAGTTAAAAAAGGACAATTCCTAATTTTGATAGTAAGGACAAGTACAGAACCAGAGCACAGGACAAAAGAGGCAGAAGAGCTAGCTATTCTCAGTTGCTCCAATTAATTCAGTTGTGTGACCTTGGGCAAACCAGTTAACTTCTTCTGTTAAAGTCACTTAACATTCCTCATCTCTGAAATGGGAAAGGAGTAGGGAAGAGGATAAATAACCTGTAGCATTCACTATTCCCAAAGTTTTATGTCATTCAACAAATACTGATTGAGCACCTACTGTAGGCAAAGTATTATGCAAATGTCCCTAATTAGATTCAGTTTTTTTAGTTGCTGTTAATTTCCAAAACATTTCTACTATTGCTACTATAGATTTGTTTCTAAAGAAATACTTTAAACTTCAAACTCTTTAACAACAGTGGGCACACAGCAAAACCATTCCTTTCCCCAAATTCTTCTAACTCCAATAGCTTTTCCTTCTTTAGATTTTAAAGGACTATAATTCCTTTGTAGTAGAAGTCTGGAATCTAGTAATTTTTTCAAGAAACAGACTAAAACCATCTAGGGACAAAGTAGAACCTGAGGAAAATTCACCTGGTATTTATCCTTTAATCCACTCATTCCCTTTGAGTAATGAGCCTCCCACCCTATGTCAGAAGGACCAATGGGATAGAACTTTTGCCAGATAATTTCATCATCTCCCTGCCCACATTTTATAAGTACTTGCACATTTCATCACCAAGAAAAATTAAGACCCTCTACAATCTGGCCCAAATCCTAATTCTTTATTTTCCATGTCTGACATATAACACCTCTTTGTCCCCTGACTACTTAATCCCAGATCTTTGCTCTAGCTGCTCCTCTCTTCCTGCAATACAAATCTTAACCATATTGATTTCAGATCATTAAGTGCCTACTATGTGCCAAGCACTGTGCTTAACACCAGAGAAACAAAGAATCATGATAAGAAGTCACAATGTGATGAAGGAAAACAGGCAAACACATGTATAAACCAGTAAGCAGTAAACAGTTAAAAGAGAGAAGGCATTGGAATTAATATTTGGGAAAAACTTTATGCAAAAGGAGATTTTTGGAATTCCTAGGAAACCAAGGAAGTCAAAAGGTAGAGATGAAGAGGAAGAGCATTCCAGGCATGAGAGACAACCAGAGAAAATGCCCAAAGCTGAGAGGTGGCATGTGAGATGGAGTGTTTTGTTTGTCAATGAGAGGAGGCCTGTGTCACTGGATTGATGATGAAGAGAACACGGTGGGGAGGAAAAGGTATAAGGCTGGAAAGGTAAGAAAGGACTAGGCTGTGAAGGACTTTGAAGACCAAACACAGAATTTTGCATTTGATTTTAGAGGCTATAGGAATACATGGAGTTTCAGACCTACCAATAGGCTACAGAAAGAGTCCAGGCTTGAGGTGATGAGCACTTGCACTAAGGGCAAGTCAACGTGAGAGTGAAGGGGGAAAAACTGAGAGAAGTTCTGAGTTGAAATCAACATGCCTTGACAAAAGATTAGAAATGGGGGGAAGGGAGGGAATCCAGGATGATTCCTAGATGTGAGTCTATGGAACTAGGAAGATGATGGTTCTCTCAACAATAAAAGTGTGTGTGTGTGGAAGATAATGATTTCAAGTTTTCTTCCTTTTTTCTATTATTTATTTTGACACCAAATCATCCTCACTATTACCTATTATTTTCATGTGTGCCTAATCCCCAACTTCATTAACATTCCTGTAGGGCAAGTGAGTTATACTTCATCAACATCTTTCTCTGTGATTGATACTATTATAAGTATTTGTTTGATGAATCAATTTGTGAATTGTCCTAGGTAAAAATGATAGAAAAAAATTTTAAGTGATTAAAAAAAAAAAAAAAGCTTAGTCCTCCTTGCCCTCCCTCCAGGATCTTCTTAGCAAAAAGGCATGACAAATACTTTAATAATTTACCAAACATTATTGGCCCACCCATTCCAGAAATCTATTTGCAATTATGCAAAGAAAGTGACTAAAATGTTCACACCCTCTGATCTACTCCTAGATATACTACCCTCTCCCCAAAGAAGTAAATGGCAAATGAAAGATCCCATATTTATATTTACAACACTGCTTTCTGTGGTAGCAAAAACTGGAAACAAAGTAGATGCTTGACCAATGGAGAACAGCTAAAAAAACCTGTGGTACAAAAATATAGTGAAATATACCTATGCATTGAGAAATGACTGCAATGAATACAGAGAAGCATAGGAAGACTGTTGCAAAGTGAAACAAACAGAATGGGGAAGATATACAATCACTATTCACGATAAGTGGGGAAAAAAACACTAAAATAACCTAAATAAAGTACTTCAGAAATTAAAGGCTGAGGAGGATGTGGATATGAATGGATGGATGTGAAACAATGCATATAATGTTAAGACCTTTTCAATATGATAAACTTTTCTCACTCTTTTGAATTCCTTTTTTCAGAAATGGCTCTCAGGGAGAGAGAAAGGTGAAAAACTTTGACAAATATAGTTGATTTTGTAAAAACAAAAGATATCCATTTAAAAAGAAGCTTAAACCATACCTCACTGGTGCATAGGGATGGCTACAAATAAACCTCAAATTGTAGATTAACTTGTTATGTTTATATTTCTTCTATATTTGGGATTTGGAACTGGAACTAGGCTTAAAGCTCACTGGACCATAACCATCAGAGTCTCAGATATTATCATTTTTTATTTTATCATCTCTTCAAACAGCTCAATTACATCCTACTATCCATAATAGGTAATTTAGCAAGGGAAGGAAAATATATCATAAAAAAAGGAAAAACACACAAAAAACTCATCTTCTAATTCATACACATCCCAAATGTTAATTAAACCATATTAAAAGTGAAAATTAAAACATGATTTTTCCTTTTGAATGAGAAAGGAAATTCAAGTACTCCTTTTATGTAACATTTTTTTCCAAAAGTATACATAAATCAAATTTTTGTCTATTAAACAAAAAAGGGGGGAGGGCAACTATGTCTGTAATCTTGAAAGCCAGACACTAGGCATTCCACTAACTATAATGGGCCTCCTGAAGACCAAGGTGTCATCACTTCTGGGATCTGATTTATTGTAAAGTTAACAGTAATAGAAATGAGGTCTATGCCCCCTTTTGAATTGCTTTCTAACTATTAGTAATTTGACTGATCCTAGTGCTGCACATACCACCCTACTTTTTGTTTTCAAAAAGTACACAATTTGCCTGTGTTTCAGAAGAGAGTAACTGAGGAATAGACCTGTCAAACATCTTCATTCAAATCTACATGGAGATCTTGGGGGGATGTGGGAGGAGATGTGACCCATTCCTGTTCTCAGTGCTTATTACAGCAACAAGATCAAACATGTTAGTACACTTAATCTCTGCCAGAGCATCCATTTTCTAAGGGTAATGCAGTTTCAACAGCATATGTCACAAAACCACACTTTTTAGCAATTTAGGAGGGACTTTGGGGGAAACAGACTTTAAGTAACCAAACTTTGACCTTTCTTTCACTTGCACTGTACTCTTTAGAAACTTGGCTCAATGGTCAAAAGTAATACTTTTTGTCATTCTATTCTTTAACTTCATTACTTCTATTCTGAATTTTTTTTAAACCTCAACAATACATACCCATAGATCTGTTTTAGGTACTTTTATCTAGAAGTCAGTCATGTTGCTGGACCTAGAAAGTCTGATTTAGAGATCACCTCATTCAACTCCCTCAATTACAGAGGAGAGAAGTGAAGGGACTTGCCTCAGATGACCTAACTGTAAAATAAGGGTCCTTCCAATTCCAGGATTAGTATTTTCAGTATTTGCTTCAGTACTGATTATTAAAGAACATTCTCATACTAAAACAACCCCTTGCCCCCTCCCCCAGCCAAAAAAAAAAAAAAAGTCAAAAACAACCACCAGCAATCAATACCTTGAAATTTGGCCCAGCTCTTATTTTTCTTAATTTCCTCTCCCAATGAAGATGAGTACCTTACAATCTTTTTTTAACTCATACTTTTTAAGACAGAAGGGCTAGGCAAATAGGGTTAAGTGACTTGCCTAGAGTCCTCTGGATTCTGGGCCTGGTGCTCTCTTTATTCACTGTCTCCTGGCTACTTCAGTATCTTTTAGTTTAAAGAGAATTATATAAAGTAATGAAATGTTAAGTGACTTGTCCAAAGTCATACAGCCAGTATGATTCAATGGGAGATGTTAAGCCCTGGGCAGAAACCAGCTCATTGCCACACTGGCTCATATTCACTTCAATACATTAAAAATAATAACAAAGGTTGGTGGAAATAATATACTTTGAGAAATTTTTTTAATTAACCAACAACATTTTAGCATCACTATCCAGTACTAATAAGCTAAGGACGTGTCAAAGGACTATCAGAGTCCACTTTAAGGGTCATAATTCATAGAACATGGTTCTTCTGGTATTTTAATCATCTCATAGAAGCTCCCTCCCCTCTAAAAAGAATTCCGGAATAAATCTGGTGAGAACCAAAGTATTTGTTTGTTAGAATGTTAAATGAGAACATCCTAGGATATCTTGAATACCAGCATAACACTTCAATATCTGGACACCCTCTCCAGGGCTAATTACCCCCCCCAAAAAATCTATTAAAAAATTCTCTTTTCATAATGCAAAAGAATACAATAAGTTCTAGCTTATACTTTCTTCTGTAATTTGTGTACCAAGTTTTCTATCTGTATAAAAGCAGTTTTTATTTGTAAATGGAGGCAATCATTTTCTCCCCAACATGGACAAAACCCAGTGCTATCTGGGGTCCAAATGATAGATGAGATTTACCTGAGTCAGTTGATCCTGTAGAACACAGGCCATTCATCTGGGCATGCTTCAAGCTCACCTCCAAGATTACAGTGAATCATAAAAGTCTAAGAAGCAACATTACCCAAACCAGATCAGGTGGTTATCACTAAAACTTCCTCCTGAGGCCACCTAATGGTTTCCTTGCATTTTAATAGGAGGTAATTACTGAACTTCATTGTGGATGGCTGAACTATTTCACTTTTAATTTTGTAAGTACCAACTGACTGCAAACATGTAGAGAATTTGGAAATTTTCAAGCTTTCTAAACAAAAACAAAATAATAACCTAATCCATCTAAGTAATGGCTAAGGACAGCATAGATCATAATAGGACCAGGTCCTTAAACCAGAAGGGGCTTTAGATCTTTCAAGTTCAATTCTTTTATTTTACAAATGAAGAAACTTAGGCAAGGGGCTTGGATCGACTTACCTAGCATCCCAGAGCTAATGTGTAAGACAGAATCCAAAACTAGAGCTTCCAGACTCCAAGTCCTGCACTCTTGTCCACCTAGAACTAGGTGTTGCATCTCTAGGTTGCTATCCTGTTAACTTTACTTGGATTTGTCTGAGAATCACTATTGTTACAGGTAAGTACTTATCACACACAAACACTAATCCTATTAAACTCCTACTGGGTATGAAGCTGGCTAAGTGCTAGGGGTACAGAGAAAAAACAACCAAATCTCTCCCCTCAAGAAGTCTCCATTCTAGAGTTTCACTGTATGAGAGGGAGATGGTGGCTGCATCACTGGGCGTAGTGAAAACAGTCCTCTGCTCTTGGTCAGAGGGCCATGGCTCCTTTCCCACCTGACTGCATGCTGTGTGGCTTTGGGCTTATTTACTTACCTGTAAATTGGGGACAATAATACTTACCACCACCTACTCCATAGGGTTGTTTTAAAGTACTTTGTAAACCATAAAGCACTATGCAAATAGGAGAACTGAGTCTGACACTATAATCCAGATACTAGTCCGTTTGGCCTGTCCTGTCCTGTGTAAAGCAAGCCTTTGATGGTATTCTCAATTATTGGAAAGCAGCTGTCATCTTATCAATGTGGGCCTCACAGCCTGCCTGTTTGCCCATCCCCCAGGACTCTTCTTAGCATCCTCCCAGAAATTCGCCTAAGAAATGGAGGGATTTCCTTTCTCCTGACATCACTCCTACTGCTGGCATGCCTTGCTTCATACAACAATGATGAAATGGGGGGAAATTTTTCTTTAAATAAGGTAAATCAAAATGGTAGAATGGTAATGACTAAGAAAAAACGAAGAGGACTGGAAATTGGGATTCCATTGACCTGAATAACTTCCATCTCATTTCTGCCACCCAAAAGGTTTTTATGACCATAACCTTCTCTGGGCCTCGGTTTCCTCACAAATCAAATAAGAAGATTGGGCAAAGATGAAATCTACAGTCCTTTCCAAATGACAGGCTATGATTTGTTTGGAATGCCAGAATTTCTTTTTTTTAACCCGTACCTTCTATCTTAGTATCAGTCTCTAGGACAGAATAGCAGCAAGAGCTAGGCAATTGGGTTCAAGTGCCCAAGGTGATGAAGATAGTGAGACCTGGAGACCAGATTTGAATCCAGGTCCTCCTCTGACTTCAGGCCTAGCACTTTGTCCACTGTACTATACAGCTGCTCCAGAATTCTTTATACCAAGGTTCAAGGTTAAGGCAATTTTTAATTGGGTAACTACAGAGTAAATATACAAATTTTCAGGATAATTTGGTCAAAAAATCTGCATATTGATTATGTAGAAAATTACCTTAACTGCTTGGAAACATAATCACTTGCAAGCCATCAGTTAAGCTTCCTGAATGCAGATTAAGTTCCTTATTTGCTAAAACTGGTTTTATGTTTCACCTCAAAATTATTTAAAATAAGAATCTGATTTGATTTATTTGTACAATTTCTTTCCTATCTACAAGTAACAAATACTTCATTTCCTCTCCACACATGAACTATATTTATGCTATATTCAACCTTAGGTTTATGACCACCTTTGGACTTTTTTTCAAAACCTTAAAGTATAAGTTAATTAAAACGATGAAAGTATCCTAACAAATGAAATTAAGATGTTATACTGCCTGTGACTGAGAATAAGAACCAAGAATTTAGGGGAAGAGGCTGCCCACATTCAAGAACTCACGTAATGGTTATTGAACCTGTAATTTAATAATGTCCATGTTTGAGCTGACAGGTAAATTTTTATAATTAAGGAGAAATGGATAATGGATAATTTTCCATTATAAAGGGGAATGCAATTACAAAATCCCTAAAAAAAACTTGTTGAATATCAAATGATTCTCAAAACCATCTTCTTGATGTCTTGAATATAAACTAAATCAGAAGCATATGTTTGAAGCTTCCCTTCAATTGTGTTTTGTTTACAAAATCGGCATTTTAAAAGAGTGAGTCAAATTAATTTTAATCAAAACACAAGCAAGGAAACCTGTCTGAGGTGTTTATGTAGCCAGGCAGTGGGGCAGAAAGTTAAAGGCACTGAAGATGTAGTAAGAAAGCCATGAAAATATGAGCATTTGAAAGAGGGCTTGTTATTATACTGTCTTTTCTTTATATCCTTGTTGCCTGGTACAATGCCTGGCACATAATCAATAATTCTTAAGTTAATTTTTACTGACAAGATACTGCTTTGAAAAACTTAAAAACCTAAGAAAGTTGCTTTATCCCTCAGTGTCTCAGTTTCCTTATCTGTAAAGAGTAATACTTCTACTACCTCTAGTAAAAGGTTGTTGTGTCATTTATAAATGAGTTATTACAACTCTTTAAACATGGCTGAGTACATTACCTTGAAATTTAATCATGTCCATAAACCAAAGATCTTATTTATGCAGCCAAATCCCACCCCTCAAGCCATAAGAATGACTTGTTTAGAAATCCCTTTTTAATAAAGACAAAATTGATGTAGTTTTCCTTGAATGGTTAAGTTTTCTATACTAGAAAATTACTTTTCAATATTGTAGCTAGCTACATACTGCTGAGACCAACCTATAATTAATGGCTGAAAAATGAATTAAATTGGTTATCTTTAGCAACACTACTTCCAAGTTTATCTCTAAGATCCCTTACAATTCAAGCAGTACATAAAAATTTATTTCACACTACATAGCCAAATGTATTGAGGGCTATAGAATTGCTAACTAACCACTGCCACTTTAAACTATCTTTCCTTCTTCAAATATATCCAAAACTTAAGAAAATCTGACATAAAAACACGAACGAAAAGTTTAATTTGAAATAATTGCTAATATTCAAGAGAGTCAACATAAAATCCTTTCGGAAATTCCACCTGGATTCTTAAAATAGTTCAATTTATAAAAATTATCCTCATATACTTTGATTATGTAAGCAATGAGTAAGATATGGTATACCAGTAGTTTTGCTGAATTTTTTAAAAGTCCAGACAGTGAACTAAGCAGAAAGAAGTCAAACTGTGTGCAGGTCAAGACTCCTATTAACTCATACCACTAATGAAACAAAACTGTAAGCATAGCAAATGGGCACACACACTGGAAGCTATGAAATGCCCGGCCTTTGATCTGCCTGCCCATCTCTCCCAATTTATGTAAACTTCAAACAAAAAGCAATGAAACATGGCTCTAATTAGGAAAAACCAGAGTGTGACAACTCTCAAGGTAATGAGTGTAACATTTCCCTTTTTAATTAAAAAAAAAACAAAACTAGAAAAACTCTGATTTTTAACCTTTCTATAATTTCCTATAAATGAAATTGCAAGTCCAGTTCCTAATCCTACAATTCAATATTCCTTTATCAGTATCTGGACAGATACATCGCCATGTTTAAAATCCAATCAGACTAGGCCTTCTGAGCCCCATTTTGTATTTCACACATGATCCGAAGCTCTTTCAAAATCTCTAATCCCTCTCTTAGATTGTTATATTTCATTTTAGACTTTAGAGATCAAATAGCAGTCCATCATGTGTTTCTCAGATTGGCTAGAGATGGATGGCTTCAAGTATGTCTATCACTGGTCTGAATAAGTAAGAAAAGGTAGCTTCTAGTTCAGCTAGCTCAAGGAAATGACTATTTTAAAAGTAACTCTTAAGAGCTAAGGCAGCATATCAGAACAGAAAAGGCCATTGCTACACAACAGGCTTAGACGACCTGTGGCACTGGCCTGGCACCGTGTGGAACCTGAAGCAATTATAGCAATATATATTATCTACTACTTTCCACCAGGTGACACATCTGTATAGAGTAAGTAGCAGGATGGATCTGGAAGAGGACTGAATTTGAAAGACAGAAAACCTGGGGTTCAAAGACACCTCCTGACACCTTTAGCTGTGGGACCACGATGAGCTTGAGATTCTTCACCTGTAAAATGGAGATAATAATCTTCAGGGATGATGAAAATAAGTTTATCTTTATATAAGGGCCTACTATGTGCCAAGACACTGTGATGAGTGCTTTATTATTGTGTTTGTTCCTTACAACTACCCTGGAAGTATTATTATTCCCATTCTACAGCTGAGGAAAGTGAGGTCAACAGCTGGCCAGGGTCCTACTGCTCCAGGTCTGAAGCTGCATTTGGACTCAAGTCTTCCAGACTCCAAGCCCAGGACTCTATCCACTGTGACACTTCTCTCAAGTCTTCCTGGGGCTCAGATGATATAATGCATGTAAATGTGACTTATTCACAGCCACCCTCACATTGACTTCCTTCTCATCTTCCTCCTCTTTCCCCCACCCTTTTCCTTGGCCTCTCAGTGACTCCCAGGAACAATGGTGTCACTCAAGGACTTAAACTCATCCCTGCTATTCTCAAGCTTTCAGGCTTCTAAGTGTATTACATACAAACAATTCAAGAAGATGCTAAACTCAGTTTCGATGATTTATAAGCTTAAAAAAAAATTCTAAGACTACCTCTCCTTTTGAAATGTTAGATCAGATGCTCTCTTTGACTCCCTATTTTCTTAAAATAAGCCTCTCTTTAGCAACTGCCTGCCAAAATTATGTTTGTGCTCCAGCATTCAAATTAAAGAGGAATACTGGAGTTCCCCCAATTTGGACCAGAAAACACTAGGGGCAGCTTTTACTGAAGAAAAATGAATAGCTGCAAAGCCTCCTGAATGGGTGTGTGTGTAGATCAATATAAATACAGATATGGTACTCTTTTGGATACACTAACATCCTTACTTTTTTATGAGAAAGGAA
The DNA here is from genome assembly GCF_016433145.1 of Gracilinanus agilis. Taxonomy (NCBI): domain Eukaryota; kingdom Metazoa; phylum Chordata; class Mammalia; order Didelphimorphia; family Didelphidae; genus Gracilinanus; species Gracilinanus agilis. Next base: position 612,839,286 of record NC_058130.1, read on the forward strand.
ACTAGGTGCTGTTGCACTTTTCTTTCTACTCATCAGTGAAAAAATGAGGGGTAAGACTGAAGTTTAAAAAATTGGCCTAATCCCACTAGAAAATGTTTTTTTAATAGAGCCTTAAGTTACTATAGAAAACCTTTTATCACTGGGTTGAGGGCCCTGATATAAAAGGTGTGACTTTGGGAAAAGTACCTGTATGGTCTGCAGTCAAGGCTAAAACTGAGCCCCAAGAACCCTGCTTCTGAGTGGCCTTGTACACAGTGCAAAACAATGGCCCTCCCTAAGAAGGATTGGGAAAAAAAGGGGGCTATTAAAACACCTGATAGAATTGCTTTACTGACAACTTCCTAGAGAGTGATTAAATTAAAAAGGAATCCTTTTAAAGTACCATACTATTAAACAGCTTTTCTATTCCATTGTAATAAGTCATGGAATACTAAATAAACTTAAGATGAAAACATAAAAACACAGCAGTGAATCAAGGCTTTATCTGGTTACCCTTCCTGTGACTTTTTTTTCTGATGAAGCCTGTGGGGGGTATTTCAAAGTGCTTTCTCCACCCCTACCAGTACCACCCACCCTTGAGAGTAGTCTACAGGTGAATCCTTCCAGAAATATTCAACTACACTGTCTCTAGGCCTTCAAATTCTCCTAGCATTACTTGTTTGAATCACACAGAACAAACAGTCTCCACCCATCTCCTATGTCTTTGTCTGAAGCACCTATTCACTGGGAACCACCTTGATTGATTATCCAACACAGTGAAATAGCATCAAAAAGGAGATTCAGCAAAGGGAACAGAATTATTTTCTCTCCATCTCATACTCCAGGACTAACAGGAGAACAATTCACCCAGACTATTGAGCATGTTAAGGATAAAATCTCAACAGAGGGAGACAAGAGGAGAAAATATTTACAAGTCAAAGGTAACCTAAAATGAGACTGAGGAGCTCTATGGTCTTAACCTATTGGATTGCAAATATAAAAGGAAAAAACATTCCCACCACAAATTCTCAGACTTCTAGCTCCGTGAGGGCAGGGCACTACTGCTTTAAGCTGGTCTTTTCCTTCGAATCCCTGGCATAGGTAAAGTTTTCTGGGACAGACCTTTATTCACTCCCTTTTCAACAGTTATGAAAATATAGCCAGAGAATTGTTCCTCTCACTGTGAAGGGAAGAGTGTGTGTGTGTGTGTTGTGGTGACAGAACTGTTTTAATTTCTTTAAAGTTAAATCATGTCTCTTGCTTCTTCAGAAACTGTTCCCGTTTGATTTGTGAAAGATTCCTTACAAGGAAAAACTTCATATAGGTGTGAAAACAAATCTAGTCTCCTAATCAGAAGTTCCAAGGCTCTATGATCCATATAATTCAATTCTAAACTACAGCTAATAATAAAATAAAATGTTAATTAATTTCACCTGATTAAGAAAAGTTTACATTTTAAGCAGCTTCACCACGCAATGATACAAGCTTACTTACAGATGATGCTGGCTATCCACTCTGGCTTCTATTAGGATCCATATTTCATTAACCAAGGGCATTTTAGGCAGAATTTAACCTTTGGCAATAAGCCTTACTCCCCCCCGTTCACCCCAGATCAAAGCTCCTATTTGGAAAGTACATTTGGAATATTATTGTGACTACTCTAAAAAATTAGATGTGAAAAGTTATCTATGAACCTTTGCTCTATAAAGTGAGAGATTGGGAGGGAGAAGTAAAGGAGGACAAGGAAAATCATTCTCCAAACCTAATCTTAGGGAATGAATGATTATCCCAGTTTAAGGGGAGAAAAACTATCGTCAGATTATCAGAAGAGACAGTGTCCATATTGATATATGGAATACAAACCTTATCTTTTGTTTAAGAAAACATTTTATGGTTTATCTCAAAGTCTTAAATAAAATATTACTAAATAAAACTGGATGCTATTACACACATGAACCCAATACTTTTGGTAATATCTCTATTCAAAGAGCCTGTCTAAAGAGGCTGCCATTTGACCCCCTCCTGTAGTCAGAGAGCAATAAATATCAACTAAACACCTAGAAAAGGGAAATGGCTATTTTAATGTAATGGCTATGAAAAAATTAATATCCTTCCCCCCCTTTATTTCAGAAATTAAAGTGTAGAAATTAAATGTCATAAATATTATAAGAAGGACTGCTCTGACAAAAAAATGCTGGGTTAATTTTAGCATCCTTCTGTTTAGCTGCTTAGCAACACTTATCCTATGACCTTCTAAGCACCACCTACTTTTAAAAAGGATAATGAATAGAACCATCAAAGGGTTCACCTCTGATAGTCTCTAGTGACCACGTTTTAACCATTCTGTATGATAACGAAAGTAACAGCTGACATTTACACATTCTTCTCAAAGGATTTTACAAAATTTCTTATTCCTCAACTTTAAATTAAACAACAGGCTAGTCTGAGACCCTCAAAAAACTAGGAAGAAAAAACTTGATTAGGTAGGAAAACACTTTAGATGAAAAATCATGCTAATAAGAAAAAGAACTTCTAAAATAAAGTCTAGACACCATCATAGCAAGTGGAAATAAAAGGTATATGAGGTGGGTTGTTTTTTCCTTAAGGACTTTCTAACTGGACTGGATACAGACATCTAAATATTAGGTCTGTGTGACCTTAAAGTCTAAAATAAAGACCAGTGGACCAAAAGGTCACTTGCTTGATGATTACCTGGACCAGTTGAATCAAGCTCACCTACTCCACCACACAGAACACAAACTTGTCTATTACATAACTTATAGGAGGCAGCTTGGTGGAGATCAGTGGATTGAGAGCCAGACCTAGAGATGGGAGGGTCCCCTAGGTTCAAATCTGGCCTCAGACACTTCCTAACTGTGTGACCCTGGGCAACTCACTTAACCCCCATTGCCTAGCCCTTACAGCTTTTCTGTCTTAGAACCAATACACAGAATTGACTCTAAAATGGAAAGTAAGGGTTAAAAAAAAACATTCGAAAGCCTTGAGATAAAAGGTGTTTACCGTTAAAAAAAAAAAATCTAAAATTATATACTAAGATGTCATTTGTTTTTTCACAACACATTGAACACCAGAAGCACCTCCCATTAACTTAGCTCTTAAAAGGAAAAAAAAGTTTTAAAAAAAATCTTTCTCTCAAGACAGCTAAATTTGTAAGTGCTTATCATTTCAATGATTGGAAAAGATCTGGCTGATTAAGTTTTCTAAACAAAAGATGGGGAGGGGGGACTTTAGAAAATAAGATGTATGATCTTTATATTAAAAAGGTAAGTAAAAGAAGGCACTAACTACTTTAAAATGGATTAAGTGATAACATTCCAACTGGTCTGTATGTAAATATATTTACCTTATTTAAAAGTTAAAACTTCTTTCCTAGATTTGACCCTGGTAAGTCACTTAAACCTCAAAAGGCTACTAGCCCTTACAGTTCTTCTGCTTTGGAACTTAGGTTTGATTCTAAGACAGAAGGGTTAAAAAAAAAAAAAAAAAAACCTTAAACTTTGAAAATAGATCTCTAAAGTGTACCAGGTAAGACAACTACTGGTGAGCCTCACTAAACTTTCAACAGGAAAATAGTGACTATCCACTAGATTAGAGAATTGATGTTGATTCATTATTAGCAATTCAAAAAGTTTCCCTTAAAAGACTGCATTTTAGGATTTTAGGCATAGACAAAAGAAGTTGAAAAACCTTAAAATTATCATGGCTCCACTTAGGCATGAATTACTTTAAGCATCCTTTAAAGTCACTGAACCAAAACCTCTGTGGGAGTCTCCCAGGAATAGCAGGAACTAAGTATTTTTATATTGTGGCTTTTAGCAAGGACCTATAACTTCAGAATCTTATCAGATTATTATCTTCGATGTATTTTTTAAAAAGTAATCACATCTAGAGGATGCTTTGGGGGCCCTGTAAGAAAAAGTATCTGCTGAAATTAGTTCCCTCCCCATTTCTTTTCCATCTCTCAATTTCAGGATAAATTCCTACACCTTAACTGCATAGATCTAAAGAGCAAACCTGAAAAATACTGTTATGTACCTAAGTATATGCTCAAATCACTTCAAGACTCTTCCACAAGACGTTGCTAATTTCCAGCATCACCCATCCAAGAAACAAACTTTATTTCCATTAGCTTTCGGAGAGGGTGAAAACTTTAAACTCTAAGGCAGAAAGGATCATTTTTCCAAGGATGGGAAGTTTTTAGCCTTCTTTTAAAAAGATATACACTCTTCCTCTTCTTCATCCTTCTCTTCCTCCCCCCCCCCCCCCCTCCAAAGTGCAAAGAGTTGTGTGCTGCTGCTGCCTCTGAAGCCGTGTAGAATTTCGTAATGGAATGTGAACTGCTCGTCCGGATCTGGGCTCACGTTCTATCTCCTAACCAGTAAGAGCAAGGGAGGACAAATCTGCTGAGCAAGGAGAAATTCTCTCCTCCTCTTTTTATAACCCATCAAGGATGCATTGCAGAACCCAACCCTGGTCTACGACAACAGCAACCAACGACTCCCAGGACCCCGGTCCACCAGTTGGATCCACTTGGAGCAAACAAAGTAGAATCTTCCCTGCCTCTCTCTCTCTACACACACACACACAGACACACACACACACACTTCCCCGAGGGCACCCAAAAAAAACTTTTCCGGCCACCAAGTGGACATCCCTGAATCCACCACCTCGGTGGCTCTGCCTGACAACAAAATGGGCTTGTCCCAAGAGCCCGGAGCTGCATCCCTGGAAAATCGGAGCGGTGCCGCATTCCCACCCCACCCCCAGCTCTCTATGGCCAAAAAAAGTAACACACACCCGAAGAGAAGTTGGCCGCGCCGAGGGCAAAAGCTCGGGCCGCTGGTACTCACCGCCGAGCCGGGCAGGGCAGGGCAGGGCAGGGTAGGGCAGGGCGAGCGTTCCCGGGCCGACTGGACAGAGGAACTACATCCTCCGCGCGACCCCATCCAGAGGGGAAAAAAAAAGTGCTGATCCACAGGGAGGGAGGGAGGGAGGGAGGGGTGGGGT
>NC_058130.1:612849194-612910287 GCF_016433145.1 Gracilinanus agilis
GGGGGGGTGAGTGGATGCGGAGATCAAAAGGCATCTTGCCACGTTCAATTAGCAATAGCCCTCCCCCAGCTCACCTCCTCCCCCCCCTCCATCCCGCCCTCGCCATCCATCGCCCTCCCCCTGAACGCGCACTCCCAACTGGGCAACGTAGAGTAAGTAATGGATGCGAGGAGGAAGGTGAGATGAGGAGCCCACGTTTCCCGGCTGGTCCAGCAGGCGCGGGGCAAAAGTTCTACTAGTCCTCCCTCCGCCCTCCCTCTCCCTCCTCCTCTTCCTCCCCCCGCCCTCCGGGAGCCAGGATCATCTATCTCAACAAGTCTCCCGGTTTCAGATGCTCCTCCGGCGTCTTCCTGTACTCGTGATGTTGCGTGTGCGTGTGCGTGGTGTGGTTCTTCCTCCCCGTAAAGTATGTTACACACTCAAAACTCACACTCAGAGATGGGCTCCAGACACAAACGGTTCCCTTAGGCGCCACACAAATGGAAAATAAGGGGTTTTTTTTACTCCGAATAAAGTGGATTCTGCCCCCCTCCCACAAACTCTTCCCACACACACACACAACCTCCCCCCCCCCCAACTAGCTCCGTGTTCTAAGTCGTACGGTTTGGGACTGTTAAACTTTTAAAACAAGGAAAAGATCGCCAGAGACTTGAGGAAGGAGGGGGGGGGGCGAAGGTTGGCGCACAAGCACCCCCCCACACACACACACACACACTTCAGAGAGGCGGGGGAGGGAGAGACAGAGAGACACACAGTCAGAGAGAGATCAAAGTACGAATGTGAAAGGCACAGACGGATGCTTCCACCGACCAGAGAAACATCGAAAAGGGAACAAGTCAGATCGAACTCAAAGCCCTCGGTACCTTAAAACTGGCGTCTTCATCTCAACTTTTCGAACATTAAAAAAAAAAAAAAACTCCCAAGAATGACTTTCAAATATGTAAGGGAGGGGAAGGGAAAAGTTTCCCCTCCCCTTTCAGGAAAGAAAAAAAAGTTGGAGGAGGGTGGGCGGAAGATGGAGAGTTGCGTTTAAAAGAGATGTTTCTTGCTGGCAGTCCGCGCACCATCCAAGTTTTGGTGGTTGCTGGTTAAAAATAAACTTTGCAGCAGGAGAAGGAGGAGATGATCTGGCCGGATTCCTGAGCTCAGACGGTTTAATATGGATGAGCATCAGGTCCCGCAGGCAAAACGCTGGTGCTAGTGGTGCTGGTGCTGCTGGTGGTGGTAGTGGTGCTGGTGCTGCTGCTGCTGCTGCTGCTGCTGCTGCTGTTGCTGCTGCTGCTGCTGCTACTCTCAGGGAGCTGGTTGGTGGAGAGTCAGCAACAGGGAAGGGAAAAGGAGCAAAGGAAGGGGAGGGAGGAGGAGGAGGAGGAGCAGAAGGGGAAAAAGGCTGCACAAACTCATCATCACCACTGCCAACCAAACTTTAGGGGGAAGAACGCGCAGCGCGCACTATTTTTGGTTAAAGGTGAATGCAGAGTATTGAAAGACACTAATTAACTTTTTAAAACTACAAGCCACTTATCCCCCAAATTCTCCAAAGGAGCGCTCTCACTCAGGCAGCAGACACATCTTTGCAATTGAGTTAAAGCTAGACAGAACCACATTCTTGTACTCACGGTTAGTGACTCTACGGAGCAGAGCTGTTTGCGCCGAGACATGATTTAATGGTGACTGATGGGCTTTAGCGAGAAAGAGAGAGAGAAAGAGAAAGAGAGAGGGGAAAAAAGGGAGAGATGCAAAGTTGTTCCGGAAAAGGAATCAAAATGGCGTTTCTGGATGTGCAAAGTTCATCAACTCCACAATAACTTCCCTTCTTCCTCTTCTCCCAGAAGGAGGAAGATGGGCAAAGCCTTGGAGACAACTCCACCTCGTCCCAAAGTCGTTTTTAGGGGTCGATCCTTCCACCCCTTCCTCTCCCCTCTTCCTTGCCCTCACTCTCTCCCTCTCTCACTCACTGACTCTCCCTCTCTCACCCTGATAAGTAGACACATCACGTGTTGCTCCTGCTAGTCTCCTGGGGACGTGTTACTGAGCTGCTGCTGCTGCTGCTGCTATTACCAAAGGTTGTCCCCTCTCCACTCCGTGTATCCTTCAGCTGGGCTACCCTCCTGTTCCGATGTGCCACTACTTCCTACCTCTCCCCAACTAGTATTTTATAGAAACTACCGTCATCTTTTGGGAGAATTCTTCCCGTGTTCTTCTCCCCACTCGCGCTCCCTTCCCCACCCCCCTCCACACACACCCCAGCTTTGTCTTTGCACTCCTGGAAGGTGCGAGGGGTAGGTTAGTGAGTTTGGTGCTGACCGGAGGGGGAGGGGCTGTCCTGCTCTTGGAAAAGGGAGTAGCAGCGGCGGCAGCTGAGGCTGATCCAAATCAGCTTCCCTCCTTGCAAACTCTGCGACCTTCTCTGCGGCCACTGCAGGCACGCGAGTGGCTTTTGCTTTCCAGCCCCTAGGAATCATGGAGCTTCTACTGTGTTTTTTTCCATCTTTCACGCTATTTCAACCTTTGGTTTATTTTTAACTGGGTGAAAGGGGAAGAGAGCTTAGGGATGCTTCTTATTTCTGTTGCCTTTCTGATGGAAACAACACTTTGGAAGCATCCAGAGAAAGTTAGGTGTCTGTTGAATCTCCTCATGCCACCTGCTGCCATAGCTTCCTCCTTAATAATAGCTAGCACTTACAGAGCACCTGAAGGTTTGCAAATCGCTTTTAGTATGTGTTCTCTCGTCTACAGTCTCATCTTGGGCAACTTATCAGGATGTTTGTTCATAAATTCCCAGCCATCAACCCCAAACCCCTGGCAGTTCCTTCTTTAGACATCCTGCTCACCATCTTAATCCAGGAAGAGTTAGCAGGTGATGGAACAGTAGATAAAGTAATATTAACACCACTCCACCCCTACTTCAAGTTAATTTACCTCCACTAGGCCCTCCCACCACACCTCAAACTGGGAGGAAGTTCCCAGATGAATTTGCTTTGTAGGGGTACTGTCTGACTCTCTTTTAACTTGACACTTCCTGTCAGCTCACAGCACAGGAAAATAATATTCAGACTGAAGGATAGATGGCTGGGGAGCACAAACCATAGTGGTCCCTTTAAGCATGTTTTTTACCTCCCTTTGCAGTGAAGTTGCTGTGGGGAAAAATATCTACAATTCATTCCCTCCCTTTTCTTACCTACTTACTTCCCAAGACTTTGCAATATGATTTCATATTCCAATATGAAACTGCTCTCTCCCAGATGAACAATGATCTCTGAAGGTCTTTTCTCAGTCCTTATCCTCCTTAATTGCTAATAGCTTGAACTGTATAGAACTGTTGACACTGTGAACCAACTTCTTCCACCATATTCTGTCTCCTTCTGTGGCGTCAGTGATGCTGCTGGTTCCTGTATTGCCTCTGGTTTAATGACTCCTCAGTCTCCTAGGCTGGATCAAAATGTATCTTCCTCCCACTAATGTTGGGAGGCGGGGTAGGGGTTATCCTCCTGGGCTACACAGGGAGCTCCTGACTATCTCTATATAGTCTATCTTGGTGATCTCATAAATTCGCATAGATTCGATAATCTTCCATAAACAGATGATTCCTAAACCTATATTACATGTACTTAATCTCTTTTCTGAACTCAAATCCCACATTGTCAGCTGCCTATTGGACATGTCATATAAGATGCTGAAATTCAAGATGTCCAAAATGGAAGGGAGTCTTTTTTCCTTTAAACCCCCTGTCTCCTAAACTTCCATATTTCTGTTAAGGATACCACTATCTTTCTAATCATTCCATTTCACAGTCTTGGTTTCACCCTTGATCCTTCTACTTCTCTTAACTCTTCCTCCCTCCCCTATATCTTTTTTTTTTTTTAATCCTTATCTTCTGTCTTAGTATCAATTATAAGACAGAAGAGTGGCAAGAATTAGGCAATGGGAAATAAGTGTCTTGCCCAGGTCTGAGGCCAGATTTGAACCCTCCCCCTATATCTAATGAGTAGCAAGTCTTAACAATTATACCTGAACAACCTCTTTTGTTTCTGTCACCTTATTAATCCTTTTCGCATAGCTACTATCCTTTTTAGGCTCTCATCATCATCTCTCAGATCAACTCTTTGCAACAGCTTCCAAATTATCTGCATCTAGCCTTTTCCCTCCCCAATTCATCTTCCATACCTGGTACCAAATTAATATTTCTTGGTCACTGATCTTCCTATGTTACTGCCCTGCTCAAAAATCTTGAGAGATTCTTTCTCTATTGCTACTGCCTTTGGGATGTAACTATGGCCTTTGTTACAAAGATGAAACTCCTCAAAAGCTAGCATTTAAAGCCTTTCACAATCCTGCTCCTAGTTACCTTTCCAGATACTTCATCCTACTCTCTTTCACGCTCTCTAAAGTCTAACCAAACTGGAACTTGACATTCCTCTCCTGTCTCAGTTCTTGGAATTTCCCTGCCTCGATTGGGCCTCTCGGTTGATTCCCTAGCTTCCTTCAAAGGTTCAGATTAGGTGCCATCACCAAAGGATCGTTCCCCCATTAATCTGGAAGTGTCTCTGGTACAATCCCTTTCATTTTATAGAGAACAGAATAAAACCCAGAGAGGAGAAGTGATTTGCCCTAGGCAACTCACACAGATTGTACCCATACCTCTGACTTTAAATCTAGGCTTCTTTCCAGACCATTCTTTCTACCCATTTCTTTCTACCCCAGACATTAGAGATCTTTTTCTCTACTCAAAGTATCTTGTCTTGGTTTATCTGTCTACATATTATATCTCCCACCAGAGTAGAGTTTAAGCTAACTGAAGGTAGAGACTTTTTCTTCTTTGGTCTTTAAATTCCCAGCCCCTAGCACAGTGCTTTGATAAATGTTTACTGAATGGAATTGTACTGCTTCCTGTCCTTTCAACCCCCCTGTAAGGCAGTGAAAGAGCAGAGATGATGATTAATGCAGCCTGGTTTTTATGTCACCAACCTTAGATGGAATTGAATGGCCATGTCATCCATTTGCTCCCTGTCCCATCCAGAAAGCCACATGTGATATCTGTTGCTCTCAGAGAACTCCTGTTTCAACTTCTGCAAGAAGCCTGGCTACTTCCAAATGTGCTCCTCACCGTGTTGTACCCAGGCAGCTCCAAAGACAGGGAATGTGGGAAGTTCCTACAGTTCCCAGTGGGTCTAGTCTTGTATGCTTTCTCTTGAAAAGCCCTTTCCTTGTAGAGCTGTTGATAGTTTACGTCTGCAGTCTCTCCCAAACCTCTGCAAGCAATTTGTGAAAAGTGAAGGCTTAAGTAATCATAGAGGTGACTTTATTTTTGGTGGCTTAAATTGTTGTGTTGTTTTTTTTTTTAATTTAAAAAATGTATTTTCTCTTCCCCAAAGTAGAAAAAGAAAAAGAAAAATCTTGTAACAAATATGCTTAGTCAAGCTAAGCAGATTCCTGCACTAGTCATGTTAGAGGTGACTTTAGAACTACAGAATATCCTTAACCAAAAAAAAGGCACTGTTTGTTAGACTCCTAACATACCTGGACATGATTTTTACTAACTAGACAATTTAGTAGCATATAAAATTAGTTAACAGTCAACAAGCATTTATTAAGTGTATCAGGAACTGTGCTTAGAAATTGGATTGCAAAGAAAGACTTAAAACATGGTCCCTATTCCCGAGGAATTCCCACTCCAAGGGAGGAAACAATATGCAAATAGCTATGTACATACAAGATCTATAGAGTGTAAATGAATGATAATCTTAGAAGAAAGGGCCTGGGAATAGGGGGAGGGGAGAGACCGGGAGAGGATGGGGAAATCCCATAGAAGGTAAGAGTTGAGTTTAATGTTGTAGAAAGCTGGGGAAGCTAGGAAAATGGAAGTAATCTGTAAGAAGAATGGAAAGGTAGGAGTCGAAGATGTGAATGGTTTTAAAAAGCCCAACCTGATTTTATGTTCCACCCTGGAGGTAATAAGAAGATAGTGAAATTTGTGGGGAGGGAGATGGGATACAGGGGAATAACTGACTGTCCAACTTTATAGTTTAAGAATATCGTTTTTGGGACAGCTAGGAAGGCACAATGGATAAAAAGCCAGGCCTGGAATGAGGAGGTCCTGGGTTCAAATGTGGACTAGAACACTTCCTAACTGTGGGATCCTGAGCATGTCACTTAACCCCAATTGCCCAGCCCTTACTCCTCTTCTACCTTGGAACCTATACTTATTATTAAATTTAAGACAGCAAACAAGAGTTTTTTAAAAAGAAAAACAAAGAAAAGAATTTTGGCAAATAGACTGGAATTATGGTTTGTGTATTAGAATTTTATTTTTATTTATTTTAATCTATATTTTATTTCAATAACAAATTTATATATAAATTTTCCGAAGTTACATGATCAATGTTGTTCTCCCTCCCTTCTTCTCTCCCCTCTCGGGGTTGATGAGTAATTCCTGACTTTTACATGTATTATCACTCAAAACCTATTTCCATATTATTCAAACCCCAAATCATATACCCAATTAAACAAGTGATAAATCATATGTTTTCATCTGCATTTTCACTCCAACAGTTCTTTCTCTAGAGGTGGATAGCATTCTTTTTTTGTGTATTTGAATTCTTAAAAATACTTCTAAAAAGGGCTATTTTTGAAAAAATACATTCAATATTCATTCAACAAACTGTTTTTGAGAAGCATAAAAAGAGCATTGGATTTAGAATGAGAAAATAAGCTGAAATCTCACTTCTGTCCTTTTCTACCTATATGTCTATGTGCTAATAAGTCAGTTTTCCTCTCTGGGGATCAGTTCTTCATTTTTAAAATAAAAGGCAAGGCTAGATGATTGAGAAAACAGCATGGTGTAGTGCAAAGATGTGAGTTCACCTCCTGCTTATGTTACTGGATCCTGGATTTAAAGCAGAAAGTGACTTCAATGGTCATGTAGCCCAACTCACTTTTTTTTTTTTTTTTAAATGCAGGGGAGTGACTTGATTAGAGCTGTGCTTTGGCAGTGGTGTGCAGAGTGGATTGGAGGGCAAATAGACTTGATTGCAGTTAGACTATAAAAGTCTAGGTGTGTGATTATAAGGGCCTGAACTTGAATGGTGGCAATGAGGGTTTCATGGAAAGGAATAAGTAGTTTTTTTAGAATATAAACCCCCTGAGGGCAGAGTGTTAGGGGTGGGGTTGGATGTGACTCTCTGGCTTGTAGCACAGTGCCTTGTACATAGTAGATACTAATATGTTTATTGAATTATATTTCATTGCAGTATGACATTTTAGAGAAAGGACCAGGCTAGGGTAGTATCATCAAACTAGGGTTATAGGCCTAGGAGTGGAACAGAAAGGAAGGAACCACATGTTTTGCCTTCATAAACCTAGGTGAGCATCATCTGTGCCTTTGCAAATAGGCATTCACTAAATGTTTTGTCAGAGGGAACTGAATCGAAATAATGGAGGAGAGATTCTGAAGGATGAAGTCATAGGGAGTTCTAGTAGTATCCTGCTGCAAAAAGGATGAGAAGATAGCATTAGATCTGATAACTGGGAAATTATTAGGTGATATTCAAGAATATAATTTCATTTGAGTTCTGAAGGGAAACAGAAAATACAGAAACTACATTATAAAAGCTTTAAGAAGTGTTAAAAGTGGTGAGGAAGGGGAGACTATTCTTTCAAGAGGTCTGGTACTGAAGGGAAGGGCATATAGAATGATAATGTGATGAGTGGCAAGGTTGAGTGAGAGTGACATGAACATGTCTATAATAGAGTGAAAGGGGCCAATGAACAATGAATAAAAGAGACTGAAGAATACCTTCCTTAGACCCAGTAAGAAGGGATACTTTACTGTCTTAGATGGGCAGCTAGGTGGCACAGTGGATAGAGGTGGAGTTAGACCAGAGTTCAAATTTGACCTCAATATTTACTAGCTCTGTGACCTTGGGCAAGTCACTTAACCCCTGCCTGCCTAAAACTGGACAGAGAAATGGTGAACCATTGTAGTATCCATGTCACGAAGAGTAGGGCAAGACTAATCCAATAAAAACCTGATTTTAGAAGAGAAGAAAAAAAGATGAGTGAAGATAGAACATTTTAAGGTGGAAAACTGAGAATGTAAAGGAATTTGAGCCAAACTGCCTTATTTTGGAGTTGGGTTTTTATTTTTGTTTTTTTAGACTGGGTATTCCTATCTCCCCCAAGACAGAAGTATAGCAAAGATTCACAGGGCCAATCCTCATATTGATCCCACTAAAGCTTTAATCTGTTCTTTTCCAATCTGGGATAATTCAGATCTCCTTAGGCAGCCCGGTGGTCCTTCATTTGGGCATGAGGGATGGGAGTATCTCTACATTAATGAGAGGTTTAGCATAACTACCTGACCAGCTTTAACCCCACTATAATTCAGAACCCCAAAACTCAATCAATCTATCAGCTGTAGTCTCCCCAACAGAAGGGTCTACAAATATGTACCACCATTCCTGACTGCCTTGCTTGTAATAAACTAAGAAGTCCATTCCTCTGAAATTGAGGAGGGCTAGTGGGAAATTTAGGACTTAAGAGGAAAATAAAGTGTGTGTGTATGTTTGTTTTTTAATAAATCCTTACCTTCTGTCTTGGAATTAATACTGCGTATTGGTTCCAAGGCAGAAGAGTGGTAAGGACTAAGCGAAAGGGGTTAAGTGACTTGCCCAGGGTCACACAGCTAGAAGTTGTCTGAGGTCAGATTTGAACCTAGGACCTCCTAGCTCTCAATCCACTGAGCTACCCAGCTGCCCCCAAAATCTGTGTTTTTAACAACAGGCTGATAATCAACAAATTGTTGAATCAGAATCAAAAAAGATCTCAAGAGGTTAGCATAATATGTCAAATCTAATAAGATGACATTTAATAGCATAAATATAAAGTTTTTCCATTGGGTTAAAAAAATAAATTGTTTAAGTATAGGATAAGAAAAGCCTGATATCCTAACAATCCAAGAGGAAACAAAGCTAAGGGGCTTTCTAGACTATTAATAATAGTAAGACAAAGCATCCAAAATGGCCAGTGACATCTTAAGCTGAGCCTTAATTCAGACAGCATCCAAACTAAGAATGGGGATGGTTCTGTTCTATTCTGCCTTTCTCATACCGTAGTCAGAACTATCATGATCAATCTAACTTGCTCCAGATGGTGGTTGAAGTTGACACTAAAGTCTGGATGATGGAAACTCTATATTCTCAAGGGACTATTCCATTGGAGGTCAAGCTCTAACAGGAGAAACTTCAGGAATGGGTCTGACATTTTGTCAGCCAAAGACCAGCTCTGATCATTTAAGAGAAGCTCAATACCAAGACGGCTACAAGATGATAAAAATGAGCAACATTCAAAAATCATCTCCTGAATCTTTGATAGGCTTCTCTTCTGTTAGTGGAAAGACAACCTACCCTAATGAAATCATGTTTGAAGTAATTAGCAAGCAAGAGGACTACAGGATTCTGAGGTGACAAAAATCACTCAGTTAAGGTTTTCCAAGTGACTATTTTGTTCAGAGCACCAAGAGAAGATGCAAATCCTGGCCCTCTTAACATTTACATTCTGCAAAGGGTAGCACTTAATTGGCTATGGTATAAGGATCATAATCATTGCCTTCAGTTAATGCAGCTGTGAATATCTGGCTCAGGAAGAGAAGATTTAAGGGCAACATAGCTGTCTTCAAATATTCAAAGGGTTTTTCATTTATTTATTCAATATTTATTCAAATATTCAAAAATATCCCATTCAAATTCCTGTAGAAGAAGAATAACTCATAATTAAATTATAAGCTCCTAGAGGGCAGGCACTGTTTTTGCCTTTCTCTGCATCCCCCAAAGTCAGGATGACCGGTGATGGCCCAGGATGAATTGGATAACCCTGGCATCTTCAATGTCTAGCCAAGCTCTAAGCAAATTGCTCTCATCTGCCCATTCCACCAGGGTAAGTCTTCACATGCTTGGGGTAGACATTCCCCTCACTGATCAACAGATTTGAGGCCTGTCCGTTATCCTCAACCTATTTTAGCCCTTCTGCCAAGACAGTTTTACTGGGGTATGGCCAATGCGCATGCCACAGCTTCTTGAGGCTGGGTTGGGTGACAGGTAGACACCAAAGGCATAGATATGTGGCCCTGAAAAGTGTTTGGTACATAGTAAGAGTTAAATAAAGGTTTATTCTTTTCCTTCTTCCCTTCTTTTTCCTATATGTGGAAGTCTGTATCATCCTTCTGCTCCCATTTTTGGGATAGTCCTAGTCATGAGCAAGGTTTATAACAGAGGTGGATGGGCAACCCTAAAAAGGACTCTGCAAGTCCCCCCAACCAGAGTTCTCTGGGAGCATCCCACAGCAGGCATAGAGTGGGCATCTAATAAATCCTTGTTGAGTTCCTTTCCTTAACTGTCATCGAAGGTCTTTAGGAGAAGAATGGATGCTTCTGAGGTTCATGCTAAACTTCAGATTTAAATTTCAGTAGTTTTTTAAATGGCTAACGTGGGTGGCAGGGTAGAGATGGAAATCCTCTGAAGTTGTGGAAATCAAGTCCTAGATGTTAATGAGTCATTAATCATTGGAAGAGGAAGTCTATTCCAGACATGGAGGATAGAATACAGAAGACACATTTGAGGGAAAAGAAGAAAGCTGCCCGGCTGGTTAAGTTGTGAAGTCCTACACAGAAGAGTTGTATATGATCTTAGAGGTCACCTGGACACTGGACAAAGATAGAAAGAAGGTAGTATGAGGATATGATATATTATTAGTAGCACAAGCAACACTTGTCCAAAGCTTTTATTGATCTCTCAATTGCTAGCACCCTTCTTCCATTGTAATGAACTACTTTGTATTTATTCATTTGATATTTATTCTTTGTATATTTAGCACAGTGAATAGATTGCCAGTCCAGGAGTCAGAAAAACCTGATTTCATAACAGTCCTCAGACATTTACAAGTTGTTTGACCCTGGATAAATCTGCCTTCATTTCTTCATCTGTAAAATGGGGGTGATAATAACACCTACTTCCCAGAACTGTGTGAGGAGCAAATGAGCTAATTTTTGTAAAGGCTTAACACAATGCCTGGCACACAGTAGAGACTTACTAAATACTTGTTCTTACCTTCTATAATCAATTCTGCTATAGCTCAATGTATACATTCCTAAAAATCACCTCACTATGTAATAAAAGGGCAGCTAGGTGGTAATGGATAGAATGCCAGTCAAAAAGACTCATCTTCCTGAATTTGGGCTGACCTCAGACTCTTATTAACTCTGTGACCCTGGGCAAGTCACTTAACTGTTTGCCTCAGTTTCCTCATCTGAAATGTATGCTGAAGAAGGAAATGGCAAACCACTCCAATTTCTTTGCCAAGGAAACCCCAAATGGGGTCATATAGAGTACCGATAATAACTGAACAAGAAGATATGTAGAGTGAAGGAGAGTGAGAATCACAATAAGCTTGGGAAACCTGGGCAACTAGGAAGTTGATAATATTTGTCCTTGATCATAATAGGGAAATTGAGAAGAAGGGAGGGTTTGGTGAGAAAGATGATAGAAATAGGACTAAAGAGGGGAAAAAAATACAATTATAGATGTTTCTCCTTGGTATTCTGAAAGGAGAGAGAGAGAAATCTATTCCACCGGAAAGATTTGGAAGGGAAGTGGTATCATCAGGGGAAAGTCATATATTTTGGCTAAAATGTGGATGCCTTTATGGAAAAAGGCAAAGAGGAATTTGCTTATAATATGACAAAGATTCTACCAGGCAAAAGAGAAGGGATTAGAGCTCTACTTTCCAGGCTAAATTTGATAGGGATGAGACTAAGAAAAAAGTGGCAGAAAGGAGGGGTCTGCCTGGAAGGAAAATAAATGTGTATCAGAGGAACAAGGGAAGCAGACTGGGAGCCAGGGGAAAAAAAAGATAGGCCAACAGATATCTGACAAGAGTTTTCACAATCTCACCTGGGTAATATAACCAATTAATTCTCTCCTTACAAAGGTAGCCAAGCACATCCAAAGATGAGTTGCCTATACATTTATAACAGTGCTAATTTTTGTTTTTATTTTGGTGCTACTTTTTCAAATTTGACCTTAGACACTTGCTAGCTCTGTGACCCTGGGCAATGCACTTAACTCTGTTTGCCTCAGTTTCCTCATCTGTAAAATAAGTTGAAGAAGAAAATGACAAACCACTCCAGTATCTTTGCCAAGAACATCCCAAATGGAGTCATGAAGAGTTGGACTGAACAGCAATAGTTTGAAAGATTCATTATTTCATCCCTGGGTAGCAAATTCTCCTAATTAATCTACCAAATTGGTGAACTCCTTGTTCTTCCTCTTTTTCTTTTAATTCCACTTGTGTTGTCCTTATGTTAGCTTTCATTCTTCCCATGTGACTGTTAGTAACCTACTTCCTTTTATAGTCATCTACGTCCTACTATTTGAAATACTGTCAAGTCTCTCCTATCTAGGATCCATGGGGAAAAAGTTTTCCTTCACAGCTGAGTTCTCCAGATAACCAATGTTTTTACCTGTAAGCACTAAACCATTAAAAAAAAAAGTCATTTTAGATAAGACTCTTTTAAAAATGTATTATACACTTAGCAACTTCTGTTTTTGTTTTTTAAACACTTACCTTCTGTCTTAGAATTGATACTGAATATTAGTTCCAAGGCAGAAGAGTGGTAGGGACTAGGCAATTGAGGTTAAGTGACTTTCCCAGGGTCACACAGCTAGGGAAGTGTCTAAGGCTGGATTTGATTCCAGAACCTCTTGATTCTAAGCCCGGCTCTCTACCCACTGAGTCATCTAGCTACCCTCACCCCTTGACTTCTTAAACAGAATACACTAAATGTGATTTGAACATGATTTAACTTTTTCTTGGTAATTTAGGGTCACTGTTATTGTACTTTGCTGAAATACAACAATTGACTTTATGGATTACTAAAGTGTGTTTGTACAGGCTGCTGGGTTTTTTGAGTTTTTGTATCCTTTATATAGCTTCTATATCCTTTTCATCACTATCAACTCTCACTTCATACCACTGTCCATGAGCTTCCTTGCAAGCAACCAGTCCCTCTTTCCACTTCTAATTTGATCATTTCTAATTTCTTGTAGGATTAGGAAGAAGTCTCAAATTAGTTATAATTCTGAATAAAATAAAGATAAATTTGCCTAAGGAATTTTCCTAAAAGCAGATAAGATCAAAGAAATTGAGACAATTACAAAAGGAAAAGTATATTTCATTACCTAAAAAAACAACCCTAGCCTTTCTAGAAATTTCTGTATTAGAATGTATTGCCTCCCTTACCCATGAGCCAACCCATAGTTAGACAATTTAACCTTTTGGATATGCAACTGTGATAAACTGATCTAGAGACAGATATTCCTTCTAAGATGGTAGACTCAGCCAAGCATAGGGGAAAGAAGAATCTATCCTTTCCAAGATGTTCTACACTCACCATTATCTTGTTCATGGAACTAGTTGGGCTCTAAGTTTCCAGGTCTAACAGGGTCAGGGAGCACAAGCTTTACTTTCAACCCTTTAGATGGGGTAGCCTAATGCTATGGTCAAGATAAAAGCTGTTACAACTCACAGAGCTACTCTGAGTCATAAGTGTCCATGAAAAAGACCTAGCTCTCACATATACAAAAATATCTGAAGCACTACTTTTTGTACAATTGTACAAAATTGACTGTACAATTGTTGCATAATAAAAAATGGCAGACATGAAAAATTCAGAGAAACCTGGGAAGATTTGTATGAACTGATACAAAACAAAGTAAGCAAGAGGAGGGAAAAAATTAAAGTGATCTTTCCAATAAAAAGCATCACTGAAAAACTTCAGAACTCCCCCCAGTGCAATGAGCAATTGTGACTTCAGAGGACTGAGAATAAGGGCATGACTTCTGCCTCTCACAAACCAGTGGTGCATGTGCAAAATGAGGAATACATTTCCAGGTGAAGAAAATATGTTGGTTTGTTTTTGTTTGATTGTACTCATTTCTTACAAGGGGAATCTGGGGAAATAGTCACTAACACATGACAACGAAGGAAAGAAAAGAAAAGCATCATAACTTTGAAAAAGAAAAAAAAATAATTCCTGGTCATTGTAAATTTTGAGCATGTCAGTGTTTTTTTGTCCATGGATGAAAAATGTTGGGACACCTAAGGAAGCTCAGTGGATAGAGTGCTAGGACTGGAGTCAAAAAGACCTGGATTCAAATCTGGTCCCAGATACTGCCTAGCTGTGTGACCTTTGGCAAGACACAACTCCAATTGCCTAGCTTTTATGACTCTTCTGCCTTGGAACCAATACACTAAGACAGAAGGTAAGGGTTTAAAAAATCAGTTATGATAACTATAATATTTAGCCTAGAAAGGACTGGGTTGGGGTGGGAGGGTAGGATATGCTGTTTCCAAACATTTGAAGAATTCTGATATGTGGAAGAGGGATTAGACTTGTTTTGCTTTTACTTAGCCCTAGGGAATAGAGCTAAGAACAATGCATGGAAATTATACATAATCAAATTTAGGTTTGATGTAAAGAAAAATCATTAATAACTAAAGATATCCTGGGTTCAAGTCTAGCCTCAAACACTCCTAAATTATGACTGGGCAAGTCATTTTACCCCAGTTGCCTAGCCTTTCCTGTTCTTCTGCCTTGGAACACATACTTAGTATTGATACTAAGGTTTTAATTTAAAAAAAAAAAAAAGGAGATACCCCAAAAATGGAACTGGTTGCCAAAGAAGTTAGTTAATCCCTCTTCACAAAGAATCTTTAAATCAAGTCAAAATATTAGAGATATAATAGGGATAGACAGCATGACATAGGGGAGGGAGTGATGCATTCGGGATTAGAAAACCTAGGTTTTCCACCCCTGCCTCTACCTGTTACCACCTCTGTGACCTAGTGGAAATTCTTTTCCCTAGGCCTCAGTTTCCTCATCTGTAAAATGAGGGGAATCAGCTAGATGACTTCTGCATTCTTTCTTGTTCTAAATCTAATGATCCTATGACCTCTCTAATTTTAGAAGTAAGTATATTTCATCATCTGTCTTATGGGACCAAGACTGGTCATTAAAATCCAACTTTGGCCATCATTTCACATTGTTCTCATGTACCTCACTGTAGCCCTTTAAGGCCATTGTTCTCCTTCTGCTTACTTCAAGCTGAGTAAGTACAGAGATATTTCCCTCTGTGATCACTCTAATGCTGATAACTTAGAATGCCTGAAGAGCCCACCTTAGATATACTACAATCAAGTTTTATATAAAAACAATACTGATTCTCCCAGTTCTTTCACATTTTCCTCTCAAGTGTTGATTTTAAAATTGGATTTAAAATTTTTAAATTTTCATTTGGGGTGGTTTCTAGACCTACTTTCATATGATATTTTAGGGCAATATCATTTTTAATATATATTCCAATATCCATATGCCATATAAACTAATATGTATACCATGTGTCTAAAAGACTTAAAGTCTTATGCTTTAAAAAAAAAAAAGACTCCCTCCACAAATATAATAAATAAAAGCCCATCTTGCTCTACACTTGCCTTGGACCACATTCTATCTTGAGTTCAGTTTGGGAAAATGAAATCTAAGTATCTAAAGGCAATATGGTATAAAGGAAAGAGTACTAGACTTAAAAGAAAGGAAACCTGGGATTATACACCAACCTTGATACTTGCCTGCTGTATGATCCCAGGCAAGTCACTTCTCAGTTTCCTCCTATGTAAAACTAGGATAATAATATTCACACCAAGGGCAATTAGTGTCACAGATAGAACACCAAGCCTGGTGTCTGGAGGACCTAGGTTTAAATGTGGCTTCAGACACTTGTTAGCTGTGTGATCCTGGACAAGTCACTTAACTCCAATTGCTTAATCCTTGGCTTTCTTCCTTGGAGTTATTACTAAAACAGAAAACAAAGGTTAAAAAAAATATTTCTCATACCACTACTTCATAGAATCATTGTGAAGGAAAATGCTGGCACATAGTAGATGCTTAATAAATGTTTATTGATTGATTAGTGTTAAATTTCAATTATTATCAGAAGATGCCTCTACATTCCTCTCACAGCTCTGTCCTAGGTTCTCAGAACTTCTTTCTCTACTGTCTTTTATTCCCTTCCTTCTTCCCTTTTCAGCTTTCTTTTATCTGTAGTCTTCTCCCATTAGAATGTAAGCTCCTTGAGGACAAAGATTGTCTTTCTGTTTGTATTTGTATTCCCAGGCCTTGGACATAATAAATGATTAGTAAATACTTGTGACTTGATTTGAGATAGGTTCTGTGATATCATTTAAAACCAAATTGTATACAGCACTATCCATGGGGTGAGTATTCCTCTTGGTCCCTTTAGCTAGATCTTTGTTTTTCCTCAAATGGACTGAATTAAAACCTGTTTCTGTAACAGAAAAAAAAAGTATAAATAAGAACAACTTCTGAAATGAGATGATACGGAATCTTAGATTATTATCATTAATAACATTTCCTTTGTGCTTTATCATTTACAAAGGGGTGTAAGAGGTATTTCCGGAAGCCCAGCACTTCTGGTGTGAGCATTGCTTAGCCATTTTCAGGGCTGCTCCTCCGCCGACTTTGGGCTCTACCTGTCACCCAATTCTCACCTGTGGCTCCAAGAAACCATAATATGCACAGCTGGCATACCCTGGTAAACCCTTCTCAGTAGATTGGCTAAACCAAGTTGAGGGTAACTGACAGGCTTCAAATCTGCCATTTGATGTGAAGCCTTCCCCTGGTGGAATGGGTTGTTCCAATGGCCATGATGTCAGCTGAAACTGGTGCTGTAGGGCACTTAGCGATTGGTCATACATGGAAGATGCCAGGGTCCTTCACTGATCCTAAGCCACTGTCAATCGTCTTGACTTTATCTTGCCACTGGACTTGGATGTCTTTGGAAGAGAAAATGAAGCTGATGACTTAATGTTACTCTGAACTCTGCCTCACTTAAATCCAATTCATGCCCAAGTCAAGACATCACCCCATGATGTTCCTGGTCCTCTTCAAAAAACAAAGAATGAACATCATTTACAAAGCACTTGTGTATAATTTATTTTACTTGATCAGCACAAAAATCCTATGAAATAAATGGTATAACTATGAAAGAAGAAACAAATTTAGTAAGAATGCATAAAGACTTACCCTATTCACAGTTAAGTGGCAGAACCCAGATCTTACCATTTTCAGTCTTCCAACACTTAATAGCTGTGTGATGAGGGGCAAGGCACAATCTCTGAAATTTATCATTTCTATTTTCATATTGATCATTGGGTCCTTAAGTATAATCCTTCTGTACTTTCTGGTAGGGATGACCTAGCCCTAAATTAACATAATAACCCCCTCCATTTCCACTCAAATCTCCAGAACATAGCCATTTGTTTGACTTCTCTTTATTTTGTTGGCTGTATTTAGGCAGATGTTGCTCATGGAGAAAATCCCTTCATTCCATTTTCATATCTTAATCATGTCATAATATCCATCCAGAGATGAACTACTTTCAGCATATTCAACAAATTCAATGTATATCTATTATCAGCCATTACTACTGCTTTGTTAAGAGATGTAGGCTTGTTTCAAAACTAGCTCTCTAAACACTGTACACAATAACAGCAGTATTGTAAGGATAAGTAACTGTGAAAGACTTAGCTACTCTGATCAAAACAATGATCCAAGACAAGTCCAAATGATGCAGGATGAAAAATGCCATTCAGCTTCAGAGAGACAACTGATCAACTCAGTGCAGATTGAAGCATACTTTTTTTTGCTTTTTAAATTTTTCTTGGTGTTTTTTTTTTTGCTATGTTTTCTTTTGTAACATAGCTAATATGGAAATATATTTTGCAGGACTTAAAAAAATTAGCTCTCTAGTTTTTGACCTGTTTTTCCTGTACCCTGGGGATTTCTAGCAATTTTCAACCTCACTTTTAGTCAGAAAGTGTTACTCTTTCAATAGCTACTTTACCTTGCATTTTGTTAATATTACAGTGATTTTTGTTAAGATGCTTCCCAAATCTCTTTTGGTCTAGTTTGTGTTTACAGAAACATACATTAAGACAGGCATTAATTATTTGTTAATTGCTTTAAGCCACTTCTACCCATTTAGCTTTGATTTCAGGATGCCAATAAGTCTCTTAACATATAAACTTCCTGATTTCTTCTTGTTGCTTTATACTTAATATCTTGTTAGGAAGAGACCAACATATTTCTTTTTTTTTTTTCAAACCCTTATCTTCCATCTTAGAATCAATACTAGGTACTGGTTCCAAAGCAGAAGAATGATAAGATTTAGGCAATGGAGGTTAATTAACTTAAGTTGATCTGATGAGGAAGGTAGGTGATGTGTTTTCCAGTGGGGCTATATAGATTGAGATTATCTTTGAATAATAAATGATTAATAAGGTTTTTTCAAATTCCTCTTAATTTAGAGTCCATATTTAGTTCTAGTTAAAAGAAAAAATAATGTGTTAAGGCTATGTAGAACCACAATAAGATTTAACTGTCTTCCTGAAAAATGGAGAAAATATTACAGCAATAAACTTATACATTTCCCAGGTTTCAGAAGCCCTATTCTGTTCATAAAGCATAATTGGCTTTAAATGAATTTTTATTTAAAGTTATACCTTAAATACCCCAACAGTTCAAATGGCAAAGGAAGCATCGAAGAGACTAATATATCTTATACATATCTTATGCCACTTATCACTGTCACTTAAGACATATTTGTAAATACTCTTCCCAAACTAGTTTATGAAAAATTCTCTGGAATTTTAATATTTCATAGTCTTAACGTAAGAATGAATGATAAAAGGAGAATAAGTTCAGGACACTAAAACCCAAAATGATATTGGAATACACAGGAATTCTAAGAAAAATCAACTGGATAGGCCATTCTGAAAAATCTTCCTCTATAGACTAAGTTGTCTTTCCTATGCTAAAATTGTTAAAGGTCAATAACGGTAATAACTATTCGTATCCCTATGGTGTTTTTTTTTCAAAGTTTACAAAGGATTTTTCCTTACATAAATCCACGAAGAAAAACCATGCAAATATTATTCTTATTTTACAAGTGAGGATGCTAAGACTCAGTCATAGCCACATACATAGCAAGTATCTATTTATAGGAACCAGTTGTTTAGGAGAAATCATGGTCTGAGTACATCAGGGATTGGGCCTCTTTAGTCCTAGTAATGCTAGAGTACAACAGTATTATACATTTATAGTACTGGTCCAGTGCTTTGACCCTAATGCTATAATTTAGGATTTTCCAGTATACCAGCTACTTCCTTCCCCATTTTATGGTTCCATATTTTCTGATCCCTGTGTTGAAAAATCCCAGTGAATCTCATAAGGAAGGGTCATGTGGGTTTGGATCTCAGTATTTCAAAGTCCTCTAATACAAATCATACTTTAGTTCTCCAGCAGAGCTTTATCTCAGTAATGTGAATATCTCTAGGCAGAACTATTGCATTAGCCTACTAAATGCTTTCTGTCTCTTGTCTTCCCCTTTCCTATCTATCCTCCAATCTACTGCTAAATTGATAGTCCTAAAACAGCAGGTTTGGCCCTTTTATTCCTAGTTTAAGAAACTTCAGTGGCCCCAGAATAAAACATAACTATTCTGTTTGGCATTTAAAGCCCTTCACAATCTCACTCCAACATATTTTTCCAGACTGAGTTCATATTACACCCCCTCACGAGTTTCAGGCAAACCGGCATACTTGTTGTTCCTTGTACCTGACATTCCATCTCCCCTCTCATGCCTTTGCAGAGGCTTTCTCCCCCTTCCTGTAATGCTCTCCCTCCTTAGCTCCACTTGGGATCCTTAGCTCTATCGGATACTTAGCTTAAGTGTGCCCTCTTACAACAAAGTCTTTTGATTTCCCCTTCCCTCAATTATTGTTACTTTCCTGCACCCCACACCTGAAATTAATTTGCAGTTACTTCATATATATATATACATATAATTCTAAAATTTACTTATTTATTTATTTTTAAGCTCTTATCTTCCTTCTTGGAGTCAATACTGTGTATTGGCTCCAGAGCAGAAGAGTGGTAAGGGTAGGCAATGGGAGTCAAGTGACTTGCCCAGGGTCACACAGCTAGGAAGTGTCTGAAGCCAGATTTTAACCTAGGACCTCCCTGTCTCTAGGCCTGGCTCTCAATCCACTGAGCTACCCAGCTGCCCCCTCATTTATATTTTTCATGTACTTTGCTATTTATCTTTTGTCCACCCTTTCATTCCCATCCTTCTGCCCTTAGAAGAGAGTAACTGTTTCATTTTTACCTTTGTACCACCAGTGCCAATTGGGGAACCCACACACTGCAAACCTGTCCGTGAATTAGGTGGATGTCTACCTCTAAGACTTCCCAAGGAGGAATGGGCAAATGAAAACAATTTGTTCAGTCTGAAACAGAGTCTGTGGAGTGCTGAGAGCCTGGCCGGGCATCAAAGGTGCCAAGATCATACACTGCATTCTGGGCCATCATGAGTCATGTTGACTTTTGTCTTGCCATTGTACTTAGATGACTCTGGAAGGAAGAATGAGCCCGAGGACTTTGTTGAATTCTGCCTCACTTAAATCCACTTTATTTTCTAGTCAAAGGATATCAGTGATGCCATTGGTGTTCTTCAAGTACCAAGGACAACAACTACCAATGCCTAGCAGCATAGTACCTGGCACAGAATAGGTACATAAAGTTTATAGACTGGAAATACAAAATGCATGATATCAAATGATCATAAAATAAGTCATATCAATTGTTGCATCTTTCATGGCATTTTCAATTTTTTTAACATATATATGGGAGAAACCTTTTTTGGAGAAAATTCTTTAATACAGCATTTTGTTTGATTGAATGAAATGTTATGGTCACTATATAGTAAACACAGTGTAGAGGCAGCTATAAAAAGGTGGATAGAGCACCAGGCCTGGAGTCAGGAGAACTTGGGTTCAAATTTGGCTTTAGACATTTCCTAGCTGTGTATCCCCTGGGCAAGTCACTTGACCACAATTGCCTGGCCCTTGCTGTACTTCTATCTTAGAACTGATATTATGATAGAAGGTAAAGGTTTTATAAAAACTAACAACATATACACAGCATGGTCTTGTATTCTCTGTACTTTTCAGTGAATTGTGTGACTATAAAGCTGTTGTCTTTTGTAGATAAAGCCTTTCATGATCTCATCAAAGATCAATATGTATGGATTATTCTCATAATATGGGAAAGTAGACATGTATTATAGTTACTGATTTTTCTTTCATTCACATTTTCTCAATAGATATAATATCTGTATTTTTTTCCAAACTTTTGGTAGCTTCTCCTCTTTCAGATATCAGAAGAATCACTTTGCTAACTCTCTCCAAACTGTGCTCTTTCTAGCATTCATGTCCTTTGTATATACTTGATCTGATCCCGCTGTTCTTCCCATATTTATCTTATTTGTATTATATTTATTTTTTGTGTGTATTTTTTGTACTATATTATATTATTTGTGTTGATGTGGAATCTAGAGACCCCAAACTTGTGGCCTGGCGAGATCTGATGAACCCTAAGTTTTAGGACTAGCTTGTAAGTTGGAGACCCCAAGGCTTGTACTTGTTCTCTGTTCCCCTGAGAATCCACCCTAAAGGGAATCTCAGGTTAGCTGTTCCAGACTGAATAATGGACCCTAGGGTGGAGCTAGACATATGCTAAATATCCTTTTGTGTTAGGTAGCCTTCCCCATTGTATCAGAGACCCTTTCCCAGGAAGACACACCTTTAGTACCCTTGTAAGCATCCCCTTCTTTGATACCTCAGCTGGTTGAGTGGAGGACCATAGATCCTTACCTCGCTGTTTCTATTCTGGCTCTGAGTGGAGGCCTAATCATCCCTGTTCCCCCATTCCTTAATTAAAGAATGGCTATTCTGACTGTTTAAAAGTTCTGTGCTTTTGGATAATAATAATGGACCCTAGGGTGGGAGCAAGCCTGAGGATTGTCACCCACCCTAGGGTCCATTATTCAGTCTGAAACTGCTGGCCTGAGATTCCCTTTAGGGTAGATTCTCTCAGAAACAGAGAACAAGTACAAACTTACAAGCTAGTCCTAAAACTTGGGGTTCATCAGATCCCACTAGGCTACAAGTTTGGGGCTTTCAGATTCCATGTCGATAATATATACTTGGTTAACTGTCCTTCCAACTTCAGATACAAAAGATTTTGGTATGATAATACATGTGATTTCAATTCAAAGGCACCTGGCAAAGAGATGGAGTATTTTCTGGCTAAGTAGTTTTTAGTCTTTTTTGGTTTTCTTACTATAGCAAAAGAAATTTTCATTCATTAAATTTCTATAAGAAAAAGTGATCATTGGTATCACTGTCTTTCCCTTTATCTATTTCTATGTATTCTACTTTGATAGCTTTTTTCATTAGGTCAAGTTGGAGCTCTTTTAATTGCCCAACATATCTTCTCATTTTTCTTTCTAAAGGGTGTTGATTTTGATGTTTGTAATACAAAGTCAATGATCCAACTATATACAGACAACTAATTAGAAAATGAATGCCATATTAGTAAACCAGTTGTTTCCAGGCTGTTAAAATGTAGTCAATTTAAATTTATATGTTTTTATTTGTTGCTTGCCCTGTCTAGAACTCCATATTTTCTTCCTGAAGGAAATTTTTACGATCTATAAAAATAAGGCTACTGTGTAGTCTATAAGCCTTTGATAGCTTCTGTTTCTTAAACATAAATTATATTTTCCAGCATACTTTTTGCCATCTTTCTCTGGGCCTCCCTAATCAAAGGCAGGAGAGTAGAGTGAAAAAAAGAGTCAGGGTTTGAAGGTGGAGGACCAGCCCTGCTATTATCAATAAGACTTAAAGAAAGTCATTAACCTCTAAGACTTTTCCATTTCCTCACCAGTAAAATGAAGAGATTGGAATTGGAAGACACTCTAGATTCTAAGTCTATAAGTATATGAAAAAAAAAATATGTTGACTCACTTTGGAATTTGATTTGGCTAACTTCTTCATAGAATTTCTCAACTTCTATATTACATCAAGTTGTGTGATCACTTTAGATGGTCCTCAGAAATCTGTCTGTCTGTCCCTACAGCTTACACAGTGCCATGATGGGATAGCAGAGTAAGGATTTATGGAGGGCAGACAAACAAACAAACAAAACCAAAATCAAACTATGTCATATACCAATTAAAAAATTGACCTGAATAAGGTAATGTCAGTAGTGAAGAAAAGGTTTTACAAAATGTATTTCTGGACGTTGCAGAGCCAAGATGGCAACTTAGGAGCTCCTAAAGCTCAAACCTCTCTGATAATCCTTCCAAACCAATATTTATATCACACTTCAAAGAAACCAGAAATCCAAACCCAACAAGATGCCAGGGGACTCTCCTACAAAATGTTTCTCTGGTAGATTGTCTAGGTAAATAATTCTTGTTCTACCAATCATGTTCCCCAGGATTAAGTTAAAAGAGCATCTCAGGGGTAGTTAGGTGGCTCAGTAGATAGAAAGCCAGGCCTAGAGACAGAAGTCCTGGGTTCAAATTTGGCTTCAGACACTTCCTAGCTGTGTGACCCTGTTCAGACACACTTTAACTCCAATTGCCTCACCCTTAACTGCTCTTCTGCCTTGGAATCAATATTTAGTATGGATTCTAAGACAGAAGGTAAGAGTTTTTTAAAAGTGTCTCAATCCAATTCAGAGAAATACCATTTGTCTTACCATAGCTTCGGAAGAGAAAAATAAGTCCAAAAAAAAAAAAGTTCACTACCTTTTCCAGGCAGAGACCATTTTGGTTTTTTGTCTTTGCATCACTAACATAGTGCCTGGCTCTGAGGTACTCATTGTCCTGGACCCCTTTGGCAGTCTGATGAAATCTATTTATATCTTCTCAAAATGCTTTTAAATAATTAGAAGAAATGTTAAATTTCAGTTAGAGGGGCAGCTGGGTAGCTCAGTGGATTGAGAGTCAGGCCTAGAGACGGAGGTCCTAGGTTCAAATCCGGCCTCAGACACTTCCCAGTTGTGTGACCCTGGGCAAATCACTTGGCCCCCATTGCTCACCCTTACCACTCTTCCACCTAGGAGCCAATCACTGAAGTTAAGGGTTTAAACACACACACACACACACACACACACACACACACACACACACACACACACACAATTTCAGTTAGACACTGGCGAAAATAAAGATGTAATTTTTTCCCACCCAAGTTCATAGATAAATAGAACAGTATTCTTTGGAATTAAAAAAAAAAAAACCCAAGGGACCTCAAATCAAAACCCCTGGCCTAGCACCTAGAAGCTATTTAATTGTTGAACTGAATCTGGAAAAGAATTGCCTAGAATTCAGGAAGTAAATTAGTAAGCAAATTAGTTCTTCCCTACTTCCCCCCACCAACACTCAGACTTCCCAGTGGGAAGTGTTATGATCTTTTGTTACATAATCTACTCCTCAGCATCATTAAAAGGATCCCATTGCCTCATTAATGCTGAAAGGCCAAGCCATAAGCAGCCAATATCGTTTTGTTTTCAAATGTAAGCTTCTATGATTACTACAAAAGTGGGATGTATCTAGACCCAGTCATTACTCCTTCCTCTGTTTGTGGTTACAAACATATTTGCCTCTTTGGTTTCATGTGACTCAAATCCAAGAAGATGATAAGGAAAAAACTCAGCATGAGAGCAGGCTGGAAATTATTGCTCTTAGTATCTTAAAAATGATGTAGGCTTTTGAGGAAATTAATAGCAATTCCTTTAGTTTTAGTTCCTTATTTTAGCAAGTAGTGTAGAAATCCTAAGCGTTTGGGAAGTTCTCTGGCTAGGGAGCTCCTCAGTCATTCATTCCTCGGGAGTGCTCCTTGAGGGCAGGGAGTGATTACTTTTATCTTTGAGCCCGCTGCCTTTCTAGAGCATGATAATAGGTACTTAATCAATGTTTTGGGGAATTGAATGGAGGGTTCTTTTATCTCCTGGGAAAAGTATGTAGGTAGTTATCCCATCAAAAGAAAGATGTTGCATTTATTCTGCTCCAAATCTGGGTTAAAAATGGGGACCAGCAGAAAAGTCAGTTCAAATGTGGATTTCGACTGCCAGAAATCAGCTTTCTGGAATTATTTTAAGGGCATAATTTTAACTACGCCCTGAAAGGCAATTGTTATTTTGCAACTAGTCTAAGCAGTCACCTGCATCTCTAAGTCAATGCCCCAAAGGCCCTATTCAACTCCACCATCATTGTTTCGAACACAAAGGTACAAGCACAATCCTTTTTGTGAGAGTCTAGCCCAATGGCCCTCTAAGAGTAGTCCTTCCTCTTCAGACTCTTTGGCCACCTACTGGATTTTGCAGCGAGAGAGCCAGGCAGAAAAAGAGCAATTTGCTACCCTTGTTCTCAGGCTAGGGGACAGGAGTAGCAGACGACAAGCTAGACAGAGTTGATTATTCAGCTACCCAGAGAGATTTACAAGAGAATAGCTCAGACTCAGTATGTTACTACCCTCTTCTCTGGGAAGAAGCTGGTTATTTGTACTAGCTAAAGAGTTTAGCTGGAAAGTGGAAGATAAAAGAGGGGGTAAAGTAGCTTCTATCCCAGCAGAAGACAAAGAAAGCTACGGAAGCCAGATACCTTTAAGCCTATTTTTTTCCCCCTTAAGGACCAAACCTCTAAATGACTTTCAAGTCCCTTAATATGAAAGAATGACCAACTATTTTCATTTTCTATGGGTTTTTATAAATGAATGTTGTGCACTGCATTTACACAAAGCTTTTTTGATTAATAAAATAAAAAGCAGAGATGTTAAGGGAAAAAAATTCCCCCATGTGAGCTCTGTTAGATGTGGTGCCTGAGATCAGATAGCCAAAGATAAGAGTTCATCTTTCAGGAAGAAGGCACCGAAAATGAAAGATTCATTGATGACAGGTTTCAAACTCAGTGTGTTTAGAAGAGGAACATGGGTTTGAACTGCCATATTAAGGTAGCAAAAGTAGAACCTGAGGGGATTAAGACTGAGCCAAAAGTAAGTGGACCTGGTCTTGAACCAAGAAAACATCATACACACTAACTGAAGCATTGTGGGATGATCAAATGTGATACAATACAGTGATCTAGGACAATTCTGAGGGACTTATGAAAAGAATGCTATCCTCATCAAGAGAAAGAACTGTTGGAGTAGAAGTGCAGAAGAAAACATATGATTTATCGCTTTATTTGGGTATATGATTTGGCCTTTTGGTTTTAAAATTACTTACAAAAATGAATAATATGGAAATAGGTTTTGAGTGATAATACATGTATAACCCAGTGGAACTGGTTGTCAGCTCTGGAAGGGGGAATGAGAAGAAGAGAGGGAGACAACACAAATTATATAACTTTGGAAAATTTATATCTAAATTTGTTATTGGAATAAGATAAAGATAATTAAAAAAAAATAAATGGACCTGGTCTTTAAAGAAAAAGACATTCCTAATGAGACTCTTCATTGGGGTCTCCCAAAACATTTTAAAACTCCCTTCAAATGAGCTGATAGCTTTTGAGACCCTAATATCTGGGCCACACTTCTTGGATGCTAATTCTAACTGGGGCCACCTTAGATTGTGGCCTGTCTGAAAGCAAACCACTTTGCACTAGGCTCATTCAAAATACAGAGAAGCATAACATATGATGTCTAACACTTATCCAAGGTCCTCTGTTTAGAGGAAGTGCAATATTCTTGGGATCTCTTCTGGTCCTTCCAAATCCCTCAGTCTTAGATGCTACTCAGTAAGAGATCAGGCTTTTCTCTGGGAAGAAGCTAGTTCTTTGTACTAGCTAAAGAATTTAGCAAGAGTGGAAGATAAAAGAAAGCTAATGTAATTAGGGATAGCGATTAGGGGTAGAGAAACTAAACCTTTAAAAGCCAGCGCTTTCTCCTACTAACAAAAGAACCTGAGGCAAAAGTCCATCCCCTTCTTTTTCTTTTCTTCTCTTCCCTCGCCATCTCCTTCGTAGCTAGTGTTCCTCACAAGTTGAGGCTCCTCGGTTTTACAAGGAGGTGACAGGGCGGGATTCAGATGCAACAAGGAAGCTAGCTGTTCTGGAAATGTTATAAATCATAGCTTCGGATGACAGAGCAAAGGGGGAAAGGAGCGTGACCACACCAGAGCTTTCTTAAAATCCAGACTTCACACCAAACATGGGAAATTTCCCTAACTTTTCCTAACTTATTTTCAAAGTGAATTAATGAACTGATTTTTTAGCTCCTTTAGAAGGGGCTACGGTGGTTAACACGTGCAAATAAATCTAACGTGCTTTGTCACATGGGCGGAAACTTAGTGGAGCCAGCCCTGAATGCATCAGTCAGCTCTACCCCGTTCTCCCAGCCCCATCACTCCGTGCATATTCTCTGGATGTATCTTAACGATAACGGAAGGAAAGGCGGCTTCAGAAATTTTAGCTTGGGTCAAAGAAAAGGGGTACTTGCAGGGGTTCCTATGTTGAAAAAAACTGGGGGGCCCAATTTTCCTTCCTCCCAACTCTTCACTCACTGCACGTTTGCCCATTCCTCTCCCCTCCCCCCCAAATGCAAAACAATTAAAAAAAAAAAAAGACTACCAAACCTAAGGGGAAAGAAAAACCCTAACCTTGCCAGAATTGAAGATTCTCTTTTTAGCTGTGGTCGAGTGCAAACGGGAAACGGCTCTGGAGGGCAAAAGAGGAGTATTCACCAGGAGGGAGATATTTTGTTTTCCTGTCTGCCCAGCTAATGGGATGTAAGCACCGTGCTCACACACACGGGACAAGGGTCAAATCGAGGTGGGTAAATTGGGCAAGAGATTTGCAGCCGGATGCTTCGATGTGACTGTTTAAATACATGTTCTAAAGAGAAGCCAGTAGGTACATTTAGAAGAACGCAGGAAAATGGAGCTGAAGCCTGTACCCTGTAGTGGAGACAAGGCTCGGTTGACAGTTTAATGGGATTGTTTTTCACCAGGGCAATCCTGAACTGGAATTCTCACTGAGGACCAGAGTAAAACCGAACTTTGAGAACCTCAGCACATCCTAAATGATCGCTCCTTCCGGAATGTTCTAGCGTTGCAGCCTGGTTTTTTTCTTTGTCTTGCTTCACTTAGAATAGGTGCTTCAAATCTTGAGATAACAGGAAGTCAGCTTCTCATTTAAGTGCTGCAGCAGAGATCCGAAGACCAGGAGGTCTGTGGGAGAATATTTAGAAAGAAAGAAAGAAAGAAAGAAAGAAAGAAAGAAAGAAAGAAAGAAAGAAAGAAAGAAAGAAAGAGAGAGAGAAAGAAAGAAAGAAAGGAAGAAAGAAATTAGGGAAACATTTCCAATTCTTTAGTCTTTGAGCCTTCTTCAGAGGGAAAAAAATTAAATAAAAATAAAAACAACAAAATGGTGTCCAGAGGATTGGGTTCTTTTCGTGCTTACTCCTGAATCAGCAAGCATATTGAACTGATTCTACCAGGCATATCCTTAAAGGGAAATGGGAAGACACTGGAGCAAGCAAGTCAGAACTACTTTCAGGAAGTCCATATCCCTAAGGTAGAATGCAAGCTTTTTGAGGGCATTAATTGGGTCATTTTTGTTTTTGTATTTCTAGCTCAGTTAATCAAAAGACCTATGATTTGCACATTGTGAATAACTCTACACTGGGGCAGATCCCAACCTTTTACAACTTCTTGTCAAAGGAATTGCTAAAGACACAGAAATCGTGACTTGCTCAGGATCATGTAACTACAAGAGCTAGGAGTTCAGGGATTATATTTGAACTGTGGACTCTCTGTCTCTTAAGGCCAGCACACCATACTATCTTGTAAGCAGATGTGCCTACTATGTGTATGTATTTGTGTATATTATATATAATATGTAATTTATATATAATATATAATAGATGTGCCTACTATGTGTGTATATTTTTATATATAGTAGATGTGCCTAGAGCATATTTATATTTATAGTAAATGTGCCTATATGCATGTATTTATATATCCTTATCTTCTGTCTTAGAATCAATACTATGTATCAGTTCTAAGGCAGAAGAGTCAAAAAGGCTAGACAATGAGGGTCAAGTTACTTGCAGAGGGGGCGTCACCCAGCCAGGAAGTATTTGAGGCCAAATTTTTTTTTAAACCCTTACCTTCCATCTTAAAATCTATACTGTGTATTGGTTCCAAGGCAGAAGAGTGGTAAAGGCTAGGCAATGGAAGTTAAGTGACTTGCCCAGGATCACACAGCTAGAAGTTGTCTGAGGCCAGATTTGAACCTAGGATCTCACATCTCTAGGCCTTGTTCTCAATATCTTTAATAAATTGAATTAGCAAAATTTATTGACTTCTTATTTAGGTATCTCTGGATAGAGCTCAATAACTTCTAAGAGCAACTAGTCTAAAAAGCAGATTAAAACCATTTGGGAGCTTTGATAGGCCATCTCTAGGAGGTAAATGATGGAACAAGCTTCTGCCCTTACAATGTGAGATCTCAGCATTTACAGAGTGGTAGGCCGAGACAGTTTTGTCTTTTTAAAAAAATTGTGTCCATCAATCCAAGGCTGACACTCACCTTGTGAACTTTTTTGGATAACGGGCAGCTTGGTTAACCAGGGCTCTTCACATTTCCCAACATCAAACCTTTATGTACTTGGAGTTTTGCCAACTACTTTGTAGATAAAATCGCTTAGATTCAACCAGCTGCTTTTGTGGTGGCAGATCCCTGCTCTGGTATGACAGTTACATCACCATCACTGTCTGCTAAGGTGTCAAGCTCCCTACCTACATTACAAGAAGACTGTACCATATTATGGGGAGAAGCAGTCTGTTGGATGAGTGAAAAGAATATGGCATTTGGAGTAAGAAGATCAGGATTCTAATTCCTGCCCTGTCATTGACTAGATTCATGGCCTTGATTAATTCACTTCATATCTCTAGGTCTCAGATTTCCTCATATATAAAATAATATATTTTAATATATTATTGATAATATATTAACATAATATTAATTAATATAATAATTGTTATACTACTGACTTTTTTATAAGATTGTCTCCAAGGATCAGTTGGGTGCTTTGTAAAAGCATAAATTACTATTCAAATATAAACTAATTTCACATCCTAGTGTGATGGAAAGAGCTTTGGATTTGAAGTAAAAATAAAACTAAGTTCCAATCTCAGCTCCATGAAAATGGACAAATCAACAAAATGACAGTTTCTTCATCCGTAAAATGGGTCTGATGATAATTGCTATCTTTTGAGGATGTTGTGAGGACAGTGTTTTGTTGAGATCTCTTTATAAATATGAGTGATGAATATTGGGATTTAGGAGGATTTCTCCTCCCTGAAAAGCATGTCCTAAGAAATTTTTAAAGGGACAGTTAATAAATGCCCTTAAACAAGAGAAAAATCATTGCATTATCTCAGAAAGTTGACTTAATAGGACTATGTCCTTCCATCCCTTCTGCACACACTCTTGGCCCCAGGAAACATTTTGCCTACCTGGCCTTCTGCAGAGTCCTCTACAAGCCCCTAGATAAACACATCTAAAAGAGAGAATATTCCCAACATCTTATCATCAGTGGAGGCTTGGAGATTGGAGTTGTAGGATCTGGAGTAACCATTAATTTAGTACTTGGGGTAGGTTGAGAAGAAATAGATCTTCACATTGTTTTTGTTTGGATTATTTTTTCTCTCTTCTGTCCAGATATAAATGTCACCAGTGGCAAACAAGGATGAGGGTAGAAATATTCTGAATGTCTCCTCCTCTTCACATTTATTCTACGGAACAATTTGACTACACAAGCTTTTAAAATGTTAGCTCTAAAAGGAAACTAGATCAAGCCCAGCTCTCTCATTTGACAGATGAGGAAACTACAGTCAAGAGTAAAAAAGTGACTTGTCCAAGGTAATTTGGGGTATAATGAGGATTTTAACCCAAGTTTCTGACTTCCTAGTCCAGGAGACTTTCCTCCAGAAGGTCTGAGCCCATTCTGTAGAAAGATAGTTTAGGAGGGGAACCAGAAAGGATATCTCTGGATTCTTTAATAACATTTCTTAAGAGGATAGACTTCCCCTCTATATTATAATAGGCTTTCTTAGTGAGGAATATGAGGAGAAAAGGGGCATGATTGCCCTCAGATGACAAATGGTTCTTTAAAATTTAACTACTACTCTGTTGAGAAATCTCTATGCTGTGGAAAAATAGCTATTTGGATTCTCAGGAGGATTTCAAGTTTACAAAGGGTTTGCCTCATCAAGCCTATGAGCTAGATGGTGTAAGAATTTTTGAATAGGACCCAAGATTCCATCATGGTAGAGAATTTGAGATGATGAATTCTCTCTACTAATGTATATCAGCACCTCTTTAGCTTGTGTCCTAGAGAGTTGCTTGGGATATTGGAAGGTTATGTGATTTGCTGAGGGTCAGTATTTTCAGAGGCTAATATGAACCCAGGTCTTCCTATTCCTCCTCTATTCCTATTCCTTCTCCTGGACCATCCCCAATGCATGGAATGCATTTACTCCTTTCCTCCTCTATCTCCTAAGGTACTTCCCTTCCTCTCAGGAGCCATTTTCTATATGAAGCCTTTTCTGATCATGCTAAATTGTTAGTGCCTGCCCTCCCTCCCAAACTACCTTGTATATATCTGTATTTATTTACATTTATGTTTATGCCACATATACATATGTATATTTTTTACATGTACTTGTCTCTTCCATTAGCTCTTTGTAAATGGAAATCGTCTCATTCTTTGTATTTGGATCTCCAGTGCCTCATACAATATCTGACATATAGTAGGCATTTAAAACTATTTGTTGCTTGATTCCTGACTCTGAAGCCAGTTCTTTGGCCACTACTCAATGCTGCCTCTATAAGAATTATCGTTCCAATTTTATAGATGAGGAAATTAATCTGTAGAGGGGTAAAATAACTTACTTAAGGTTAATCAGCCAAGGATTCTGACCTACCTCCAACACAATAGCCACCATTACTTCCCCATCTCTAGAAATTCCAGATTCTCAAAAATGGATTTCATAGATTAACCTCTATACGTACTGTAAATATTTAATGTTAAAATCTCAGCTCGTTTCAGTTTGCGTATAGTTGTTTCTTTTCTGCCATACTCTTGTGAATGGGTATTTATATTTCAGTATGCAATCAGTGTTTTAGATTAGATTAAGTAAATAATAAAATATATTATTATATTAATTCTTATATATAATATAAATATATAATAAAACAAATTTTATTTTATTATATTAATATAATGGTGTAAATAATACAATATATTATTATATTAATCATTATATATAATATAAATATATAATAAAACAATTTTTATTATATTATATTAATATAATGATGTAAATAAGGAAATAAGTAAAAAATAATAAGTAGAAGACAAAAAAACTAGGCCCACTTTGCATAGCTTTAATAAAAGGTATCAATTTTTATTTTTATTTTTTTTAAACCCTTACTTTCTATCTTAGAATCCATACTGTGTATTGGTTCCAAGGCAGAAGAGCAGTAAGACCTAGGCAATTGGGATTAAGTGACTTGCTCAACAGCAGACAGCTAGAAAGTCTGTGAGGCTACATTTGATCCCAGGACCTCCCATCTCCTGGCCTGGCTCTCTATCCACTTAGCTGCCCTGAAACCATCTTTGATAATATGGCCACATTAACTTTCAATTTTTAGGGCTGGTTTTAATTTGAAAAGCAATGCCTGACTTTTGAGCTTCAACACTGACCTATGTTTTCTTATCGTTTGTCTCTTCATGTGTACTCTCATTCAAGAGATATCTGCAAGATATTCTTGCTTACACATCCGTATGGACAAATATCAGAGCTATGTAAACTTTAAGCTGTAGATAGCAAATGAAATAAAATGGACATTCTGTAATATTTGAGTGGGTATTGCTGTGCTCACCAAAAATTACTCCTGACTTCAGGCACATGTTTAATACTTAATAGTATCAAGATGTGACTATAATGGGACTGGGAATTGGGATATAGTAATGGGATGCTTGCAGCAAAAGTTTAGGCCTAGATTCCCTATCTGGTCTAGAATAAAAGGCTGCTTGGTTCTTTTACTTAAGGTAAGGAGTCCATTCTCCTGGATCAGAGGTCCTCTTTTTTTTAAACCCTTACCTTTTAGAATCATATTAAGTGGTAAGGGCTAGACAGTTGGGATTCAGTGGCTTGCCCATAGTCCCACAGCTAACAAGTACCTAAAGACAGATCTGAGTCCAGATCCTCCTGATTCTAAGCCTGATGCTCTACCATGCCCCTACCTCAAAAGTTCTTAACCTGGAGTCTCTTAGATTTTACAGGGTCTCTACATATAATTGGGGAAAAAATGCATCTTTGTTTTTACTAACTTCTAAATGAAACTTAGCATTTTTTCCCCCATTTTAAATGTAGGCCACAAATAGTATTCTAAAAAGGTATCCATAGACTTTATTAGATTGCCAAAGTGGTTCATGAAATGAAAAAGTCTAAAAACCCCTGTGCTGGGTCAAAGTTTATTGCCTTTTGGGGGTTTTGATGATTTAAGTAATGTCTTGTTTTTTGACTCCCAGTTATCAAATTTGGGGTTTCCTCTAGTAAGGAATTAAAATTAAGGGTCTGACTAAATTTATAAAAATTCTAAGATGATACTGTGGTTGCTAATTTAAAAATATTATAGCTCAATTCAAATTGATTTTTAATAGTTTTATTTACAAAAAGGTGAAAAGAGTGAAAGTAGGGAAATGTAAAAGAAGTCTAGCTTATCACCTTAAATGTGGTTCTAGGTCCTGGCTCAATCCAGGCAGGACTGGTTAACCCTTCAGCCAGAGGACTTGATGGTGAATTAAACAAGGATTCAAGATCCAAGAAGGGGAGGCCTCTCTGGAACTAATCTCTCCAGAAGCCAGGAAAGGAGAGTCAGCTTGTCACTCACCCAAGCAGAAGCTCCAAAGGAGAAGATCCAGGAGCAGTTTTACCAGAAGCAGTTCAAGAGCCAGAGTCCCAGGTCAAAGTTCCAAGTCATGGATAGCTTCAAGCTGCAGTCCCAGTCCAAGATCCTCAAACCAAAAATTCAGGCCAAAGATCCCCTTGGATAAGAAGTTCAGGACTTTGATAGTCCTTTTTCCACTTTACTTCCTGTTCCTTCCTCCACTTTATAGGAGCCAATTGCAGTCTTTAAATTTGCTTAGCATTGTCTAGGGGGTGGTCAGTCACTTTTGGAGTTGACACTCACTTTAGTAAGTGCCTTGGGGACCTCCCCTACTTAGTGTTAAGTAGAGGTATTTTCAGTTTTTGTTGATTAATTTAAAAATAGGCAAGGGGAGAGTTAATCTTATCTTCATACTCTATAGCAGAAATGATTAGTATTGACTTCCAGCCTTCCCATAAGCAGTATCTTGTGTCTGGAATGCTCACTTCTAATCAGTTTACTAAAAAATAATACTACATTTATATAAGGTTTTTATATTACTTTGAATTTTGAGGGAAATGCCTTTCCTGAATTGTTTAGCATTCCATAGATGTGGAATAATAACTAATAGTAACTAAAATATATCACCTTATTCTTTTTCTAAACAACTCTAAGAATTAATTATTAATACAATTCTTACCATTCCTATTTCACAAAGGAAAAGACCAAGACTCAGAAAAGTTAAATGACTTGTCTACAGTTATAAAACAAGTAATTAAATAAGTTGGGACTTAAAATTTAGGTCTTTGGTGTTTTTTCATAAAATAACAACAAAATATTTTGAATTTAGAACATGGAACGGATATGCCTATATAGATAGTAGTACAGAAAAAGTTGATTATATTTGAAATGATGCCTCTATTATATATGGCTATTGTTTAAAATGTATGAATTCAACTTTTTTATATTTGCCTTTTATCTGTAATTCTTTTTGACATTCTGAATGAATAGGTAGCTTTCAGAAAAAGAAATTAAAGCTATCTATAGTCATATAAAAATGCTCTAAATCACTACTGATGAGTGAAATGCAAATTAAAATGACTCTTGAGGTACCACTTCACACCTGTCAGATTGACTAATATGACAAAAAAAAGGAAAATGATAAATATTGAAAGGAATGTGTAAAAGTTGGGATAATAATGCTCTTTTAGTGGAGTCATGAACTAATCCAAGTATTCTGAGACTATGCCCAAAGACTTTTACAACTATGCATAATCTTTGATTCAGCAATACACTACTAGGTCTTATATATTATTGATCAAAAGAGGTAATATAATTAAAGGCCTCTGCAAAACTTAATGTGCCAAGTACATTCTAGTTATTCTTATTGTTGTTATTATTATATTTCTGTTACTTTCCAGTATATTTTGAATGTCAAACCTTGTCAGTGATATTTAATACAAAGATTTCCCCCCAGTCAACTGTTTCCTTTTTCATTCTAGGTGCATTAATTTTGTCTGGGCAAAACTTTTCAATTTCATCCAATTAAAATGATTTATGTTATCATTTGCAATTGTCTCTATATTTGTTTGGTTAAAAATTCATCTACCTATTGCTGTTAAAGGTGCATGATCTTCTTTTCTAAGTTTTTTTAATATTATGATCTGTTATTCAGATTACATATTCATTTTGAATTCATTGCATCATATGATACAAAATGTTGGTCTAAGCTAGTTGTCCACAGTGTTTTGTTTTGTGAATCCCTTCCCACAAAAAATAATGTTGTAAATTTCCAGTATAATTTAATATACTAAATTTATTCATTAAGTGCTTATAATAATTACAATGTTAATTTTTGCATCCCAAAGCTTGAAATTAAAATTTATATTATATAGTGATTATATGATATAAATTTTTACTCTAACTATAATTATGAAGATTTGACAAAATTATAAAATACACAAAAATAATTACAAGTATTTTATGTAGTACATCCTATAAAAACTAAAAGTAGCAACCCAGCATATGACCTTACATGTTTACTATTATTTGTAAGAGTTCATATTAAATGTTATTTCACAACATTTTTTTAATGTAAATAACATTTTTGAACAAAATAAGTTATAATTTAGGAGATTGTTAGCATAATAAAATAATCATATGTAACTTTAATTTTGATGTTGGACTTTTTTATCTGAACAAAGGTTTATAGTATTGGTCTTCCCATGAGACAAACACAGTCTTAAATATGGTCCCATAGAATTTATTTTTGTATTTTGATTTAAAATAAGAGTAAAGTGAAAATGCTTGCTCACATAAATATATGGTAGAAAATGGCAGGATGATTGTATAAGCTCTCTTGGACAAATATGGAAATTAATTTTAAAAAATTTAGCTATCTAACCAATCAGCAAAAATGAATAGCTAATTGTAATATAAACTATTTACTTTTTGACTATCTAATTACACTGTATTAAATAACAAATATATTTAAAGTTCAATTGCATGTATTGCTTCATTTTAAATAATGTTAATTTTTACCCTAAACTTTGTAAGGAAATAATCCCTTCAGACAATACTTCCTTCTCTTCTACCATTAGCACACCAGCTACCACTTTCACAGAAACTCTACTGAATAACTGACTAATGTAACCAGTTCATTTGAAAATCCACCAAGTAGAAGAAAAATAACGTAATGGCAGGATAATTTTACATTAGAAAACAGCCTTAATCCTGCAATGAGAGACAATACAAATTTCATTTCTGCAGATTGTGCTCAGTGTCAAACAATGGTTTGGAAACAATTTGATGACAAGGTGAGAAACTGGAAAAACACACTGCAGTTAAAAGAAGTAAGATTTTTATGTAATTCACTGCATGAATGCCAAAATAGTTGTGCATGTGATCATGATGGCTTCAAATTCTACAGAAACAAATCTATAATACTTTAAATATGTACATGCTTGTTACAAATGAAAAATATGTCTACAACATAATTGAACATTTATTTGCTGAATAAGGCACCATTAAAGAAATTTTAGCACAACTCCCTTGGACTATCATTACAAAAATAGTGGTTCATGAACCACTAAGTGGGAAGCATTTGTCTAAACCTGATTTCTGCTTATTTCTTCCTCTTTGTCTAGTTTCATTTACCTACCAAATGGTTTTGATGCTTGCTACTTTATAATATAGTTTGAGGTCTGAAAAGACTATTTCCCTTTGTGCGTGTATTTAAATTTTTTCAATGACTCTCTTTTATTTTTTTCTTTCCTTTTCTTTGGGTTTGCCCTAGCCCTAGCTTCATTCTCCATCATACCTCTACTCTCCTTGGAGGAAAAAAAGAGAGAAGTAAATCCCTTGTAACAAATATGCATATTAGTAAAGCAAAAATGAATTCCAATATTAGGAACATCCAAAGTTGCATGTCTTATACTTCACCTTGAGTTTATTATCTCTTGGTCATGAAGTAGATAAAATGTTTCCTCATCATTTCTCTGGGATTGTGATTAGTCATTGCATTGATCAGAGTTCTAAGTTCTTTTAAGTTGCATTCACATGGTTCTTTCCTTGGTTTCTTCGTAGGTGAACTCCCAAGTATTTTATAGCTATTTTTTGTATGAAATTTCTTGGTTTTTTTTTAATATGGCTATTTTGAATATTTTTTTTCTATCTCTTCCTGTTGGACATCATTAATAGTATATGGAAATGCTAGCCATTTATGTTGATTTATTTTATGCTCTGAAATTTTGCTAATTTTATTGTTACACTTAGTTTTTAGGTAATTCTTTTGTCTTCTTTAGATAGACCATCATATCTACAAAAAGTGAGTTTTATTTTTTCCCCATTTATAGTCCTTTGATTTCTTTATCTTGTTTTATTGACTTAGTTGGCATTTATAAAACTACATCAAATAAAAGTAGTGATGATAGATCATTGCTTTAATCCTGATCTTACCAGAAAGGCTTCTAACCTTTTTCCTTTACATATAATGTTGGTTTTGGGTTTTAGATAGATACCATTTACCATAATGAGGAAAGTTCTATTTATTCATTTGTGTGTTTTTAACAGAAAAAAGTGTTGAATTTTTCAAAAGCTTTTTTCAGTAACTCTTTAGAACTATTGCTATAATTATAAGTAATTATTATTAACATATTCAATATTTATAATTTATTTATATTTAACAAATCCTGAGTTCCTGGAGTAAATCCAACCTAAATTATAATTTTAAAATATGTTGTTGTATCCTATTTCCTAACATTATTTAATATTTTTGTGTTAATATTGATTAAAGATATTGTTCTATATAGGTCACCTGGATAACACATAGGCTAGAGTACCAGGTCTAGAGTCAGGAAGACTCATCTTCCTGAGATGAAATGTAGCTTCAGACATTTAAGAGCTATGTGACTCATGGGGTAAGTCATTTCAGCCTGTTCACGTGAGTTTCTTCATATGTAAAATGAGCTTGAGAAGGAAATAGTAAACTTCTCCAATATTCTTGTGAAGGAAATCTCAAATGGGATCACAAAAAGTCAGACATGACTGAAATGACTGAACAACAAAAGAAAATTTTATTTTTTTCTTATACTTTTTGTTCTTTGCTTTGTCTCTATTTGATTTAGGTATCAAGACCATATTTGTATTATAGGGCTTTTTATAAGGATGTCTTCTTTTTACCCCTATTTTATGCAATATTACCCAGACGACTTTGCAAGTTTGATAGAATTCACTTGTAAATCCATCCGATCCCAAATTTTTTCTCACCTTTGGTAGTTCATTTATTGCTTATTCAATTTTTTAAAAAATTATATTAGATTTTTTAAAACAATCTATATTTTTATCTATTTTATATTTTTTATAAATATTCATCCATTCATCAAAAAATATTTTTGCCACAGAATTGGACAAAGTAGTTTCTGATAGTTTCTTGTATTTCACATTGTTATGTTTTCTCCTCTTTTCATACCATTTTGGTTTTCCTCTATCTTTTTCTAAAGATAATTTGTTTATTCCCCCAAACTCCTTGTTTTACAACTCAATGGGATGTTTTATTTCAATTTTGTCAGCTCTCTTATTTGCTTTAAAAATTTCTTCTTTGTTGTTTAGTTGATTAAAATTTTTTTTAATCAAGTACCTAGATCTTTTAGGTTGTATACCCAATACATTGATCTGTTAATGTTCTCTTTCTTTGCTAAAATAATTTAGAGATATAAATCTTCCCCTCTGCTATTTTAACTGAACCTTATACATGTCCATATGTTGTCATTATTTCCATATTCTTTTACATATTCTTTTGTTCTATCCTTTGTTTTTTTGATCACCAATTTTAAGGATTAAATTATTTAGTCTTTAAATAATTTTTAATCCTTTTCTTCAAAGGTTTTCTATTAAATAAATTTTTATTGCATCAGTCAATAAAGGATACACTTAGCATTTTGGCTTGAGTCTTTGTGAGGTTTTT
The DNA here is from genome assembly GCF_016433145.1 of Gracilinanus agilis. Classification (NCBI taxonomy): domain Eukaryota; kingdom Metazoa; phylum Chordata; class Mammalia; order Didelphimorphia; family Didelphidae; genus Gracilinanus; species Gracilinanus agilis. Next base: position 612,888,576 of record NC_058130.1, read on the forward strand.
ATGTCCCAATACAAGATCAGTTTTTATGAAGATGCTATATCCATCTGAGAAATATGCAAAATGCCATTTAAAAAAAATTAGTCATTCAATAATCACCAGAGAATTATCACATTTATCTTTTCTCAAATTCTGTTCAGGTCCTTAAGCTCTTTCTTCTTTATACTTTCATTAGATTTGTCTAGGTCTGAATGGGATATATTAAAGTTCCCCATTACTATAATAATTTTGCTATATATTTTCCCTGAAAATTGATTAACCTTTCCATTAAGTATTTAAATGCTATACCATTTAGCAAATTCATATATATGCAAATATGAAGAATTGATATTAGTTTGTTATTTATGGTATTTTAAAATGTAATGTGATATTTCTGATTGTATATTTTTATGATGTCTTGTTTTATTGCTGCTTTATTTGAAATCACCATAGCCACTACTACATTTTTGTAGTTCACCATAAGCATAACAGATTTTGCTTCAAACTCATACTAACTCTGTATGAATCTTTATGTTTCAAATATACTATGCAAATAGTATATTGCTAGATTTTACTATTTAATTCTGATATTTTCTTCCATTTTATAGGCTCATCCCATTGATGTTCATGATAATACTGGTTATTTTTGTACTTCCCTCAATTTTAGCATGCTTTTTTGAGTTAAACTTCTTGAGGTTTATGCCTACCAGTAGGATCTGTGGGTTAAAGGGTAAGTTATTTTTTAAGGATGTCAAATTAAATGTTTGAATATTTGTAGAGTTAAATAGGTTTTCCTTAGGGCTGACCTTTGGTTCAATTCCCTGGACAGGCTCAAATAGGAAGCAAGCCAAAGGTTTAAACCTGATCTCTGATAGCAGGCCAGTTGAAAAAAATAAAAGAGGCTAGACAATCACTGACAAAATGTAATCATTTCCATTTTGTTTGCCATTTAGGTCTTTTCAAACACCAAACCGTGTTTTTGTTGCACAGGCTTTCTAAGTATATACTAGATGGGTGGCAGTGTGTGTGTAATAAAGTACATGGAATAAGACCAGCTGCTTTGATTTTTGTAGTTTGTATAGGTCAAAGTTTTTAAAATGGGAGAAAAAAAAGAAGAGGGAAGGGTTTGCAAAGACCTTTCATCTGTGTATCATCAACCTCCAAAAAAAGACCTCAAGTTTTCAAGGCAGAGAATCAGTCTTCTACTTTTATATCACTGAAGTGTCAAGTAGAGTGACACAAGAACTTGCTGAATGCTGAATGAGTGAGTGAATCAATATGTGAGTGAGTGAATGACAAGTCATTTGGCTAGAACATCAATAGATTTGTACATTTTATAAGTTACTTCTTTATTGGGGTGGTATTGGTAGAGAAGAAGGTGTCATGTCTGGAAGAGGCCACTTTTTTCTGTAGTTGATTAAAGGTAAGCTAATACTATCTGAAAATTTTGCTTTTGTAGGACTAGTAGGAAAAACATTTTAATTGATACACAATTCTTATTTGTTCAGCATGAGCAGACATAGGAGAGATGAAAGTGAAAAAACTATTTCTGAAAATACCAAAGCGTTTTGTGTCTTCTTACCAACTAGATGAGAAAATTATTACCTGGATATTTCTTCCTGAGACCAGGTAGAAATCCTTTTGCCATATTTTAGAGAGAATTTATATATCCATTTATTTACTAAGTATCTATTATGTACGAAGCACTGATAGGTAGTTTAGATAAGACAGAGTCCCTGTCCATGGAACATCTATTACTAGGATAACTTGCAAATACAGATCACTGTGTTCATATTATTACATTATAAATAAATTAAAGAGATATAAAACAGAATTATATGAGGTCTGAGAGAGAAGGTTATCATAGAGTGGGAAATCAGGGAAGGGTTAGTGAAAGAGAAGGCATTCTAGTTGGGATTTAAAGGATGGGTAGATCAGGACAATTTTGAGTGACTCATGAAAAAGAATGCTATCTGCAGCTAGAAAAAGAACTATTGGAATAGAAATGCAGGTGAAAACATATAATTTACCACTTGTTTATTTGGGCATATGATGTGGTGTTTTGGTTTTGTAAGATTATTCTCTTACAAAAATGAATAATATAGAAATAAATTTGAGTGACAATACATGTATAACTCAGTGGAATTGCTTGTCAACTCTAGGAGGGGGGGAAGGAAGAGGGAAGGGAGACAACACGAATCATGTAACTTTGGAAAATGTGTAAATTTGTTACTATAATAAAATAAAGATAAAATTTTAAAATTTTAAATAAAATAATTAAAGGATGGGTAGAAATTCAGGCATAAAACATGAAGAAGATATGTGTATGGGTACATATGCACATCAACCTTTACCCATCATTTGTTCTCTTCCCCAAGGAAGGTGAGGACTGATGAAGGGTGATCATTTTGCTTTTATGCCTTTTACAATCTATGCCTTTATCAGCCTAAAGGAAGGATGAGTTGATTTTTGATATCTAGTAGACTGACTACCCCTCACCACAAAGCTTAATACATATCCCCAAATTTATCTTTAGTTATCATGCAAGGCACAGTGGCCTAACAGTACAAAGAAATGAATTCATTTTACTACAGATCATTTACCTTTAGGCCTTATTTGATTATCAACAGGAAATCTGGGCCCACATTTGCCTACACTTCTGGCCCTAGAGCATCACTATAAAACTGGACTCAATTTTGGGTGATTCCCCTTTTCCTCCTAGAGAAGGATTTATGGTTTGGGGTGAAAACCATGAACAACGCATTGGTTTTGAATGGTTTCGATTTGAGTTTCTACCTCTAGCAATTAAAAACAAATTCACTGAGTGCTTCAGGGTCCCTGTCCTGCTGACACAAGTGATCAACTACATCACTTGGCAGTTTAAAAGGGAAACTACTGAATCTTAAGGCTACTTGCATGGAAATTAATTTTAAATGGCCAAGCCAAGAGGGAAAATGTCATATAATAGAGGTGTAATTTAACTTCTTGGAGTCAGCCGTGGGCTATTAACAGGTAGATAATGAAAATGACATTCCTCTTGAAGTCAGAGAAAACCTACTTTGGTTGAATGTAACTCACCTTAGGTAGTTAGTGCATCCCTAGCTGCCTTCAAAGCTTAGCCTTCTTGGGGTCTTGCCCTGGCTTTCCAGTTGCTGGAGCAGCTCTAGGGCTCCATATGGATTGTGGACATTCCTTTTTAGGTTCATGCTGCTTTCTGTATTGAATTTAAGTTCTTTGAGGGTAGGGAGCTGTCTTTGTGTTTTTGCCTTTCTGTATATCCCCAGGACAATTCGTAACACATAGTGAACTTTTTTTTTTTTCTTAACCTTACCTTCTGTCTTAGAATCCATACTAAGCATCAGTTCTAAGGCAGAAGAGCAGTAAGGGCTAGGCAAATGGGGTTTAAGTGACTTGTTTTGGGTCACACAGCTAAGAGTCTCAGGCCAGATTTGAACCCAGTTTCTCCCAACTCCAAACATGGAGCTCTCTTCATTGTGCTACTTAGCTGCCCCCCCCCCCAATAAACTTAATAAATGTCTCTTAATATAGTTTCAAAGGTTGTGTGGCTCCCAGAGTGGAAACTGGGAAATAATAAGAAAAGAGCTTCCGTAAAACTGTCTAGCACCTTATGGATGGTAAATAAATAATGAGTATGAACCTGCCAGAATTATCATAAGGAGGCTAAAACCATATGACAACACAATCTTATTTGGTTCAGTAACATGTCAACCTTTGGATAAAATGATCCAAGAGAGTAATGAGAGAACCATTCAAAATGCTTTTTTTTTTTTTAAAGGAGTTTCACAATAGAAGTCAATGGAAATAAGCATGTAGTTTCAATAATGCAAAATATGTAAAATAATCACTATATCTAAAACATAGAAACAGCTATGATGGATGGCACCACACCGACCAGGGCCATGTGTCCTGCATGGATGATATAAAACACAAAGAAGGCAACAGGGTGTATTGGCAGGCAAGAGTGTTGTTTGGGGCAAGAAAGAGGGAAGCAATACAGTAGAGTGGAAAGAATGCTGAGTCTGGGTTCAAATCCCTCCTCTGCCACTTACTATCTATATTACTTAGTGCAAGTTATTTCACCTCTGAACTTCAGTTTCCTTTGCTAGAAAACAAGGGATTTCAACTATATCAGGGATTCTTAACCTGGGGTTCACAGAAAGTTTTCAGGAGATCTGAAGTTGGATGGGGAGAAAATTGTACATTTTTATTTCAATTTATACATTTATATCAATCATTGGTTTTCTTTTTAGTTCCATATATTTATTTTACACAGTTAAAAGCAGTCTAACACAGTATTGACTCCAAGATGGAAGGTAAGGGTTTAAAAAAAAAAATAAAAGCAGTCTAAGAAGGGGTCCGAAGTTTTCACTAGGCCACAAAAATGGTCCATGATTTAAAAAAAGGTTAAAAGCCCTTGAACTAGATAATCTATATGGGTTTCTTCTAGATCTAAATCTATGATCCTATGAATTAACAATGCAATAAAGAAAAACTAGCCAAAATGGAGGTGAAAAAGACACTTAAATGGGGAATTCATGGGTGTTTTTGTTGTTCTATAAGAAAAATAAGTCAAGACTCTAGTCAACAAATGTTTTAAAGTGCCAAGTTACATTTTTTTTTTAAACCCTTGTACTTCGGTGTATTGTCTCATAGGTGGAAGATTGGTAAGGGTGGGCAATGGGGGTCAAGTGACTTGCCCAGGGTCACACAGCTGGGAAGTGGCTGAGGCCGGGTTTGCCAAGTTACATTTTGATAGACAATATAATAAAGACAACAATGACATTGATGACAGAGGAATCATAAAGAAGGTAAAACAGAAACAACTAGTCAATGTGGGATTTTTACTTTCACCTTTTTGAGAGAGGGAGGATGAAGTTTGCTAATAAGCCTTGATATCAAATTGCACTTTTCAGTGGGATGGCGTTGAATGGCATGCAAATGATAAGAAAAGATGTGAAAATGCTGGGTCAGCCAGATGCCAGATGATGTTATATGTTTATATATTTGAAAGGTTTTCATATATTTATAAATTTGAAACAATATATTCCTTTGGTGTTACTTTATGAATGATTTATTCCCAAATTTAATATTTTGCTTTAATACTTTTTTACAGTTTCCATCAAAATCTGAGACTTTCTACACCAATCTGCACTGGCAAACTGGATCTTGCAAAAAAGCAGGGGCTATTTTCCCAAATGTCTGAGATCATAGAGCTTGACAAACAATGGAAGTTTTTTGCTCAGCCATTGGTTTTAGAAAATAATTTTTTCATTTTCTTTATACCAGGAAGCATCTTAGATCTGAACTACTTGTATAGCTACAAAGACTAAAACAAAATGTTGGCTGACAAAATAAACCTTGGTTTAAAATTTTCTACTTGGAATTCTGGGTAAAACACTTGTTTACTGAAACAAATGTTTTATATGAAAAACTTCTGCCAGTGTGAATGCTGTCCAAGTAACATACCAAGATGTAATGGGATAGTGATGTCATGGAGTTGATGATAGCTGGCAATTACAGGACCTATAAGGTAAATGCTATTTATTTTTTTTTTTAATAATACTAAGAAAGTTTTTCAAAGTTCATTTTTGGAGCAACTAATAGAAGTTCTAAATCAGGTAAATATAAAAACAAACTACCTCCCCAAAAATTTATTTCTATTTACTGGGCCATTAAACAGTCTGACTCCATACCTCAAAAGCTAATTTATCCATTTAAAACAATACTAGTTGCTTCTTCTGCAAGTCTGTCTTTGGATGTAGCAACCACTTCATAAAGAACACAAAAAATAATTTCCTTTCGGCATAGATTTTTCCTTAGGTTGAGTGTTTTTGAAACTTCAAGTGAAAAATGTTAGTACCTCCTCCATCTTTTATTAAGATAAACTAGAAACTTTATGTAACACTATTCATGGACCCGTAGAATGTTAGAGTTTGGGGGGGAGGGCCTCAAAAATAATCATGTTTTCATTAGATAATTGGATCTAGCTTAAATTGGGTTTATCATGGAACCCAGCTGAAAGGTTCTATCATGTAAGTGCTAAAAAAGGATCTCACTGAGAAATGCCTGAACAAAAATGATGGGTCTGTGCATGAGAGAAAGAAAAAGTGAGAAGGCAGGCTCTGGAGAAAGAAGACCTGAAGTACCTGTAGTTATAGGACCCTGGACAAGTCACTTAATCCCTCAATGCCCCAAGCAACTGTAAGACTTAAGTATTACAGATTGAATTGCCTGCACTACCTCAGATAGAGAGAGTTTTCATCCTGGGATTTTGCTACATTGATGAAATGACAAGCCAGAACCAAACAAAACATAGCCCTATCTTATAAAGTATACCAATGACCTACCCACATATACTTTCAGGGTTTCTCTTCTAAACCTTTGGTTGTTTGCATTCTGGAATTGGTATTCCTGGTATTCCTCACAAGTATAAAAATATAAATAAAAACAATTTAAAAGCAAAGAAATCTACAAGAAGGGCAACCTTACATTTTTTTGAATAGATGAGATTACCTTTAGGGCTACAAAGACTTTAAAGATCATCTATTATAACTTTAATATTTCACAGATTAGAAAAACTAAGGCCCAGATAAATCAAAAGATTTGTTCAAGTAAGAGATTCATGATTCAAACCCAGAGCCTCTGACTTCTAATCTAGGGCTCTTTTCAAGACACGTTAATTCTAGGAAAGCTTAAAAAAAAATCACTAATATAGAGCAAGCAGTAAATTCATGCCCTTGAACAGGGTACCTTAACCAAAGGTCCATGGATAGATTTCAAACCATCAATGAACTTCAGTGGGAGGGGGAGTATTTTAATCTTTGTTTTTATTCATCTTTGGTTTCCTTTCGATTCTTATATATTTTTAAACATATTAATCCAAGAAGGGGTCTGTTGGCTTTCCCAGACTGCCAAAGGGGTACAACACAGTTAAGAGAGATAGTCTACTCTCAAAAATGAAATAGAATTGAACATTTTTCTAATAAGAGTACACTCTTCCTAGGCCATTGGCTCCTAGTGGCTGATATAATAATTTGTGAGTTGATTGTTGGGAAGGAGGAAATACTCACCAGTCAGTCAAGATGCATTTTTATTAAGCATCTACTATGTGCCAGGTACTGTGGTTAAGTGCTGAAGGCTCAAAGACATGCAAAAGACAAACTTTGCCCTCAAGGAGCTTATAATCTAATAGGGGAGACAACATAACTATGTACAAACAAGCTATATTCAAGAGAAGTCCCTAGAATTAAGAGGGATTAGAATAAAGGCTTCCTTTAGAACAGGGGTCAGCAACATATGGCTCTCAAGCCATATCTGGCTCTTTTGAGGGCTAGATATGGCTCTTTCTGCAGGAGCCATAAAGTCAATTTTTTCCAGACACTGTTACAGGAGCGCACTGTGAGCACTGTACAGCTCTCACGAAATTACATTTTAAAAAATGTGGCGTTTATGGCTCTCATGGCCAAAAAGGTTGCCGACCCCTGCTTTAGAAGGTTAGATTTTAGCTGGGACTTTAAGGAAGTCATGAGACAGATTTGAGGAAGGAGAACATTTCAGGGATGAGGGACAGCCAGATAAAATGACCAAAATTGGGAGATAACAGTGTCCTATTTAAGGAATAACAAGGAGGCCAGTGTGACTGAATCAAAAAATACCTGGAGAGGGCAAGGGATGTAGATGTAACAAACCTAGAAAGGTGGTGAGGGGAAAGGTAAGGAAGGAAGGATTTTCAATACTAAATAGAAGATTTTATATTCAATTCTGGAAGTGATAGTGAGCCAGAGAAGTTTATCGAATATGTAGGGGAGTTGGGAAGGAGGATGACATGAGCTTTGGGAAAATCATTTTGATGGCTGAATGGAGGCTTGTGTCAAGCTGACCAACTAACAATAAGGCTATTTCAATAGTCTAGATGTGAGATGAGAGCCGAAGCTGCCCTAGGCAGCTGTAAGGATGGGACTTGACAAGTGGGATGGGATGAAAGGAGCCAGAGAAGAAGTTGTAGACAGTTGCTGACAGTTGGTGACAGTTGAGACCAGAGAGAATAGATGATAGACAGATCTCGAGAAGAGAATTCTGGGTATTTCTTTGGGAGAAGATAGGAGAAGAGGCCTTCGGGAGGAGGACTGGGAGAAGAGAGGAGGAGGACATCCCAGCTCGGATACAGTCCTGAGGGCTTCCTGAGGATCTTTCTTTGGAAACTGAAAACCTGATTCCCTGGGCAAAGCCATTCATTGCATCTCAACCATCAAGACTTCAATCATCGAGTCAGCTAAGTTTGGACTCCATTTTGGGAGCAATCTCTTAGTCTCCTTCACCCATTACCCAACCTTGCTGAGAGACCCCTTTCAGTCAAAACTTACAATTATAGAAAAGGATAGAAACAGAAGGAGAAGGAGCGGGGGAAGAAGCTTAGGAGTGGGAACCCCAAAGGTTCCTACCCAGGTGATGGACCCCATAGAAATAGAGAAGAGGGCATCCCAAAATCCCTCTGGCCTTCACTCCTTTCCCCAATCCCCAAATTGCAAATAATAAAAGCCATTCATCAGTCAGATAGGTTCCAGAGTGCCTGAGAGACAACAAGGGAGAGGGGAACCACAGCCTGGTCTGGCTGCCTCCATCTTGAAGCCAGACCACCTGCTGTGAAATTAACTGAATTGGGGGGAAAGGTTTGTGTGAACCCCGCCCTTTTTCAGAATCGGATTGAGGCACCATATACCTCCTCTTATAGGGAAGCCTCACTCCCAACCCCTGTGGGATGGCATGACCATCCAGGTCATCCAGTTTCCAAGTGACACTCCCTTGAAGTCTCCCAGTGTATATTTGGCCCCAGGGGAGTGTTGGGAGCAAGACTCACCACATAGACTCTCTCAGTCTCCTCTCTATCAAACATTGGTTACTGGCTCTCTATTCTTACACAACAGAATCAGAAAAGGTGATGTATTGGATAAAATTGGCAGGTCTTGGCAACAGATTGGCTATGAGAGGTGAAGAGAGACAATGAGAGAGAGAGAGAGAGAGAGAGAGAGAGAGAGAGAGAGAGAGAGAGAGAGAAGAGAAGAGAAGAGAAGAGAAGAGAAGAGAAGAGGAGAGAGGAGAGAAGAGAAGAGAAGAGAGGAGAAGAGGAGGAAAGGAGAGGAGGGAAGGGGAGGGGAGAGGGGAAAGAGAGAGAGAGAGAGAATAATTTAAAATGATACCTAGGTTTTGAGACTGGAGAACTGGAAGTTCTATCAAGTGCCCTTGATAGTAACAGGGAAGCTTGGAAGTGGGAAGGTTCTTTTTTGGGGAAAGACAAAACAATTTTGAGCATGTTGAGTTTAAGATGCCTATAGGACATACAGATAAAAGTGTCTAATAGGCAGTTGGAGATGTAAAAGTAGCAATCAGCAGAAAGGTTAGGGCTGGAGAAGTAGATGCCAGAGATCTAGCATGGGTTAACTATCACAAGTATTTTTTTTTTTTAAACTCTTACCTTCTGTCTTGGAATCAATATTATGTATTGATTCTAAGGCAGAAGAGCAGTAAGGGATAGGCAATGGGGGTTAAGTGACTTGCTCAGGGTCACTCAAGCTAGGAAGTGTCTGAAGCCACATTTGAACCTAGGACCTCATGTCTCTAGGCCTGACTCTCAATCCACTGAGCCACCCAGCTGCCCCCTATCATAAGTATTAAAGAATAATATTTTTTTATTCTCTGCTACTAAGCTTTCTCTTTTATAAAGAAAATATCCTTTATTTTCCATAACTATTCCATATATCTCCTAATTTCAACTTTCCTATAATTTATTAACAATAAATCTTTGTAAGTTGTCTGAAATTCAGATTTATACAAGGTGAAGGGAGGCAGAATTTGAACACAAGTTTCTCAGACTTTCTATATCAGGCTGAATCTCAACTATTTTGTACATTTAACTGAAGTTTACACTGCTATTTCCTTCCCATTTTCTTCCTTCCTTTTCTCTTTCTCTTCCTTCCTCCTTCTTCTCTCTCTCTCTCTCTCTCTCTCTCTCTCTCTCTCTCTCTCTCTCTCTTTTTCTTTTTTCCCCTTACCTTCTGTCTTAGAATTAATATCATGTATTGGTTCCAATGCAGAGGAGTGGTAAGGGCTAGGCAATAGAGGTTAAGTGACTTGCCCAGGGTCACACAGCTAAGATGTATCTGAGACTGTATTTGAACCCAGGACCTCCCATCTCTATACCTAGTTCTCTATCTCCTGAGCTACCCAGCTGCCTGTGGACAGGTATTTTCAAAGCATCCAGTACCACATACTTATGTCCTCTTTAGACATTGTGCTAAAATACATTCTCAGCTCTACTTCAATGGAACCATAAGGACTTTCTTAATGTTAGGATACCTTTGCCTTACCAAAACCATGGGATTTTTAAAGAATCCGTTTTATAAGTCCCAGGTGACATACAAGTCCATCTTTAAATACTCTTTTCAAAAACTGTTTTCAGCCATTTTTAAAAATCACCTTTTCCTCCATGCGCCCCACCTCCTCTAGCATCCACCATAAGGAAGAGTGTCAGGAAATAATAAAAAGATTAACAGCTAAACATCAAGAATCAAATATACTGCCCGGGCAGAAATGTGTCAAATATTATGAGGCTGGCTAAGGACCAAAGTAATCAGAGCACAATACAAGTGAACTCGAGGGATGGGCAGACATTTGAAGAAGCATTAGGATTTGGTGAAGACAACCCTGACACAGCAAAGAGGGTACAGTTTTAGTACAATACATTTATACAGAGTGAAGAGTTAAAGAGAACCTTTTTTTTTTTCAGCTCATCATCATTTATTTTTTTTCCTCTAAAAGTATTCTTTGTGGGTTTCTGTCTTTGGCCTTTACAAGTTACATATTTTCCTTGAATAAAGTATTAGAGATTTGAAAAAAAAAACATAAGGAAGTTAAGGCATGCTAGACTTGGGGTGACCTTTTCTTTAAAAATTTTTCCCAAACTCACTTCCCCCTGTCTATATGCTCTAAAATCCATTTCCTCTAGTTCTGCCTGTGTAGCAATAGAGTACTAATGATACCATACCATTAATTAGTAATGTGTCCTTGTTCAAGTCATCTAACCTCAACTTCTACACACATTGTATGGCAATGAAGATAATAGAGATCGTATTTGGTTTGGTTTGGTTTTAGCGGACAAAAAGTTTCTTCCTCTGTTAAGATGAACATTAGGGACTAAGTGATTTCTCTCTTCCTTTTCAAGGATATTTTTATGATATTTTTTGATATGATATTTTTTATGAATCTATAAAATTAATAGCTCTTCCTTCCTTGAGCAATCCTGCTTGTAGTATTTTTTTTTTTAAAGAATAAGGTTGGGCCTCTTCTAGATCACAGTATTAAGAAAATATTCCTGGAGACAAGGCCGTTTGTTGTCTTACTAAGCAAAACATAACTTTCAAAGTTTGTCCTGTGTAGCATGTCTCTCATTAGGAATATTGCAATTGCATTCTATCCCAGAGTATTCAAATGAGTCAAGTCGAATGGGTAATTGGAATTTGAGTAAGACCTCTTCCAAGAGAGAATCTAATAAATTCATTCAGCAAAAGGCTGCATTGGAAGGGGGCGGGAGGGAATACAAATACAGAATTACTGTACCAGGAGTGAAATCTCCTCATGTTCTTACTTGCAAAGATAAAATACCTGTGCCTAAGGTCAGTTCTGCTGCTGGAGAAAGAGGATTATGAACTCCCATAATGAAATTCTTGAGTTTGTCCGCTGGATATTACTAAACTGGGAGAAACATGTGTGATGAACATTCTTGTTTAAAACAGTGTTCAGTTTCAGTTCCAATGCTGATATTGTTTCAAAAGTGTTTTCTCAAGGCCCTCTAGCACACAGCATTATGAAAAAAAAAAAAAGTTGTCAAACTGGTTTTAACACATCTTTTCAAGACCGATAAGCAAGAGTTTGACAAAGCAGTTTTGAATAGGAAAAATTGAAAATTATCCTAGATGTTTGTCAAAGCTATTAACAATTTTTAAACCCAGGGCTGTTTAATCATCCCAAGTCATTAGAAACTAGTGAAGAGATCGCTCCTGCAACACATGAGTGAACAGTTTTTCTGGAACAGTATTCTTACATCCTGTTAGACTGTCTACCTTTAAACCTGTTCTGTGGGTATTACGAGTGACTGAGTCCAAACTGCAAGTAAGTTTGAAAATGAGTTATTCAGTGTGTAATAGAAATTAAATCTTAGGTTGCTTCAGAGTTTTGGCATATAGTACTGTTTTTCTTTAATCTAACTGAAGATTTATTATTAAAAACTTTTATTTTATGATACTATCTTTTTATATTGCAATAGATTTAGAAATTTGTCTTCGTCGTAGATTTAGATCATAATTTTTTGATGGTAAAAATGTCCTTGGGTAAAAAGTATAAAGTTCTAGGTTCAAATTTCACTTACCATTTACTACTCGTATAATTTTCTTAGTCACAATTCCACTGGTCCTCAGTTTCCTAATCTATAAAATGAGAGAGTTAGAGTAAAAGATCTTTTCCCTAAGATCCCTTCCAGCTCTAAATCTCTGATCATATGACCCCTTTCTTTTATTGTTTCTGCCAACTGACTTAACTATTTCTGTAGTTCAGATAGTCCTTACCTTCCCCTTTATACTGTTGCAGTTGGAGTCCTGCCTCTTCTCTCTTCTCACCTCTCATTTCTTCCAATTCATTCTATGGATTGGGCCTGATTAATTTTTCTAAAATTCAGTTCTGATTATTTTAGACTTTCTTCAAACACCAGCAATGGCTTTTTCTTATTAAGTGAATGAAGCCTGGTGTTCAAACCCCTCCATAATTTGGTTTTAGCTTCACTCTAGAGTCAGATTTCAGTTCAACAAACACTAACACTGTGCTAGGCTCTGGGGAGATACAAATTCTATCCTTATCATCATAGAGTATATGATGAAATAAGGGCTATGACACATATACCAATATAATACAAGACAGTATATTAAAGACCTACAAAACAAAATGGCATCTGAGTTCCACAGGCAAAAAGATCCTTTTGTTTGGACTGGAGGATCAAGGAAAGCTGCTTAGAAGAAGTAGTCACTGTTTGAGTCTTCCCCTTCAACAATTAATGCTTCTGTCAAACTGGACTAATTGCTGTTCCCCACTGGGCGTACCTTCCCACTTCTATCTTTGTTCATGCTTTCCTCTGCCTGTAACATGCTGTCTGGCCAGCTTCTTATATCCAATTCCTGCCCACCTTTCAAGGTCTAGCTCTAAACATAAAGTCATCTCCAAGAAATCTTCCCCAATTCCTGAAACTGGAAGTAATCGCTAGAAGATTTTTGATCTTCCTTCACACTTCATACATCTCATTTCATTTTCCCATTATCCCTTGTAAAACTTATGGATTTATCATCTCGTGTAGTCTGTGAGCTCCATGAAAGCAGGGATGCTGTCTTATTTTTTATTCAATACCCAGACCTAATACAGTACTCAATATTTGGGGAAAGGGTGAAGGATAGAAACTAGACTTGTGTCAAGAATCCCTACTCTAGGATAAGATGGAAATGCCTCCGTTTGGATTTAAAGCACTTTATAACTTAGCTCAAACTTATGTTTCCAAACTTATTTCATGGTTTCCCCCACTTTTACACTCTGCATTCTGGACAAAATGGCCTAGTGGCTGTGACATTCCATTTTTCAGTTCTGTGCCCCTCTGTTTGGAATGCTTTCCTTCTTCATCTCCATACCACAACTCCATACCAGGGTCAGCCTAAATGCTACCTCCTACCCTAAGCTATTCTTGATACTTCCCTGTTGATAGCATGGTCCTTTCTCCAAAGGATTTTGCATTTACTTTATATGTATTTTACATTCATTTATGAAATTGTTAAGCTCCGTAGTGACAGGGACCATTTTTCTCAACTCTTTTTTGCCGGCACTTGGCACTTATAGGAAGAAGTGCCCTGTGCCTGCTGGACTGGTGGTGCTTAATAAATGCTTGATGAATTAAATTGGGCTTGTTTGGAGAAGTTTGATAGTTATTGCTATTTAAAATTTTTATCTTAAATCTTTGATTATACACTTGACTCCAGTATAGAGGTTGTAGTTAGAGCTAAGGTCTTGGTTGATATCTTAATTCCAAGAACCATTGTAACCCTGAGGAATGTTGTCAGTTGCCTCAGACTATCTAGCTAGAAGTAGATGAACTAAAGATGCCACCTCCTGTGAACAAAGCCAAATACCGCTCTAGGAGGATGAGCATCCAAATGTAGGTACAGGAAGTGATTTAATCAAAGTCAGGGCTATTGCATCACCTCTACCATATTTGATGTACATTATTGTTTGAGTGGTTAAATTTGGTACACAAAACTTCTAAGCCCACATCTACCCAGCAGGGCAGACGGCTCCATCATATTCACTGCGTGTAAATAAATCTGGAAAGCATTGGCTGGCAGGACACTGAGGAACTTTAAGCAGTGTTCATCTATGTTTGCACTACAAAATAAATATAAGAAACAAAAAACATGATGAAACCAGGGCTAGCATTATCTGCCTCTCTACTTCCATGAATTCTCAGACCATACCCTTTTTGGATTCCCAGGACAAATGGATAAGGAGGACATACCAGATAAATTTCCAATACCCCTACATCTATTGAGCTAGCTTGCCAATAATTAAGCTTATTAGATGGCATCTTATGGTTACAAATCACTTTCATATATAGGACCTTATCTGATGCTCAGAGAAGCACAGTGAGTTATTAAAACATTTTATAGTTGAGGAAACTGAGGTTTAATGACTTGCTAGTGAGCATCTGAGCTAGAGTTCAGTCTAATATTTTTTTCCCTTACCACTGTGTAAATAGAATTAGCTCGAGCCCATTAATAGTCAAAATTCTACTCAACCTAGGTGTGCTAATGATGTCACCCTAACCTCCCTTAGTGGGGATGGGAGTCGAGTTACCCACACGTGACAATAAGTAACAAATCAAGAATAAGGGACTGCTCTTTGGGCAGTCCAAATCAATGTAGAAACTGCCATTTGTCCATTTGAATTAGAGGTGGACCACAGGAAGTGATGAAAGACACGTTCTCTTTAAGTAAGGGAGTGAACTTCCTGTGGGGCAGTTGCCATCTGGAACTGGGAGCAGAAGTATCTCCTGAGACCACAGAACGCTTACACTCTATATTGTCACGTGGGTAAGTTAGGCTGACTTCCTTGGCCTAGCTGGGCCAATTCTAAACTCTGCCTATCTGGCTGTCTGGCTGTTGGGCCTTGTGGCTTATAGCTTCATTTATTAAGCTTTATAACCTTCTTCTCTCTCCGGCCTCTCCCTTTTTCTCTTTATTCCTACTTTTTACCTACCAGACTGTAAATAAACTCTTCAACCCGATGCTGACTTGGGTCTGATTTAATTACGGAATCAACCTGAATTGTTGATTCCTGGCGGCCACATATTTTAATATATGTCTATAAATACCTAAATTTTCCTTCTTACACCACAGCACCAGGAATAATTGGCAAATGCTCGGGGCTTTTGCCTGTTTCATGGAGAAGTGAGAGAATTTAAAAAAGTATATTTTGAAGTTATGCCTTAGCAGTAAGAGCTTCTTCCTTCCTTTCAACCCATGGGGCACTCATAATAGTAATATTTCACTTTTATACAGCACATTAAAATTAATAAAGTACTTACTCACTTTGCTATGTGAGGTAGATGGTACAAATATTATTTTTCCCTTTTACAGATAAGAAAACTGAGGCTTAGAGTTTAAGTGATTTACTCACTGTCACATACCTACCAATTATTACAGCCAAAGTAATTGAATTTCTGAAGGCCTAGGTCAAGGACTACAAACCATGCCCAGGGCAAGTGGAACTAAATGAGCCCTCAGTTGAAGGCTGGGCAGGGCAGGGCTGGGTAGGGAAGGCAGGGAGGGGCTGAGAAGTGGTGCTCATCCCTATTTGAACCAATTATTTCTGTTAACTAGGTGCTATGCTGTCTTGTTTCTCCCTGGAAATACATTTAGCACTCTAAATTAAGGGTCTCAATGCTTAAATCTAAATTTGCATCCCACCCCCAATATATCAGTTTGCCTACTCAGTCACTCTTTCAACTCCCACCACCATTCCATTCAAATCATTACTTCTAATTTTGGTACAGACCTGTCAATTAGAGAGTGCAGCTATGATTACTCCTTTTTTACAGATAAGGAAACTGAGACTAAAAAGTTTAAATTCTTTGCTCATAGTCACACAAATTAAATGTAACAGTGGAGTAAGTATGAATTGCTCCAATCTTGAATGTCCAGTTATCTACTGGGTATTTTTGCTTATATATCCTAACATCACCTCAAATTCAGTATGTTTAAAGTGGAATTGTTTATTTTCCAGTTTTGATACTGATGTATATAAATGGTTCTTCTATTGAAGCCCTGCTATAATGACTCATCTTGGTGTGGAAGTCACTTAGGATTCTCTGAATACATGTGTTCTGGCAGGACCTACCAAGTTAGAAAGGGTCAGGGGAATTCAGAACACACATCTCTTATCTCAGGACTATCCTGGCTAAGTTTGGAGAGGCTCATTCTAAGACAAGGTTGGCTGTTTCTGAATTGGATTTAAATGAGGAGGAGTTGCACATAGTGGTTTTAGAATAGACTTAGGCCTTGTGCACAGGGAACTTACAATCTTATAGAAATACATGTACATCCCTTTAAAGGAAAGAGGATTAATGAGGCTCTTTTGTTCAAAAATATTTCCAGCAGCTCTTTTTGTGGTGGCAAAGAATTGGAAACTAAAGGGATGTTCCTCAATTGGGGAATGGCTGAACAAATTGTGGTACATGATGGTGAAGGAATACTATTTTGCTATAAGGAATGATGAACAGGATGATTCAGAGAGAACTGGAAAGATCTATGTGAACTGATGCAGAGTGAAATAAGCAGAACCAAGAGAATATTTTAAACAGTAGTAGCAATATTGTGGAATGAACAAATGTGATAGATTTTGCTACTAACAGCAATATAATGATCCAGGACATTTCTGAGGAACATATGAAAAAAGAATGATATCCACCTCCAGAGAAAGAACTGTTGGAGTCAGAATGCAGATGAAAACATATGATTTATTACTTGTTTGTTTGGTTATATGATTTGGTATTTTGGTTTTATAAGATTTTTCACCTACAAAAATGCATAACATGGAAATGTCTTGCATAACCCATAAAAAAATAAAAATTAAAAAAAAAAAAGGCTAGGTAAGCATTCCTGCACCTCTGATTATGTGGCAATCAAATTCTTATAAATCAAATCATGTTTTTATTACAAAGTTGTTGACTATGGAAATTTTGTGACAATCTTTTATAACAGCAATGATCACCTCTTAATATTCTCTTTTGTAGTCTGTTTAAAGACAATGATAAACTGGAGAATATTCAGAAACAAATGTTTCTGAATAAAAAAAAAAGTAATGCTTTTGTAAAGTTTTTAGTTTAGAGAAGAGAAGATTTAGGAGAGAGACTCTCCCAGTTATTGAAAGGCTTTTATATTGGAAAGGATATTAGATTTATTCTGTGTTGCCCCAGCGGCCAGAGAGCCAAGAGCAATTTCAAAGAGGTAAATTTAGGGTTTATCAGGAATTATTATCAGTAAAATTAAAAGTTTGAGCTGGCCAAAAGGGGAATGGGCTTTCTTCAGGGGTGGTAGGCTCCCCTTTCATTGAGGCCTGCCTATCACTTCTCATTTATGTTATATGCGAGGACTCTTTTTAGTTGGCTTCAGAAGTTCCTTCTATTTCTAAAATTTTGTGATTCTGTATATTTAAATTTTTGCTTATCAGATTATCTCAAGTGAGATATTTAAGAAGCTATTTAAACATTCAAAATTGAAACCATTTGGAGGGTAGAGGTCAATCCCTTCATTTTATGTCTTTTATGATCTTTAATTTTATTTTACTAGTCATAATTTTGTTGGCATTCAAATATTAATGATGAAGAATCTTAAAAGGAAAGAAATCAGATTTCTTAGTAGTCTGGAAAAATCTAAGATCATGAATATGTTAAGATAAAGCTTTTAAAATGTTCAGACAATATCTCATACATAGTATGGCTATGCATTGTTTCTATTAAGGACAAGACAATAAACATCACCATTCAGTTATTTAAATTTATATATATTTATATGTCAATTTTCAACTATGTGCCTTCTACTTTAAGCAAAACTGAATAGAAAAATTTAGATTCATCAGAGTCTGATTTTAGGACTGGAAGAAAATTTAGGATAATGTAAGCTCCTTGAGGGCAGGAATTGGTGTGAGTTTTTTTTCTGATTGCTGTTTTTAAAAAACCTCCATGTCTCCATCCCCACCTAATAATTGTTGAAATGAAATGAAAAATCCAGTCCACCTCACTGAGTTAAGGAAGTTATTTTGCTATTTACAAATGATGCTACAAGAACCCTAAGAGGTCACCTAGCTAGTATTTTTAAAAATATGTTATTATTCCCTTCAGCAAAACATTTACCACAGAATAACTTGAATTGCAAACTCCTCTTGTTTATTTAAAATATAATTTTGCTTATACAGTCAATTTCTGGGAATAACATTTATTTTTTTAAATTCAGCATACCTCTATTCTAATATCTGTATCCAGCATGTACAGACTTTCAAAATAGAAATTTATATTCATTCTAAGGGCACCCAAGTTATCTCAAACTTTCTTAGCTAACTGTAATATTTTTCTCTGTAATCTAAGGTAGTATTTCCTCAATTTTTAATTTGGTTATGGTATAGAACTGGGTTTAAAATACAGATTTAACCCATAAATGGGTATACAAAATATCCGTGAGATAAAGGAGTGCCAGGGAAATTTTGTAATAAAATAGGGAAAAAATATGCCTATTTCAGAATTGAAAAACTGATGTATATCATGTTTTTAAAACACATGCAGAATTTAATATTGTTATTTGAGGAGGAAAAATATTCCCTAGGATCTAAATTTGCTTATAAAACCCTTATTTACATCATAGAGAATAAATACTAATTCAGAAAATACTGATTTAAGGTCTGGGGAGGCAGTTTCCTTTTTCCCCCCTCTCCTTTGCCCCTCTTCTGGTTTGATTTCTGAATAAAACTATAGCAGTTACACATTTCTTCAGAGTTTGCTGCTTCACTGCCCATCAAGTTTGTCTTGTACTATCTTGCATCCTGTGACTAAGGTCGATTGGACAAAAGAAATGAAGAGTGCAAAAACAAGTTTTGGGGGGCATCAAACCCATCGACTTTGGGGATTTCCCATGGTTCCTGCAGTTATAAGTCATATGGTATTGACTCACTAGCATTCATCAAACTCAAGGCCTGGACCTTTTCTGGGATGATTATAGCTTATTGTTCTAGTAGGAACTTCCATGGGACCATTCTTGGGGTGGGGTAGGGGGAGCAATGTTACTTTTGTCATTGTGATTATGACACTAAAGGGCAGAAACTTTTCAAAATGTGCTTTTCATGTTTTTTTGTTTGTTTGTTTGTTTGTTTTTACATTCTCCTGATCTTCCCAAAGGATGAAAATTCTGGTAGCCCTCTTCCTCCTGGAGATAGAAGAAAGGTAATCCGGGTTGCTTCCTCCCTACTCCCACTTAAATTTCCTTACCAACAAAATCAGCATCTTATTAAAAACACTTTTACTAAAGTTTATGTTAGCTCAGGCCTAGATTCGTGGAGTTTAAAAACCAAATGCAAAACATATAATGTATGCTTTCTAGAACGCCAGAAAACCAAACAAACACCCCCCCCCCCAACTATTCACGGCACAATACCCCATTCCTTTTTACGTGTGAATTCAGGAATGCTGAAAGTTAATCTACAGCCTAATGCAACTGTGGCCTCCTCCATTACCAAGGTTCACCTATAATATTTACTGCATCATTGCATCCAAGCCAAACTTGGTTACTGAGGCAACTAAATTTTCTTCTCAAAGGGTCACAGGGAAACACATCCTTCAGGATCCCCGGGTAACCGTCAACCGATAATGCTGGGGAACATCAACAGCAAATTACTTGCTTTCCATAGCTAAGGCAGCGCCGCCTCCGTCTGCAGCAAGGGGAGGGGGGGGGGGCAGAGTCTAGTTACATTCCTGACCCACTTTCGCATCCCCTCCCTCCTCCTCTTCCTCTTCCCTCCTGCTCCCTCCTCCTCCTCCTTCTCCTCCTCCTCCTCCCCCTTCGGTGAAAGAACAGTGTGGCCAGCAAGGGCATCAGCAGCCTCGGTTTAGCAACATGCAAATATGCACCCTCCCGGATAGCCCGCAGCCAATAAGCAGAAAACTGCTGCAAAGTTTCTTAAGTGGTGGCAGCCTCGAGAAATCTGCCCTCGCCAGCCGCGACTGCGTCTATAGCTTCTTTCTGTGGCTGCCCCTTTCCCCAGTCACATGAACCGATGGCCGAGCACCTGTTTGCAATATCAACCCCCCACCTCCCCCCGCCCCCTCCGTCCCCTCCACTCCCCCTTCTTTCCCTGCACCATCCCCAGAGGGGATGGAAATGCTGGGCAAGTTCTGCAAACCCCATTTTACTTGGTAACCAGGGAGGTGGGAGGAGGCCGGCTGCTCGGTTTTGCAAAGTTTGAAAGCCCCAGCAAAGCAGCGAGTTAAAAGTTGACTGGATCATAGAACACCCCGGGAGGGGGGAGGGGATGCGACTTCTGGGGAAGAAGTCCGGGGAAGATAGGATAACAGCACCAGCCTTCCCCCGCCGCCCCCACCCCCTGCAACAGTGGAAACCTTTGCTCATCGTGGCTCGCAGGCCGTGCGGTTTTGCCCGGCAGGCGCCTGGCGGGGGATGCTGCGGCGCTTGGTGCCGAGGCCAGGCGGGTCACCCGGGGGTTCTGACCGCCTTCCCGACTGCTAGAGCAGCGTGCAGGGCAACTGGGCACCGAGGCTCCCACGGGAAGCCGGGTCTTTGGGGAGTGGAGAGGGTCGGTTTGCAGAAAGAGCAAACGGGGAGGGAGAGCAGGTAGCAGTGCAGGCAGGGGATGGGGGGCGAGGGGGGGGGGCGGCGGCGGCGGTGATACTGGGTGTGTGTGTGTTCAGAGATTAAGAGTCCAGGAAGGGGGAGGGAAGCCTCCTTTGCAGCTGTAACTTCTTTACTGGCGAAGCAACTCAGCAACTTTTTCTCCCTTTTATACCGCCAGCGCCCCGCCCGCCCCTGTTATCCAAGACCCGCATGCAAGCCCTAGGGCCGCCCGCTCCCGGGTCTGGGTACCACCAGGCGTCCGGCTCTGTGTCCGGGGCGGGGGGGGGGGCAGGTTTTGGGGGAAGGGAGCGATGCGAGAGGAAAGGGCAGAAGCAGCTGCACGAGCACTGACGCGCGCGCGTGTTAGTGTTTGGAAAACAACTCCCCCCTCCCCCTTCTAACAACCTCCCCCTTACCCCTTAGCGCCTAGGGCTCATGGTCCCTAGCACACGCCGAGTCCCAGGGCCAGGGGCAGCCTGAGACTGGAGCAGAGCAGGGGGGGTGGGGGGCTGGTTGCTTGGGCTTAGGTTGAGCTAGGGAAGGGAGGCGGGGAGTCATGGAAACTGCACTTGTGGATAAATAAGGAGACAGCCGAAGAGAGCTGCTGTTCCCAGGCTGCCAGCATCACCAGGGGCGGATGCAGCGCCCTCAGGAAAAAGCAGCCGAGTTTTCACAAGTTTTTCTTCCCCAGCAACTTCGGCGGCCCGCTTCCCGCCCCCCCCCCCCCGTTCTCCTCC
>NC_058130.1:612910593-613091681 GCF_016433145.1 Gracilinanus agilis
CCGTTCTCCTCCCTCCCACCCCTCCCTTCCTCCCTGGAGTTACGATGGGTTTGCACTCCCTGTTCCCCCGCCCCTCCTTCACCTTGTGGTTTCACCCCTCCGATGGGATACTCCCTCGAGCTCTGCTCCCGCGGGAGGACAACATTTTTTAACCGGAGAGGCAGGCAGGCAGGCCCTGGGAAGAGGGCTTGGTTGTGTAAGAGCTACCCCGAGTGTAGGCTGGAGATAGCAGCCCAGTGTGTGGGCAAAAGTGTGTGTAAAGGTGCCCCCGACAGCCCCCACTCTTGGAGGGTTAAAGATCAAGCCGTGGCTGACTTCTTTGTAAGAGGCACTGGGTAGGCCCAGCTCTACGTGGAAAGCCCTTTAAACCCCCCTTGGCCACTTTTCCTGGAAGATGCCACTCCTAAGGATTTTATGCAGAAGCATCCGGCCTTTTCAGAAACATGCACTCCTTGTAAGGATTGTTTCATTATACTAGGGTCCCCTGCACCTAGCTTTTAATACTTAATACTTAATGGTTAAGACCTAGCCTTTGAGTAAGGCAGGGCTGAGGAGTTGGTGAATGGTTGCATAGGGCCTCGGAAAGGGACCTGTCTCAGGATTTCTTTCTGACCCTTATGACTCACAGGATTTTAGAGGTAGAAAGGGACCTTCTTGGAACACCTGGTCCAACCTCCTTAATTTTACAGATGAGGAAATCTGAGGCCCGAAGACTACAGCAGCCAGTTAGTAACAGAGGCACCAATGGAGCAAAGGTCAGTTGAGTCATGAAATCGGGATGCTTCCTGATGGCCTGAAGGATGTATTTTTGCCCAATCTTCCTCTATCGACATACATAAAGAGATTTAACCAACAATTCCACCTTTCTTCCAGAAGTAAATTAATCAAACCCTCCCCCCCACTTCATGCTTAATCCAGCTTCTTCACAGATTTTATTGATATTGCCTTTTAGGCCAGAATCTTTGCAGTGAAATGTTTGAATTTACAACACTGATATTCTGAAACTGAGCTACCGCAGGGTATAGAGATCATTCCTTATGATGAAGTTGCGGAGAGAAGTCAAAGTACATACTCTTTGTTGAGGTTAAACTACTATCTTTATGTAATTTTACATCAAATTATTTCAGCTAGATATATAATGTTGAGTTTTACTAGACAATCTGATGTGGATTTGGAGTTTATTTTATTTATTCAAGTGTAGGTTTGTTTCAGTGTGCTTGTAAATCTTACATCACTCATAAAAGGAGACCTCAATTAATACATCCCAAAGCAAATGAAATCAAATTAAACTTTGCCACTTGCAGCTTGTATGACCTTGAGTTGGGCTAAATGAACTCTTGAGTTCCTTTCCAATTCTATAACTATGGTTTTATGATAGGGGCAGGGAAAAGAGGAATCACATCAACATACAGAGTTCCCTGCTCCCCCACACCCTGATCTCTTTTACATTCCCTAGGTGACCTAAAGAGCTTCCTAGGTTCAAAGATCGTCTCTATGCAAATGATTCCCAAATCTACATTATCCAGACCTAATCTTATCCAAGGGCTCAATCCCTATGCAAATGATTTCCAAATCTACATATCCAGTTCTAATCTCTCCCCTAAATTCAAGCCCTACATTACTAAATATCTGGTAGACTTTACCACTTGGAGAACCCATCAGTATCTGAAATCCAAGCATCCAAAAGAACTCATATATCCTTCATAATTTACCCCTCCTTCACAGTTCCCTATTTCTGCTGATAGCACCACCATCTTTCTAGGCCCCTAGGTTCCCATCTTGGGGGTCATACTAAGTCTTTCCTTTCCCTCATTCCCCTCTTCTGAATCTATTCAGCTAGCAAATCTTAATTCTACCTTCTCAAAATCTTTTGCATCAGTTCTCTTCTCTCCACTCATACTCTCCTCTATCCTAGTTCAAGTTCTCCTAACTTCTTTATGAACTATTTAAATATAGCCTTTTAAAAAAGCCCTTACTTTCCTTCTTAGAATCACTACTGCGTATTGGTTCTAAAGCAGAAGAATGGTAAGGGCTAGGCAATGCGGGTTAAATGTCTTGCCTAGTGTCACACAGCTAGGAAGTGTCTGAGGTCAGATTCGAACCAGGACTTTTGGTCTCTAGGCCTGGCTCTCAATCCACTGAGCCACCCAGCTGCCCCCTTAAATAGCCTTTCTTCTTCTTCTTCTTTTTTTTTTTAACCCTTAACTTCTGTGTATTGGCTCATAGATGGAAGAGTGGTAAGGGTGGGCAATAGGGGTCAAGTGACTTGCCCAAGGTCACACAGCTGGGAAGTGTCTGAGGCTGGATTTGAACCTAGGACCTCCTGTCTCTAGGCCTGACTCTCAAACCAATGAGCTACCCAGCTGCCCCCTTAAATAACCTTTTAATAGGTTTCGATGCTTCCGGTCAGTCTCCTCCCTGAACTATCCACTACCCAAATGGATTTTATTAAAACACATTACCTGATCATGTAATTTCTCTTCCTCCCATTCTTATTCTCCCTCTCCTCCTAAGAAACATATATTGCTGCTCAAAAATACTCAGTGGCTCTCTTATTATCTCCTGGGGTAAAATGCAAAATCCTTAGCCAAGCAGTAAAGGCTCTCAACAATCTGGCTTTCTTCTACCTTTCTCTTGTTATTTCATTTAATTCCCTTAGGTACACTTTGTTTCAGACTGGCCTTCCAATGGATCCCCTAATTCAGCATTCCATTCATTGTATATACTTTGTATTTACTTGTATGGGTACTTTTGTGTATCCCCAATTAGAATGTAAGCTCCTTAAGGGCAGAGAGTATTTCATTTCTGAAACAGTATCTGACACATAGTATATATTTAATAAATACTCGTTGATTGAGTTTTGTCTTTGTATCCCTAGTACCTAGAATACCACTTTGCTCATGATAGGTTATTAAATATTTGCAGAATTAAATTAAATTAAAGGATCATGCCAGTTAAATCATATATAAATCATTTGAAATAAAAATTAGTTTAACTAGGAATCCTAAATTTGTAAACTAGAGTTTAAGCAAGAGTAAGTTTTAAAAAATACTCTTACCTTCCATCTTAGAATCAATCAGTATTGGTTCCAAGGCAGAAGAGCTTGTAAGGATGAGGCAATTGGGATTAAATGACTTGTCCAGGTTGACACATTTAGGAAGTATTTGAGGCCAAATCTGAACCCACGACCGCCTGTCTCGAGACCTGATTCTTAGACCACTGAGTTTTTCATTAGAGCAGGGTTTGTTTTGTTTTGTTTTGTTTTTTAAATAAGGGGCGGTGAGACTACATTTTAAAAGTGACCCTTTTAGGAAATAGTCATCAACAAATCTAACAGAGCAATACTAAGTTTTAGGGGTATAAACATGACATAATACATAGTTTTTGCTCTCAAGGAAACTTGGTGGTATGGTGTGTATAAGCTGTATATATTTATGCTTTGATACTTCAGTGACTCCATGATTTTTCATTAGTGTGGGTATGATCTATCAATATGGATCACAATTCATTCATGCATTCTTATACTGTGCATTTTGTCCATGCATTCTTGTCCATACTTTTTCTTAAATCCTTTATAAAGAATCTTCCTAAGCATCGGAGACTTTCTTCTTTGTCTTGTTATATTTTGTGGATACCAATTTGAATAGTCTGTCATCCTTCTTTCTCTTTAGCTACATGACTTGCTCACCTCTTTTTCTAGCCATACAAGCCCTCGATGATATCTTTGTACTATTTCTCAAGTACTGTGATAACACACTGGAACCTACTTAGATCCACTAATATGTCTTACAGTTGCTCTTAGGGTCTTCTGAGATTGGGATGTTCCTTGATTTAAAGTTACATAGCATTACTAGGAAAATAACAGTTTTTAAAAGTAGGGCCTTCAGGCAGTTAGGTGGTTCAGTAGATAGACAGCCAGACCTGGATACAGGTTGTCCTGGGTTCAAATTTAGCCTCAGACACTTTCTAGTAGTACAAATCATTTAACCCCAATTGCCTACCCCCTTATTGCTCTTCTGCCTTGGAACCAATACTTGTAGAGATTCTATGACAGAAAGTAATGGTTTAAAAAAAAAAAAAAGATGGGCCTTAGTTGCAACAAGCAATTTAGGAAAATTGAAAGTATTACATAGTTTCTCAAATGTGACCCAGCCCACTTTCTATTCAGATACTCTGATTTTTTTCTGGGTCCAGGTCAATGTTCACTTATAATACTTGTCTAAGATCATAGTATTCTAGATTTAGAGCTGGATGAGTTCTTAAATTAGTTGAACCCCTTAATTTTACAGGTGAGAAAAATGAAGTCTAGAAGTGTTAACAGACTTCTTTCCCCAATATAACAAAGGGCAGATTCAAATTCAGCTCTCTGATCCCAAATCTAATGTTTATTCTACTATGCTACACTGCCTCTCTCCAGTTGGAAGTGCTAATGGTCTAACTCAGTAGTCAGTCTATCCAATTGAATGTGATAGTCTGGTCTAGAGGAATTCTCTTTCTACTTTTTTCATTCAAACATCTTTCATGATGAATTATTAGATCAGTCTCTTTTTGGGTCATGTCTCTCACTGAGGATATCCCATGGCATTATGGGACTCAATACAATTAGTATGATGTCATCCATAAACAATAGCATCTGGATCATCCCTCCTCCCATCACTCTTCCACTTGGACTTTGCATAGGACTTCTTCCATGATGAAGAGGAATATCTTTGGTGAGTATATGTGTCTCTTTATTTTTCTGCCTTGTTCTATATTGATAATAAGGGGGTCATTGAACAAAATAATCTCTTTGATTGGACCTATCAGGGAATCTTGCATGATACTAGCATATGCATGAGAAACACCTTGTCAGGAAAGCCTTTAAGGCTGCATTTTGCTCTACTTGAAACTTCCTATCTTTGAGATGTTTTGAAAATTAATTCCTTCCTTTAAAACATGTATATGAATAGAGTACAATGTAGAATGTGATCACCTCAGAGAAAAGAGTCAAAATGCTATGAGAAATTTGAGAAAGGAGGAAGAAATCACAGAAAGCTTCACAGAGGAGCTAGCATTTGAGTTGGACTTTGAAGCAAAGGAACAATTTCAGTTGATGGAGAGTAAGTTTGGTAATACATTCCAGGCATGGGAGACTAGATAAACAAAGGCCTTGAAGATGAAGAGGACAAGACAAGTGAGTAATGCAGTTTGGCTAGAATATAACATCAATGAAAGGAGGTAGTGAAATCAGGCTAGACAGGTAAGTTGGAGCTATTTTGTGGAGGCTTTTAATACCAAGTTAAAAAGTTTAAACTTTATTAGTAGTTCAGTCAATAAACATTTATTGAGGAAAACTTTTTTTAATGAAAAAACCCAATCCATGCCCTCAAGGAGTTAACATTCTAATGGGGAGACAGCATGCAGAGCATCATACATATAAGATACACGCAATATAAATGGAAGGCATTCTCAGAGGAAAGGCATTTGAGTGAGAGAGACCTAGGAAAGACCTCCTGAAGAAGGTGGGATTTGAGCTGAGTCTTGAAGGAGGTCAAGGGAACTAAGAACAGATGATGAAGAGAAAGAACATTCCAGACAGGAGGGAAACCCATGAAAAGACATGGAATAAGATGGGATGTTATGTTATGTGTGAGGAACAATAAGAAAGCCATCTAGATTATTGGATCATAGAATCAATAGAGGGGAATCAAGTGCATAAAGACAGGACAGGTATAAAGGGATCAGGCTGTGAAGGGATTTAAAAAGCAAAGGATTTTATCTTTGATCTAGGAGGTAACTGAATCTTTAGAATTTATTGAGTCAGGAAGTGACCTGGTCAGATATATTTTTTAAGAAAATCATGTTGGCAGCTGAGTGTAAGATGAAGTAGAGTGGGGGGGGGATACTTGAAGAAGGGTGATCAAGCAAGAAAACTATTTCAATAATTTAGCTATGAGGTGATTAAGACTAGTATCAGAGTGGCAGCTATGTGAGCTGAGAGAAGGGGGCATATACAACAGATCTTATGGAGGGAGAATCAACAGAACTTAACCATGGACTGGATGTGTAAGGTGAGTAGTAAGTGACCAGTTGAAGATGGTACCTAGGCTGAAAAGCTTGGGTGACTAGAAGGTGGATAGTACTCTCAACTGTAAGAGGAAAGTTGGTAAGAGCAGAGTGGGGAGAAAGATACTGATTCTGTATTGGACATAATTACTTATGGCACATCCTTAGAGGTTAAGTTTGAATATATATCTGTATATATCTGTAAAGGAATAATAATGGTGGGCATAAACAGGATACAACATTTAACCAATGAAGAATTTTGAAGAAAGACAGGAGTAAAAGAGATCAAGGGAATGTATGATTGAAAGAGAAAATGGGCTAGTCTTGTGGTAACGGTAAGGAAATTTTGATAAATAGTGAGAATGATTCATGGCAACCTCATGATATTAGAAGAAAGTAAAAATGGTCCCTAGCATGTTAGGTAGATCCTTGAAAAATTTGTGAGAGATCATAGACAAGAATCACAAAGAATGGAAGGGATATGGTTTATATTATTGAGAAGTACCTAATCAATAAAGTCATAGATAAATTTAAATATAAAAGCAGAATGGGTTACCTCAAGAAGTAGTGGGTTCTTTTTTACTGACAGTGTTCAGGCAGAGACTGAATGATCATTTGCCAGGTATGTTACCCTGGGGATTCTTTTCAGATATAGATTTGACTAGATAAACTAGAGAGTTTTCCAATTTTCTAGTTCTGTGAATCTTAACAAAGATTGGAGGCAAAATATGGATCAATTATTCTGTTTAAACTAATGTCTTTTGTCCCTGAAGATTAACATAACATAAATTTATAAACATGAAATTAAATAATTTCAGATCATATCTACTTTAAAACTGAAATTAATCCAATACTTCATTTAGTTCAACTTTTCCATTTTCCTGTTGAGGAAAGATAATTCTAGAATTTCCAATTCTGGTTAGAGGCAAATATGTCATAGCTAGTTAGTGGCAAAAAAAAAAAAAAAAAATCAGGTTTAAAACCTAAGGCTCTGAACTCCAAGTTCAGGGTTCTTCTTACCATACATGTTCTTATAACAAAAGCTGATTAATACAGGGAGATATAGCAATAAAACAAAAGATAGAAATTAAAGACATAAAGGTAGGCAAGGATAGGCAAAATTATCCCCACTTGCTGATGACATGATGGCTTAGGTAGAAAATCCTAATGAATCAGCAAAGAAAATAATTGGGACTATTAATAGTTTTTGCAAAATTGCAGCCAATAGAATAAGTCCATGAAAGAAACCATAATCTCCATTTAGTAGTACAAAAATACAGAAGTCAGTAATAGGAAATCCTCATCCAAAATGACTACAAAGTGATTAAAATATTTGGGAGTAGGATCTACCAAAACACATTCAATACCTACATGAATTCAATTACATATTGTTTCTTACAGAAATAAAGATCAAATACACACTTAACAAAAGCAAGCGAGCAATTCAGTATAGTATCTGGCAAAAGTTGGGGAACTATTGACATAAACTAAGAAGTTTTAAAGGTATATAAGACTTAGATGTAAAAAGTTTTATTATAAACAAATGAGAAGAGCAAGGAAGAAAATGCCTTCTGCCACTCTTGATTTGGGAAGAGGTCATGATCAAATAAAAGACAAAAAAAGATGGAAGAAGATAAATGAACAATTCTTAATATATTTAATTCAATTCAATAAATATTTGTTAAGCTCTTGCTATGTGCCAGGCACTGTGTTAAGCAATGAGGTTACAAAAAGAGGCAAAAGACAGCTTTTGCCCTCAAGGAGTTTACAATATACTGGAGGAGAGAACAAGCAAATGAATATATAAATCAAGCTATATTCAGAGTAAATAGGAAATAATTAAAAGTATTGGAATTAAGAAGTATTGGAAAAGACTTCCTTTAGAACAGGGGTCGGCAACTTTTTTGGCCGTGAGAGCCATAAACGCCACATTTTTTAAAATGTAATTTCGTGAGAGCCGTACAGTGCTCACAGTGCGCACTCCTGTAACCGTGCATGCTCCTGTAACAGCACCTGAAAAAAAATTGACTTTATGGCTCCTGCAGAAAGAGCCGTATTTGGCCCTCGAAAGAGCCAGATATAGCTTGAGAGCCATACGTTGCCGACCCCTGCTTTAGAAGGTGGGGTCTTAGCGGCAATGAGGTGACTCAGTAGATAGACCACCAGGCCTGAGGTTGGGAGGATTTTGGTTCAAATGTGGCCTCAGACACTTGGTAGCTATATGATCCTGGGCAAGTCACTTAACCCCAGTTGCCTAGCCCTGACTACTCTTTGGCCTTGGAATGAATAGTTTGTATAAATTCTAAGATAGAAGATAAAGATTAAAAAAAAAAATGTTGGAGTTTTAGGTCAGGTTTGAACTGAAAAGCTTTTGCACTAACAAAATCAATGAAATTGAAATTAAGAGAGGAAAACAGTTAATTGGGAAAATATCTTTT
This sequence comes from Gracilinanus agilis, assembly GCF_016433145.1. NCBI lineage: Eukaryota > Metazoa > Chordata > Mammalia > Didelphimorphia > Didelphidae > Gracilinanus > Gracilinanus agilis. The sequence goes on from NC_058130.1 coordinate 612,919,077, forward strand.
AAGCAATTTTTTTCTTATAAAAATCTGAGACTCCAAGCTATATAAAGAAATGATTCAAATAGTTAACAATAAGAGTTATTCCCCAATAGATACATGGTCAAAAGGATATGAACAGGCAGTTCTCAAAGGAAGAAAGCCAAGTTGTCAACAGCCACGTGAAAACACATTCCAAATTAATAATAAATGGAGAAATGAAAATTAAAACAACTTTCAGGTTCCACTTCAAACCCATCTGACTGGCAAAAATGACCCCAAAGGGAAGATGTCAGTTTTTTGAGGGTTTTCCAGGAAGATAGGCTCATTAGGGTGTTATTCTAGACAATATAAAATATTCAGGAATCCATTTGCCAAGACAAACAAAGGAACTATATGAACACAACTATAGAACACTTTCCAGACAGTTAAAACTAGATCTAAATAATTGGAAAAACAATTCCTAGTCTTATTTTTGTACACTAATTCACTGGTTCTTTTATTTTCAACTTTATTAATTTTTCCTTTAATTTTTATGATTTCCAGTTTAGTTTAGGGCATTATTAATGAAGCTATGAATTGGTCCAACCATTCTGGAAAGCAGCTTGGAATTATGCCCAGAACATCAGTAGAAATTTATTTCTCTTACTAGGTCTATACCCCAAAAAGATCAGAGAAAGAGGGAAAGGACCCATGTGTACAAAAATATTTATAGCAGCTCTTTTTGTATAGCAAAATACAAGAAACAAAGTTAGTGTCCATCAATTGAGGAATGGCTGAATAAATTATGGAATATGAATGTCATGGAATATTACTGTACCATAAGAAATAGGTAACTTAATTCATCATTGGTACTTTCTAGTTGTGGCTATTTATTACATTGATCAGAGCAATTAGGTCTTTAAAAAAAACCTTATCTTTCAACTTAAAATCAATACTGTGTATTGGTTCTTAGGGAGAAGAGTGGTAGGGGCTTGACAGTGGGAGTGAAGTGACTTGCCTAAGGTCACACAGCTAGGAAGTGTCTGAGGCCAGATTTAACCCCAGGACCTCCTGTCTCTAGGTCTGACTCTTTATTCATTGAGCCACCTAGTTGTCCCCTAATTAGGTCTTTCAAAAATTTTTTTTCTTTACAATGTTACTACTATAGGAATTTATTCTCATGGTTTCACTTACTTTGCTGTGCATCAGTTCCTACAAGTCCTGGCAGACAAGTTTTAGAAGAGTGTGGCACACAAATTAATAGTGTGTTTTGTATCCTCGGGGCTACAGGTACATTTAAGTCTCAGTTGTAAAGAAGGTTTCCTCTGGATGCTCTCCCTAAAGTAAAATATTGGCATATTCTTCAAGGGAAAAAACAACAATATACCTTTTAAATTAATATCAGAAAATTTGCATGGTGATGTTTTTTTGCTAAAGGAAAGGAAAAAAAAGAATGCTTAGGGGTTATATATTGCTTCTTAAGGAAAGTGGAAATTTTATCATCTTAAAGGAAAGCAGATACAGGCTAAGTATCAATTCAATACTTTTCCTGTTTTAAAAAAATTAAATGTGTTAGAGTTTGATTCCAGAGCAAAGGGCAGCAGTGATCATTCTAGAGGTTATGTCATAGATGGTGTGACATTACATTCTGACCACTGGGATCTTATCAGCAATGTGTGCTTGTACTATTTTGAGACCATCTGAGACTGCTACCTGGGACATGTGTAGTGATAACAAATCAGTGTGCTCTGACAAGAGTTTAACTTGCCAAGGAAAGAGTAACATCTACCTACCTCTCATCAAGGAACAACAAAAAAGGGACACGATTTTGTGAATTTGCAATTTGAAACACTTTTCACTTTTGACATTAAAAAAAAAACACAAACAACCCAGAGTATTTTTACTCATGTTATTAGATAAACTTTGGATGTTTAACACAAAAAAAGGTAAAAGTACTCAACAACTCCCCTTCCTAAAGGTTTTAAAGGCTCAAAAATATTTTCTCCACAATCTATTCAATTCAACAAACATTTATTAAATACCTTCCTCTGATGAGGCACTGTTTCAATCCCTTGAAAATATAAAGAAAAAAAAAACAACTAGTTGGCTCAGTGAGTGGTTTGAGAGCTGGGCTTTGAGATGGGAAATCCTGGATTCAAATTCAATCTTAGTTACTTCCTAATTGTATGACCTTGGACAAGATACTTAACCCTTATTCCCTAGCCCTTACCACTCTTCCGTCTTGGAACTGATATATTTTATTGTAAAAATAATACAATAATACCAAATGCATATATAAAACAGTAAAGCTAATTATATATTGTATATAATACAATATATTGTATTGTATTATATTATATTATTGTATTATATTATATTATTGTATTATATTATATTGTATTATATTGTATATAATACAATAATGCCAGTTGTATATATAATGCAACAATACCGATTGTATATCATATATAATGCAATAATACCAATAGTATTGATTCTAAGACTGAAAATAAGGATTTAAAAAAAAAAGGAAATCTTGCTTAACAAAGGATCATAGATTGGTCAGTGGAAAGGAACTCACAGATAATTTACTTCAATGACTTCATTTTACAGATGAGAAACTGAGTTCTAGAGAGGCCACATAATTAATAATCAGCAGAGTTCGACCTGGAAGGCAGGTCTTCTCCAAAGCCAGAGCCCTTTCACCCTCACTTGCTCCCTTTCCATACTTAAGAGAGCTCTTATTCTACAATAATCTTGCATTTTATAAATGAGGGAAGTGAGGTTTAGAGAGCAAAGAGTTACAGAGTTGATGATGGTGGATTTGGAATTCAGGATGAAATTTTTTGACCTAGACACCAGGGTTATTTCCACTTTCCCAGTCTGTAAAGATTACTGTGTCCCAAAGCTTTGCCCTAAAGGGAAAGGGAGCAAAGCAGAGACTTCTCTGGAGGTTATTTTTGGGCCCGAGGTCTGCAAAGGCATCCTTGTCTTCGTTTTCTGGGAGATCTTGGTTTCTGTCTATGCTCTTGGCAGGGAGCCAGCCAGTTCTCAGGGCATGCTCCTAGCTTTTAGCTAAGCCCTCACATTTCCACATGCTGCTGCTGAGACAGCGAAGGATTAGGAGGGGCTTGTGCCCTTCCCTGTAGCCTGCTCTCCCCTCTCTCACCTTTCCACCTTTCACTGTGTCCTGTGAAGTAAGTTCACCTATAGATGAGTGCATGACAAGCCCTGCTCTTGGGACTGTGCCTGGATGTTTGCTACCTGACACCAGAGCACAGACTTGGAGCCCATGCCTATGGCACTGCTGCTTTACTCATTCCCCAGCTGCCATGATACAATCCCTGCCTGCCCCGAGCTCTCAAGCAAATGCTGTTTCCTCCTATCTGCCGATGGTAAGGATTTGTGAAATGGGAGTGGGGACAGAAGAAGGGCATCTTATCTGCCTTGGAAGATCATTAAAGTTTACCCAAACTTATATGTGGGGTTGGTTTCTATTGTTGTTAGGGTAGAGAGGAGTCCCATAGGAGGATGTGTGTGGTCACAGATTACCTGGCTTCCAGTCCTATCTCCTTAAAACTATGGACTCTTAGAAAGGAGTGACTTTCTAAACTGCACCTTGGACCCAAAGATACCATTATGAGGTCCATACCTCAAAGAAACCAAGGAAAAAGAAAAGGGACTCCTATATACAAAATTATTTGTAGCAGCTTTTTGCTGTGGCAAAGAACTGGAAACAAGCAGGTACCCATCATTTGTGGAGTGACTAAACAAATACAATCTCTGAATGAAACTGGAAGAGATGATTTCAGAGAAACTTGGAAATTCTTGTGTGAGCTTGATACAGAGCGAAGTGAACCAGCAATAATGATATAATCACCACATTAAAAAAATCTTTACTTTCTGTCTTAGAATCAATACTGTGTATTGGTTCCAAGGCAGAAGAAGAGTAAGTTAGTAAGAGCTAAGTAATGGGGGTTAAGTAACTTGCCCAGAGTAACACATTAGGAAGTATCTGAGGCCAGATTTGAACCCAGGAATTCCCATCTCCTGGTCTGGCTCTCTATCCACTGAGCAACCCAGCTGCCCCAAGTAACAGATTATGCAGTGACTGACTGCTACTACAAGGACCAGTGATGGAGCATACTATCCACAGTTCCACAGAGATGTAAAGGGCTTAAGCAGTGTGGGAGTTTGTTTTGCATATGTACATTTATTACAAGGGTTGGTTTTACTTTTCTTTTTTTCTTTTCAATGGAAGGGCAAAGTAGAAAGAGAAGATAGGTTTGCATTAACTATAAAAAGTAACATTCACTTTTTCTCCTCATAAACTTTTTTTGTTTTTATTTTCAGTTCCAAATTCTCTTCCTCCAATAATCATCACCTAAAAAATTGTTTTTTAGAAAACCCTTACCTTCCATTTTAGAATCAAAACTGTATGTTGGCTCTAAGGCAGAAGATTGATAAGGGCAGGCAATGTGGGTTAAGTGTCTTGCCCAGGGTCACACAGGTATCTGAGGTCAGACTTACCAGGATCTCCCTTCTGTAGGCCTGGCTCTCCATCTACTGAACTATTTTGCTGTCCCTAATATTCACTTTCTAAAAGAGTGACTTCTACCACATTTCAAGAAGAGTGGTAGGCTTGGAAACCAGACTAGTTAAATCTTTTGTCTTCATTTCTATTGTTAGGCAAATGACGGCAAAAAAGTATTTGTTCATTTTAGTTTTCTGAGACTTAGTCTTTTCAAACTTATTGTGTCTATAGACTCTAGGAATGACCTTTAAGGTAGGCATCAACAAGCATTTATTAAGCATCTGCTAAGGAACTCTAGGCAAGGCACCCCTGTTTTTAGCTAAGCACAATGACATCAGTGCTTAGAGTGTAGATAAAGGTGCCCTTGTCAAAGTTTAAGCTATCATCACACAGCCGAATTGGGAGACTGGTCATGGGCGGGATGGGCAGAGGCAGTTACAGGAAATATTTTGTGTTAGTTTTAATTTGTATTAATTTTTGTTTTTTAAAATGTGAGTCTTTAGTAGTATATTTAACTATTCTTTTCAATCAGTGAGCATTTATTAATCACTTATTTTATTTTTATGTGAGATACCCTTCTAGGCGCTGGTGACACAAATTTTAGTTTGAGAACTCATTAACTACAGTAGATATGTCCCATTTTCCATATTCTTACATATATAGTCTCTCATCTGCTTCTATCATTTTTATATAATTTTAATTTTTTTTAAATTAAAATTGTAGTTGTTTTCAGTTATCAAGCTTTATTTTTGTTCCCTTTTACCTTCCCCCTCTTCTTTTGGGGGGGAAAATGAATTACAAAATATTTGTAACATTATTTGCTTGATATAATTATATAATTATTTGCTTAGATCAAGCAGAAGAAACTTCCATACTGGTCACAAATGTGTGTCTCATATTAGTTACTCACTTCTCTGTTATGAGGTCAGCAGCATTCTCCATCCTTAGTCCTCTGGAATACTATTTGATCATTGTGATGATTGAAGTTCTTGAATCTTTCAGAAATTTTTGGTTTTTATAATATTATGTTATAGTAAAAATTGTCCTCCTGGTTCAGCTCATTCCACTCATATTAATTCAAATAAGTCTTCCCAGATTTCCATGAAACCATCCCTTTTTTCATTTCTTATAACAATAGTATTTATATTCATATACCATAATTTGCTCAGCCATTCTTCAATTTTGGGGCATCTGCTTAGTTTCCATTTCTTTGCCACTACAAAAAGAATTGCTGAAGATACTTTTTGCACATACAGGACTTTCCCCCTCTTTCTTTGATTTCTTTGGGCTATAGGCCTAGTAGAGGTATTTCTGAGTTAAAGGGCATGTACACTTTAGTAACTTTTGAGACATAGTTCTAAATTATCTTCTGGGATAGCTGAACCAATTTATAGCACCCCCAACAATGCATCAATGTGTCTCTTTTCTTACAAGCCTTCCAGTATTTGCCATTTTGTTTTTTTGTCAATTTGCCAATCTGATGAATGTGATGGAATTTCAGAATGCTTTAGTTTTCATTTCTCTATTAGTGATTTGAAGAATTTTTTTCAAATTACTATAGATAGTTTAGATTATAATATATTTATGTGCTTCTTATTAGCAAGGAGAATTGGCACTTCAGGATGTAGAACATTTTATGGAAACAAGTATCCTTGGTTGTCTACCCCCTAAACGTTAATGAACAGCTTCCCCGCAAAAGAAACAAAACTTTAAAAAAAAAAAAAAAGCATAAAACAAAACCTTTGCTCATGAAGATCAAGGTATCATCCTTTATATTAACATTGTACTTGTCACAGAGAAAGCACTTAATAAATACTTTTTGAAGGCAGCCAGGTGGCTCAGTGGATAAAGAGCCAGGCTTAGAGAAGAGAGGTTTTGGGTTCAAATTTGGCCTCAGACACTTCCTAGTTTGTGTCTTTTGGGTGAGTCATTTAACCTTAACCTCAGTTGTCTCACCCTTGCTGCCCTTCTACCTTGTAGAATTGATTCTAAGACATAAGGTAAGGGCTTAAAAAACAAAAACAAAACCTTTTTAATTCAGTCATTCTGTCATACCAAAACCAAGTTCAGCAATGATGCAATGCTGTTACCTGTAGTGATCCAAAAATAAAAATTCTATTTAAATGTCTTTTGAATTACAAACATACTTGGGAAAGGGAGTATACCTTGTTTTTTGTCCTTCATTTTTCAAAGAGAGCCAGTGATATCACGGGGTGTCTTGACTCTCTTGTGAATTGGATTTAGATGAGGCAGAACTGCACCAAGTCATCAGCCTCACTCTTTCATCCACAGTCATCCAAGTCCAGTGGCAAGATGAAAGGACAACTAGCAATGGCCTGGGATGTGGATGACTTTGGCATCTGTCCGACCAACCTCTAAGTGCTCCATCGTGCCAGTTTCAACCATCTTCATGGCCTGTTGGAACAAATTGTTCTCATGTGCTCATTCCAGCAGGGGAAGTGTTCACATGCTTGAAGCAGACACCCCCCTAATTCTGCAAAGAGTTTGAAGCCTGTCAGTAACTCTAAACCTGGCTTAGCCTGTCTACCAAGAGGGCTTTACATGTTTTTTAGATGAGTGTGGCTTCTGTACATGCTACAGCTTTTTGGAGTCATGGGTGAGAGTGGGGTGACAGGCAGACACCAAAGGTGGATGAACAGTCCTGAAAAGAGGTGCTAGTCCTGCCTGCATACTCCATCCTCCTGGGGATGGAATGGGCAGAGTATACCTACAGAGCAGGAAGAACTATGAAAGTAAAGGAACTCAATCTATGACAAAAGCTCTCTGAAAGGAATTCTGGACAACACTGGTTTCTGCTCAGCGCCACCCAGATTTTGAGTTTGTCTTAAAAGGTCCCACCAGATTTTGAGCTCCCAGGTGTTTCAGATTGTACTGAAGGGTACTGTGCTGACCAAAGATTGTGAAACCTCTACTTGACTTCAGGCAATGAGAGATAAATTAGGTAAGTGTGAGTAGGTAGGTGGCAAAGAATTTGTGCCTGGAACTTCCAGTTCTGATAGTTGAAGGATAAGATGAGCCTCATCAGTGCATAAAATGACCCCTGTCACCACTTAATGTCTTATACTACTTATTTACCAGTGATAGTGATTTTGTGTGTGCTAGATGGGCTAAGAGGAAACAATAAGACTGGGTTCTATGATGAGGAAGTTGAATTTTTTTTTTTTTGTGATAAAGATGAAAAAGCCTTTAAGACATAATCATGATGTGAGAAGGAATAGAAAGCTCAAAAGCATCCTTTAATTTTTTTTTTGAGTTTTAAAAAAATTTATTTAATTGATTAATTAAGAAAATTTTTCCATGGTTACAAGATTCATGTTGTTTCCCTCCCTTCTTCCCCCCCCCTCCCATAGCCAATGTGCAATTCCACTGGGTTTCACATGCATCCTTTAATTAAAAAAAAAAAATCCTTACCTTTTGTCTTAGAATCTATACTGACTATTGGTTTCAAGGCATAGGAAAGGTAAGAGGTAGACAATTGGGGTTAAGTGACTTGCCCAGGGTCATACATCTAGAAAGTGTCTGAGACCAGATTTGAAATGAATACCTTCCATTCTCCATATCTAGCTATCTATTGACTGAATCACCTAGCTGTCCCAGGATCCTTTAATTTTTAAAAATTAAGTCAGCCTCAAACAAAGTACTTTCCTTTAGATATCTGAGCATTTGAGATTTGTTCACTCGGAAAATAACTTTTGTGTGCATTATGAGATCCCACCCATTCGACAATTCCTGTGCTTAGTACCTAGTAAGTACTTAATAAATGGTTTTTAATTCATTCAATCAGTTCTTTAGCTTGTCTTCATAGAAGCCCAGGAACACAGGGTGTCACTAACCCCAGTGTAACTTATTTAGCCCACCACAGTGAAATACAGGGATCTTGCTTATGGCCTTATTGGTGTCTATGCCTTTTAATTAGCCATACCCGTTGTGTTGTCTTTTGGATATTTTGATAGTTTCCAGATGTAAGTGCTTCTGTGAAAAGGCAGGGAAACCTCACTAAGCCATTCAAAATAGAACCAGAGCTGCAGTAACCACATGTGTTTTAAATATATTAGCCGTACAATTAAGAATACAGTATTATAAACAGGCTCTATAAATCTTTATAACAAAAACAGCAACACACCAAATTCTCCTAGCCACAAAGAGGCCCTCCATAATACTTAATATATTGAGATTCTGTGATGGACTAGACTGAGGCCTGATTTGTTAGCAGTGTGTTTCCCAGTACTCAGTAGGAGGAAGATAGTTCTCTTTGTGCCTGGGTGAAATAAACTGAAGCACACCATCCTTATATGCTTATTCCAGATGAGAAAATAATCCTCTTGTTCTAAGCAAGGCAGGAGACAGCCTCTAATGTGTCTGGGCTTATGTATTCCTGGTAGTCCTCAGAGTTTTTATTATTATTTGGAAGTAGCTAGGAATAGTCCTTTTTTACAGTAAGCTTGACTTTTGTATCTGTCAAGTAAGAGGACTGATAAATCTAGGTGATTCCTTTTTTTTTTTTTTAAACCCTTATCTTCTATCTTAGAATGGATGCTATTAGTTCCAAGGTAGAAGAGTGGTAAGGGCTAGGTAATTGGGGTTAAGTAACTTGCCCAAGAACACATAGCTAGAAAGTATCTGAGTTCGGATTTGAACCTAGAACCTATGGTTTTAAGGCCTGGTTCTCTATCCATTGAGCCACCTAGTTGCCCCTAGGAGATTTCTAAAGTATTTTCTCTCTCTAATGTTTTGTGACTTTGATGAGTCATCAGTCCTCAGAGGACAAAACTAATATCTTGCTCTTTCTAGGGATAAGGTCAACTCAAGAAAAAAAAAATGAATAAAATTAACCAAAAGAAATAACAAAATTAACAAAAAAAAGTTCTCATTGAAGGGGAGATTAGTTATGCCACAAAGATGTACTCTTTCTACATCTCTTGCTTCCAAAAGAGTAGTTGAAAACCAGCTTCCTGAAATTCCTAGAGAATAGGTACATGTAAGGTTTATAAGTATGTCAAAAGGAAAGGGAGGAGATAAATCAGAAACTTAAAACATAACTTTTGCTCTTAAGATTAAACTATTTTTTGAAAGATTCAATGTAACAGACAGTTGCCTGATGTTACCCTTAGCAATATTTCTTAAATATGTGTGCAATCCTCATTTTGGTCATGCATATCAGAGCATGGACTTGGGAGACTTGAAGAACTCATGCATCTCTGCTGCTGCCTGGGGCAGGTTTACCCAGAATTCCTCCCAAGTGTCATGTTCTTCCCTGACTCTGACCTTGAGGTTGAGGAGGCACATGGTAAGAAGGAGGAAGATGCCAGAAGAGAGTCATTGGGAATGGCTGGCGAAAAGTAGCCACTGGAGGTGCTGACAGTCATGCTTATTTATATGAGTGGAGCAATGATTCCTGCTCTGGGACCAATACAATCATGAATTATGGACTGGGTGAAATCTTCATTGCTCATCAAGTGTAAGCCAGGTCATGGGACAGTAACACTCTCCTCCTTTCCTTTTCCCTATGCCAAAGAGAGAGCGAAATGTTCTCATTGGGTTATATACTCCTTACTTCTTTCTGTGCTTGCTAGGTCACAGGAAAGGCATTGGAGTATATGAATCTTTAGACTTTTCTAAATGTTCACTTTTACCTCTAAGCCTTTGGAATGTTATAAAGTTGTTGATCAACAAAACCCCAAACTAGTTGATGTGTTTTACTTAATTTAATGATAGAAGGATAAGAGAAAGAGACATTCTTCCCCCCCCCTCTTTTTTTCTTTAACCCTTACTTTATGTCTTAATAACAACTCTAAGGCAGAAGAGCAAGGGCTAGGTAAAAGAGGTTAAGTGATTTGTCTTGGGCCATAAGTGTCTGAGGTCAGATTTGAACTCAGGTCTTCCTGGCTCTTTATCTACCATGCCACCCAGCTGCCCCAGCATTCCCTTTTTAGACATGAGGTAGTTTGAGAAGTTGGGATGAATTGAGAACTAGAGCTAAGAGAAGCAGTCATGGGGGGGGGGTGGCTTATGTTATATACTCACTCTAACCCCCTCCAAATAACTCAAGACTAAATATACTTGAGATACTCCCAAGTGAATTTCATTCATGCATATGAGCTTAGAAATAGCATGGAGAAGAAGAGGCCATAGTTGCTTAGCTAGAGAATACTTTGGTGGCAGGTTCCCATGTAGCTATACTCCCAGAACTAAACTCATTCATGAATTTTCCTAAGTAGTTAGATTTATTTACTTCTTATAAAAGTTCTACTTTTCTAGCCTCATCCTGGTATGAAAGTTACTTTTATTAATAAAAGAAAACTTTTATTAAAGGATGGAAATCAAAGATTAAATAAGGAAGGACTCATGATCATAGCAGTAGGGAAGTTCCACAGAGAGAGCCTGAGTTAAAATTATAGCACCAGGAAAGTGAGGAGGCAGCAATAAGAACTTTTATTTTTTATTTTTGCTTTTATTATTTAAAAAAATTAATCAATTTAGAATGTTTTTTCATGAATACATGATTCATGTTCTTTCCCTTCCCTCTACCTTTCCCCCTCCCTAAACTGACGAGCAATTCCACTGGATTATACGTGTATCATTGTTCAAAATCTATTTCCATATTATTCATATTTGCAATAGAGTGATCATTTAAAGTCAAAATCCCCAGTTATATACCCACTGAACCATGTGACCAATCATATGTTTTTCTTCTGCACTTCTACTCCCACAGTTCTTTCTCTGGATGTGGATAGCATTGATAAGAACTTTTATTAAAGGTGATGGAAATCAAAGATTAAGTAAGGAAAGACTCATGATCATAGCAGTAGGGAAGTTCCATTAACAACTCCACAAGATATCCTTCTCAGTTGTTACCATATCAATAGAGATTTGGTGAACTTAAGCTAGGCAGTTACCTGGATAGTTAGTAGGTACCTGGGCAGTTACAGATAAGGGAGTTGGCTACCTGGCTCAATCAGATGTTGATAATTTCACAGTCTAGTTAGGGTTAGAGAGAAATCATTCTTGTAGTTGGGAACCAGGAGAAATACTGTATAACTGTAAAAAAGCTTCTCCAAATTCCCTATATCTTATACCAGGAAACAAGTCAGTGGATCATAAGCTGATAAAGCTGATAAGTCCTATTAAAAAAGTTCACATGCTGGCCCAGCAATGGCTGTATGTCTTTTATCTGAGGCCACAACTACATAGGTAATCACCAAGTAATAAATATTTTTTAGTTACTTTGACTCCTGAAAACTATCTACATAGAAGGGTGAGAGTATTTGAATGCCCCTAATCAGTAAAATTAACATCTATGAAGGACTAGAGATATTTATTTGGCATTTTATCACTGAGTCAGTACTCATTTTTGGTTCATTGATAGGGTTTACATATGAAAAATAGCAAAATTTAAGAAATAGATTCTATTTCTAATTTTTACTGAACAACATTCATCTCTATGATTTTTAGAAATATTTTAACTGGTCTTTAAAAAAATATCACCAGGGGCATGTAAGTAGTTCAGTGGATTGAGAGTCAGGCCTAGAGATGTGATGTTCTAGGTTCAAATGTGACCTCGGATACGAGCTGTGTGAGCCTGGGCAAGACACTTAATTCTCATTGCCTAGTCCTTACCGATTTTCTGTCTTGGAACCAAAACACAATATTGATTCTAAGATAGAAAATAAGCGTTTTTAATAAAAAAATTTAAAAAGATATATATGACCAATTTAATTTCCCTTATATCCTCCTCTACCCTCTCCCAGAAAGTCATCAACCTTATAATCAAGAATTTTTGAAAGAGGAAGAGAAAAAAAATAACCAAAAACAAATTGCTGTGTCAAAATAGTCTAACATTTTTATGTGTTTTTTTTTCTTTTTTACATTTATGGATCTCTGCCTCTCCAAAGAATGGGGTGTGTCTTCTTAAACCTCTTCTTTGGGATCAAGCATGTTCTTTGTAATTTGACAACATTCAGTATTGATTGTTTTGTAGTCATTCTTTCTATTTACATTGTAGTAGTCATTGTAAATACTGTTTTCCTGGTTCTGCTTAATTCACTTTCCATTAATTCATGTTTTATCCTGCTTCTGTAGTCATCATATTAATTGTTTTTATTACAGCACAGTAACATTCTCTTACATTAATGTACTACAGTTTGTGAAGCAATCCTCTCTCCAATGGGTATCTACTTTGTTTCCATTCTTTACCACCTTAAAAAGTGCTGCTATAAATGTTTTGGTATACAGAGAACTTTTTTTCAATAACTTTCTCATCTCCTCAATGGAATCTCTGCATCAAATAACTAAAATCCCTCAACTAATTGATGTTTTCTTTTTTTCTGGACATTTTTGCTAATCTGATGGTGTGAAGAAGAACTGTCGAGTTGTATTAATTTTAATTACTACTGATTTGGAACATTTTTTCATATGGTTTCCTTCCTTTGAGAAATGCCTCTTTGTATCCTTTAGCCATTTATCAATTAAAGAATGGATCTTTTCCCAATATTCTTGAATCAATATTCTCAGATTTTATTGTCCCAATGACATTTCCCCCAATTAACCGTTTCCTTTCTAATCCTGACTGCATTGATTTCATTATTATGAAAATGTTTCAGTTTTATCTATGAAAAAATTATCCATTTTGTCTTTTGAGATCCTTTCTATACCTTATTTGGTCATGAATTCCACTTATCCATAATTGTGAAAGGTATTTTTTCTTTGTTTCTCTTGACCCTTTATATCTAGATCATGTATATCTAGATCAGTTTATCTTTGTGTAAGGTTTGAACTAATGATCTGTACCTAATTTCTGCTGGACTTCTTTCCAATTTCTTCAGTAGTTTTTGTTGCAATGTGAGTCCTAATCCTAGTAGTTGGAGTCTTTGACTAGTTAAAGATTTGTTTGCCTCTGTGTGTCTGGTATCTCATCTGATTCACTGATTAGCTTTTTATTTTGTAGATGAGGAAACTAAGGTTAATAGATTATGTGAAAATAAAATAAAATTTGATGAAAAAAAAGAGACTGTGATTTGATGATAAAGGCAATACATTGGAATGATCTCTTCTTAATCCAATTTAGCTGACCTAACCAGTTCTATCTTTTCTCCTTCACAGCTGCTACCCGTCTCAGAGAAATACTGTGACAGGACCTTCTGAAAGAAAGGAAATGTATTCTAGTATTTATAGAGGAAACCAGGAAGACTCTTGGCCACTGTTTCCTGGTTAGGCTGCTGACTCATTCTGTAACCTTTAGACAATTCCTTTAGCCTTGTACCTCAGTTTCCCTGTCTCCTAAGTGGAGGACCATATTTCTCTGCTTTTATATTGCAACATTTAATTAATGTTTACTTGGTGCTTTGAAACAATTGGGATCAAAGGTTCACTATTACTATAAAATATCACTTTGAGAAAGATTCTGTCTCCACATTGACAACTCAATGCATACTCATACTGTTTTTAAATGAACTTGTGATTTGGGCTCTCTGGCTATTATTTCTGCCATGTACATCATCATTTCTACAGTCTGGAATTTAGGCAAACAATAGCTTTCCTTTATCCCTTTACTCTACCATCTATTCTATTCTCCCCTTCAGTTAGGTCAAGTTATGTCACTTTCAAGAAATCTTCTAATGGTCATTTTTGTTCCTATCGATCAGTTTTTTTTTTAAACCCTTAACTTCTGTGTATTGGCTCCTTGGTGGAAGAGTGGTAAGGGTGGGCAATGGGGGTCAAGTGACTTGCCCAGGATCACACAGCTGGGAAGTGTCTGAGGTCAGATTTGAACTTAGGACCTCTCGTCTCTAGGCCTGGCTCTCAATCCACTGAGCTATCCAGCTGCCCCCCTATTGATCAGTTTTGAACTCTTAAGAAGTACAGTGTAGTGAATGTAGAATGTTCTGGAATTGGAATCACAAAATCAGATTTGAGTCCAGCTGGGGCATTAACTAAGAATGTGACTTTGGTAAATCTCTCCAAGTCTCATTTTCCTCATCTGTAAGATGGGGATAAATACTTGTACTACCTAACTCAAGAAATTGTAGAAAGGTAAATAAACACTTTTTAGACATCGTAGAAATGTGAGCTATTTCAGTTACAATGTTAGTTTCAGGGGGCAGCTGGGTAGCTCAGTGGATTGAGAGTCAGGACTAGAGACGGGAGGTCCTAGGTTCAAATCTATCTCAGACACTTCCCAGTTGTGTGACCCTGAGCAAGTCACTTGACCCCCATTGCCTACCCTTACCACTCTTCTGCCTTGGAACCAATACACAGTATTGACTCCAAGATGGAAGGTAAGGGTTTATTTAAAACAAAACAAAAAAATGTTATTAGTTTCCATTTTCTTGATAGATATTTTGTGCCTTTTTCCATGAGTATTATTCTGTTTCTCCTAAATTATGAACTACTTATTTTCAATCCCTACCTTACAATGCAGTGCACAAATGGGCTCCCAATAAGTGGCAACTGATTGCCTTAAAACAGGGAACTTATTGTAGATCTTGAAATAAACTCTTAGGAACTTTTTTAGAACTTATCTTAGAAGTAATTTAGTAATGACTTTTTGTGTGGACAAGTGAGTCTTCTGAAGAGGCATTTAGATATAGTGGTCTATTCTCCAACCTTCCATGTGAAGAGAAGGAACATCATTCCATCTCAAGTCAGTCTCTGGCCTTAGTGGTTAGAGGGAAAGGTACTATCCCATTGCCTAAGCTCTAGGGTCTCCTGCCTAGTCTCCAGCCCATAAAATGGGAAAAGAACTGCCTTTCCATTTGTTTTAGGTCTCTTGCTTGAAATTCAGCCTATCTCAGGAAGCAGAGAAATGCCATTCCATCACCAACTGTCTCATGTCTTTGAGAGAAGGGAAGAGGACATCATTCCATTAGGCTGGGTCTCCTGTTTGATCTCCTTACTACTAGAAGAGAAGAATCTTCCTTCCATCAAGCATCAGACTCCTTCCTTCCAGGGAAGAGGAGAAATGCCATGCCTTGGGGGTCTATTCCACCCTTATACCCTATACTTTCCTATGCACTCTTCAATCTGGTGACACTGGCCTCAAGTCTATCCTTTAAACAAGACTTTCCATCTCTGCTTTAGGCATTTTCTCTACCTGTCTTCCATGGCTGGAATGCTCTTTTTCCTCTCCTCTTACTACTCATCTTTCTGGCTTCCTTTAAGTCCCAGCTGAAATCCTACCTTCTACATGAAGCCTTTTCCAAATCTCCTTAGTTCTTTCTGTTGATTATATACAATTTATCCCATATATAGCATTTTTTGTACGTTGTTTCCCCCATGAGATTGGGAGCTCCTTTTGCTTTTCTTTTTTTCTCCAGCCCTTAGTACAGTGCCTGGCACATAGCAGGCATTTAATAAATGCTTGCTGACAAGAAAATAAGAGTTAAGGGATAATGGGGGACAAATATTTAGAGTGTAGAAGAATTGTGATGGAATCATTATCATCCCTTGCCAGCTGTGGATGTATTTCCCAATTCTTTCTTACCTTTTATCTTAGAATTGATTCAAAGTATTGGTTTCAAGGCAGAAGAGCAGTGAGGGTTGAGCAGTTGGGGTTAAGTGACTTTCCAAGGTCACATATCTAGAAAGTGTCTGAGGCCAGATTTGAATCCAGGACTACTTATCTCCAGGCTTAGCTATCTATCTACTCTCTACCCAACTTGCTGCCCTGCCCAGTTCTTTCAAACTATGTAAAATATTAGAGCTGGAATAGAATTTAGAAGTAATCCATCAGTCAATCTGTAATCGATCCCGGTAGACACAGACTACTTTTCTCTTAGAGGCAGCAGGGTGGCATAGTAGAGAGATTGATGGAGCTAGGCTTAGGAAGAATGGAGTTTGAATTCTGCCTCAGACACTTCAGTAGCTGTGTGCTATCCTGGATAATCACTTTTGGTCACAATTTCCCCATAAGTAAATCAGAAGTAATACACTCCATTGTGAGGGCCAAATGAGATAACATACCTAAAAGTACTTTATAAACCTAGTTATTATTTTTATTCTCTGACATGGGAATGCTCTGACAATGGGAAGCTCATTGTGGGTAATAGCTGATGGCTAAGTTTTTGATGTGAGCATTTATACCTCAGAAATATTCTGGCTACAAATCAGGACTTGATCTATTGTTTTGTTGCTTGTCTAGAATTAAGAAAGTGATGGAGAAAATGTTAATAATGCAGATTAAATTTAAAAGTGTGTCATGAATAAAATTTTGTTAAAAGATTGCTAAAAATATTTACATGTAATTGGGAAATATTTACTAAAATAATATAGTTTTTTTAAAGTGTGAATTGTTTCTCCAGAGAGTCATTTACTAAACACACATCAGCATACCCTTTAGGCAGATAGTTTAAGATTGGGCCAGCTTTGAGAAGTGACAGTGCTTCTTTGAATTAAAAAAAATCTATGTTCTTCTATGCTCCAAGGACTATAAAGCTGTGCATACATACATACACATATAGTATGCATCCCCAAAAAGATAAAAAAAAATGGGAAAAGGACCTATTTGTTATTGTTGTTCAGCAGTTCAGTCCTGTCCAACTCTTTGTGACCCCATGGACCTTAGCACACCAGGTCTTTCTGTCCTCCACTATCTCTTGGAATTTGTCCAAGTTCATGTTTGTTGTTTCCATGACACTGCCCATCTCACCTTCTGCTGCCCTCTTTTCCTTTTGCCTTTAGTCTATCCCCAAATCAAGATCTTTTTCGATTAGTCCTGTCTTCTCATTTTGTGGCCAAAGTATTTCAGCTCCAGCTTCAGTATTTGACTTTCCAGTGAATGGCCTGAAGCATTAGGCTTTCCTTTTTATCCCCAGAGGCATCCACCACTGAACTTTCAGCTTTGTCCCAGTCATTTCATTAGTGCTAGAGCTACTTGTAGTTGTCTTCCATTCTTGTCTAGTAGTGTGGTGGCCGCCTTCTGACCTGAGGGGCTCATCTACCATTGTCATCTCTTTTAATATTTTAATAGTGACCATTAAATTTTTTTTTTAAACTCTTACCTTCCATCTTGTAAGCAGTACTGTGTATTGGTTCCAAGGCAGAAGAGTAGTAAGGGCTAGGCAGTGGGGGTTAAGTGACTTGCCCAAAGTCACAGAGCTAGAAAGTGGCTGAGATCAGATATGAATCCAAGACCTCTCTTTTCTAGGCTTGGCTCTCTACCTACTGAGCAACCTATCCATTTTGGCAAAGAGACTGGAGTGGTTTACCATTTCCTTCTCCAGTGGATCACCTTCTGTCAGAACTCTCCAATACAACCTGCCTGTCATGGGATAGCTCATAGTTTCATTGATCTACATAAGGCCCTCCACCACAATAAGACAGTAGTCTAAGAGGGGTCACTTCATATATATTTTCCCTTCTTTTTTTAATTTTTTTTATTTTTTTTAAACCCTTACCGTCTGTCTTAGAATCAATACTATGTATTGGTTCTAAGGCAGAAGAGCAGTAAGGGCTAGGCAATGGGGATTAAGTGACTTGCCCAGGGTCACACAGCTGGGAAGTGTCTGAGGCCAGATTTGAACATTGGACCTTCAGTCTCTAGTCCTAACTCTCAATCCACTGAGCCACCCAGCTGCCTCCTATATTTTTCCTTCTTTCTATGAAGTATTCAAATTAATTCCTCATGATACAATAATATTATATGATGTCAACACTTCACAGTTTTTTATTTGTGGCTTTTTTGTTATCACAAATTGTGCTTTCATGAGATAATATGTAATATGAGATAATATGTAGCTTTATAAACTTTAGAGAGTTAATGGGGGGCATCTAGATAGTGCAGTGGATAAAGTACCAGACCTGGTGTCAGGAGGTACTGAATTCAAATGTGATCTCATACACTTCCTAGCTGTGTGACCCTGAACAAATCACTTAAACCCTATTTGCCTAGCCCTTGCTCTTCCATCTAAGAGTTGTTACTAAGATAGAAAGTAAGGATTAAAAAAAAAAGTTAACAGGAATGTTAGTGGCCAGCCCCCCAGTTTCAGTTACCACTTCTGATACAGACTGGTTGTGTAGTTCTGGGCAAGTCACTTCATTTCTTAGTCTAAGTTTGTGTTTCTCAAACTGTGCCACAAGAACACCTGGAACACACCATTTTTAAAATGAACTGTATGTTATTTATTAATAGGCATTTAAAACAAGAATTTAAAAGGATTTGACTAAAGGATTCTGCCAACATTTTGTTTAAACCAAAGGACCCTGCCAGTGAAAAAGTTTAAGAATCATTGCTCTAGGCCACTTTTTAAGACTGTAATATGGAGGAAAACTGCTGATTTGCATGGCTTTTAAGTTGTTTTTCAATTATGTCTTGACTCTTCCTGACCCTGTTTGGGTTGTAAACTATTATAATAATTTAATTTTGGCATTAGGATTTTTATTATTTTAAAATACTCTGAGATAATCATGGACATCCTGGAGTGTTATGAAACAAGGTCCAGGAATTTCTGACACTTGGGGTTTTCTTGACAAAGATACTGGAGTGGTTCACCATTTCCTTCTCCAGCTCATTTTACAGATAAGAGAACCAAGGCAAAGATGAATCTTCACTTTGCATCACTTCATATAAGTCTTTCCAGGGTTTTTTTTTTTTGTGAACATTCTGTTCATTGTTTCTTATGGCACCATAGTTTTTTATTACACAGCCTTTTCCTAATGTACCATGCTGATACAACCTATTTTTATTTCTTAAAAATATTATATTTCTTCAAAAAGCATAAAAATTTAATTTTGGCATGAGAATTTTTCTTATTTTAAAATACTCTTTGAGATAATTATGGACATCCTGGAGCATACCAAAACTAGGTCTAGGAATCCCTAGGACAGTGATAGCAAATCTTTTAGAGATGGAATGCCAGGCACTGCCACCTCGCAGACCAAATAAGCTACCTGCCTCCCCCCATTGAGCTGTTAGATAGAGGGGTGGGGGATGTGAAAAAATGTCATCAGATAAGGTGGAGGGGGGAGGGGAGCAGCTCTGCCTTCATCCATCTGCCTTTCTATCAACGAACTCTGGGAGTGGGGTATGTGTCCACAGAGAGTGTTCTGTGTGCCATCTTTGGCACCTGTGCCACAGGTTCACCATCACTGCCCTAGGCTAATGAGCTATTCAAATTGTATAATCTTTCCTATAGATCTTCACCTATATAGTGTGACCCAGGAGACAGTGTATGCTGACTCATTTTATTTTATCCTTCTCCCTCCATATCCTTGCTGTTTTTGCATTATTTTCCATAATGTAGTTGTGTGTGTTTGTACGTAAGTGTATGTTTTAAATAATTCCAAAGGGAAAATTTTCCCTGGAAAATTCCCTGTAGCATTTTTTCTTTTTCAGGGAAGAGTTCAAACTTTTACAGAACCCTGACAGTTGAAAGAAAGGCTAGCAGTTAAAAACTCCTCAATACTTTTTCAGTTACTTAAAACATTTTAAAACAATGTCCAAGTTAGTTTATAATAATACAAATAGGATCTCACAAGGTTTGCAAAGTTATTTACATACATTCTCTCATTTGATCCCACAACAAACCAGAGAAATAGAACTTTTCAAAAAGAATTGCTTAATATACCAATTGACTAGTGAGGTATAAATGATGGTTACCTTCTAATTTTATTTTACAAAAGGGATTTTGTAGAAGGGGAAAAGAAAGTGGAGTCATTTGTTTTTCTGTCTTTAAAGTGCTGAAATGCTTCTTTTCTCCTCTGCTCCCCTTTATCATTTGGCAAGGACTCTTGTAATACAATGTGCTGCCTACATTTTCACTGTTGTTATGATGATGATATCTTCTAACCACAAATTGGGACTCATCACCTGACAAAAGATGATCATTTTGCAAAACTTTATGTACTTTCTTTTCTTGAATTGAGACTGCCCTAGAAAATCTGGGATTTGTGGTCACTATGACTACATCCTTTTGTTAAAGAAAAAAAGGAAGAAAGGAAGGAAGAGAAAGAGAAAGGATCTGACTAAGATTCCTTAATGAGTCCTACCAATCCTGATCTCTCTAGTCTTTCTTTGGAATTCATTATATACTTATTATCTTTAGCACATTCTTAGAAATTATGTTTCTGTCCCAGATTGTTCCTTCATTATTTCACAATCATATTTTTTTCTTTTCACATCCAGAATGAGAGTTTCTTTAGAGCAGGACAGTGTCCTTTAGTTTTCCCACTTTGCTTAATTCTAATTAATTGGTGCATAATAATTACTTTCTGATTATATGCAACCTACCTAAGATACATTAAAACCTTTTTTTTGTGAATTGCTAAAGAATTCTTTTGAGAAGATTCTGTCATAGACATACCTTCTCCCTCAGGTAGGTCAATGTTCATCTAAAGTGTTTCCTATTGTAATGGAAGGTATTCTAAACACGGTCCCCCCCAAAAGGATTCTTTTTCAATTGTGAAATTTTCCAAATTTTCTGATTTGGAATGGTCATTGTCATTATTGTAGGAAATGGTGGGATAATATAAAGCCTCTTCAGTAAAAATATGTAAAAATTGTTAATTTAACTGCAAACATTGGAAAAACCAAGTGGATGAAAAACTTATACTGCCCAGCTCATGATATTTAAATGGACTGATAGTTCATTGAATTTGTTCATGTTTGTGTTTATTTCTTTCCACCTCTATATCCATTTCTCTCTCATTCTCCCTTTTTTTCATTAAATAACAAGTATTTAAAAATTCAATCAGTCTCTTTCACTCCCTCACCTTCCTCCACTGGGCAAATTAAAAACAGACAAGTACACCTAAAACCCAAATTCTTTACATGTTTACATAATATTTGACAAAGAGGTGAGTGGGTGTGGACATGACTCTTCATTCTTTTGGACTCATTTTTATTATTTCATTGATCAGAATTAAAAAATCTTTCAGTTATTTTCTTCTCTAATATTGTTGTCATTGTATAGAATATTTTCCTATTCACCTGTATCAGTTCGTAAAAGTCTTTCTGGTTCCCTCTGAAACTGTCCATTTCATCTCTCATGGCACAATAATATTCATATAACCATGATTTGTTTAGTCATGCCCAAATAAGAGAACAGTTCCTTAGTTTCCAATTTCTGGCTACCACAGAAAGATCTGCTATAAATATTTTTGTATACATAGATCCTTTTCTTCTTTGTTTGATTTCATTGGGGCATAGGCCTAGTAGTAGTAAAGCTGGTCAAAGGCTATGCACAATTTGGTAACTTTCTGGGCTTAGTTCCAGATTGCCTTCCAGAACAGTACTCATGTACCTGTTTCCCATAGCCTTTCCAGCTAACTCTTTTGTTGTCTTTGCCAGTCTGATGAATATGGCATAGAACCTCAAAGTTTCTTTAATTTGAATTTCTTTAACTATTAGTAATTTAGAACATTTTTTCCATAGGATTGTTGATTGCTTAAATTTCTTCTTTTGAAAATTCCCTGTTTATATCCTTGATTATTGGTCTTATAAATTTGAATCAATTCCTTACATATCTTGGAAATGAGACCTTTATCAGAAATACTTGTTTGCAGAGTTTTTCCCTCCAGTGACCTGTTTCCCTCCTAAAGTTTGCCACATTAGATATGAGTTTTTAATTTTACATGATGAAAATTGTTCATTTATCTTGTGTGATCTTATAACTTGTTCAGTCATGAACTCTTCCCCTATTTATAAATTCAAAAGGAAATGTCTTCCTTGTCCCTCTAATTTGTTTATGATGTCACTTTTTATATCCAAGCCATTCATTCATTTGGAGTTTATCTTGATATATGGTGTAAGATATTGGTCTAAACTTAAATTCTGCCAAAATGCTGTTCAGTTTTCTTGGCAGTTTAGTCCTTCCCCAAATAAATGGGGTCTTTGGATTTATCAAACACTATGCTACTACTGTTTGTTTTCTTTTGTATGTTGTATACCTAGTCTGTTCCATTGATTTATCTTTCTCTTTTTTTTTCTAACCAGTTCCAAAGTTAGAATACCACATTCTCTGGATTGTTAAAATTGTAAATAACCTTCTGAAGGAAGAAGTAGCCAGCAGGAAAAATAAAGTAGAGAGAAATGTTTTGCTAGGTGTGATGTGATCGAGGAAAAATGTTTAAAAAGTATCAGACTGGCTGCTTTGCTGTTTCTCAAACTTAACATTTAATCTTCTGTTCTCACACCTTTCCACAGCCTTTTTCTCATGCTTGGCATTCACTTTGTCCTCATCTCCCTATTTAGAATCTTTAGTTTTCTTTAGGGCTTATCTCAAGAATCACCTTCTCCTTTGGGTCTTTCTTCATTCCCTCAACTTCGAGTTCCTCCTTGCCAAATTACCTTACATTTATTGAATATATTGTTTGCATATGCTTATATAGTGATGGATCAAAGCTGTCTACATCTTCTTTCTTGTGTCCTAGGGATATCCCTGAAAAGTTAGAGGAGCTTTTTCTCAAATGCTATTTTATATGTCATTCCCATTGTTAAGAGCCCAGGTCTATTTATCCAATTAATTCTGATTAGTTTTACAAAGAAATACTTATATTGCAGATAAATCAAGAAGTTTCTCTCTCCTACTAAAATCTGAGTGGGAGTGTTTGTGTGTGTGTATGACATACTCTTCTTTATACTACTTCCATCCGTAGGGAGAACAGGTTCAGAGTTCACACATATTCTATTTAGCCTTGGTCCCATCAAGTTTATGTTCTAATGTGGTATCACTGCTGGATGAGTCTGAGTCTTAGCTATTACTGGGGTAGGTCTTGAACATCATTACTTTGAACCTTGACAGGGATGTGATGAGCTGCAAAACTCAGCATAGTTTCCACTCTTACACCTCCTGATGGCTTTTATTCCTGAATTTTTGAAGCTTATAAAGTAATAGTTATCTCTTATTTCCTTCATGAGAAGCAGGAGAGAATGAACACATAAGAAACAGAGGCAATAACAAGGCCATGTACCTTTGTCTCTGGATGAGAGAGGACATAAGTCTTCTTTCCCATCCAGAGTTCTTCCGCAGATATATTCTTCTCCTCTGATGCCAAAAAGTTGGGAAAGAGTCTTTGCCAAGAGATCGACCCTCATTGAATAGTGTTATTGTTTTTTTAAATGTACCCCAGTTCCAGCTCCATAAAAAGTCAAAAAGGCTCTTCTTTATCACCTGGTTAGCAGACCAGAACCAGTTACAGAATGTCTGCACATGTTCCAAATCAGGGAGCAAGGCAATTCTATTTCATTTTATTATACCTTTTTAGAAGCAGGCTCCACAGTCTCTTCCATGTAGATTGAATTAGCTGAGCTGCTATGTCTGCTCATTAATCTTCTATATACTCACATGTATATGTACTGTTTCTTCCTATAGAATATAAGCTCCTTGAGGGCAGAGATTTCTTCATTTTTGTCTTTGAATTCCCAGTGGCAAGCACCGTGCTTTGCAGGCAGTAGAGATCTAAATGCTTATCAGTTGCTTTATCATCAGCTATATGCATAACGTAGAAAGAAGATGAGATAATATTTCAAGAATAAGAGGCAGCTAATGCATAGACCAATGCTACATTTTGGGGTTTTTTTGGTCCAGGCTAGTAATTTTATTGAGAATGCCGGAGGAGGAAAATCCCTCTACCAATGTATATCACAAATGCTCTGCATCTTATAGTATTAGAGAGTTCCCTGGAACACAGAGATTATGACTTTCTCAGGATCATGTGTGTGTCCTTTGTAAATTAGTCGTGATTCAAACTGGCATGGTAGTTGAGGTTCAGGATTGGAAGGAAACCAAAGGTTTACTTAAGGATTTACTTTAAGGAATTTTTCATATGTAATATATTTGCTTTTTTCCCCCTGCAACTACTTGTTTTACATGATTGGCTTTGGTTTTACAAAATGGTTTCATTATTTTAAAAAATATAAATTTTTACTAATATCTTCTTTTTTTTTATACCATTAGAGCTATCTATATCTTCTTTTTTATGCCATTATTGCTATCTTGAGCATCTCTTCCACTCTTTCTTCTGGAAAGCCATCTTACAGAACAAACAGCAATTTTTTAGAGACAGAAAAAAACCCAAATTGTTACATTGAAAAAATCCAAAAAAACGTGTGCAATGTGTAACACCTATGGACCTTCCACCCACACAAAGAATTGAGTGGATTATGGGTATCCTCTCATCTCCCTTCATTCAAGTCTTTCTGGATCTTTATAATATTGTTATATCTATTTTTGATTTTTGGCGTGCTATTGTTTTTTCCATTTCCATTCACATTTCAGTTGTTTCATTATCTTTTTTTTTTAACTTTTACTTTTTGTCTTTGTTGTTCTAAGACAAGGCAAGGGCTAGGCAAATAGGGTTAAGTGACTTGCCCAGGGTTAAACAGTTAGAAAGTGTTTGAGACCAAATTTGAACCTAGGTTCTCCTGATTCCAGGCCTAGCTCTCTGTCCACTGTGCTATCTACCTGCGCCTGGTTTCATTATCTTTTTTTTTTTTTTAAACCCTTACCTATAACTGTGTATTGGTTCCAAGGCAGAAGAGTGCTAAGGACTAGGCAATGGGGATTGCGACTTGCCCAGGGTCATTCAGCTAGGAAGTATTTGAAGCCAAATGTGAATTCAGGACCTCCAGTCTTTAGGGGAGGCTTCTCAAACCTCTCTCAAACCATCTAGCTGCCTCTTGTTTCATTATCTTTTAAGGAAAGACTAACTAGCTTAACTTGACTAAGTTAAATGCTGCTCCTACCACAATATCAGAGGCAAGACTGGAACCCAAGCCTCCAGGACTCCCAAGGCAAGCTTTTAAAACGCTAAACCACACTACCTTTCACTGTTTGTTATCTCCAAAACAACAACAATAACAACAAAATAGCCAAAAGAAGGCAAAGAAGATGAATCCAGCCAGTGTGTTGGATGACTCATTTATGGAGGATTTTTTTTTAAAGACAAGGAATATATTTTATTAAAAAATAGTTAACACTGTTGAACTCAATTTTTAAAAAGAAAAAAGGAAACCAAATTACCAGCATCAGAAATGAAAGGGGGTAGATTCACAACCAATGATGAGAAAACTAGAGCAATTACTAAGTCATTGGAGTTCTTCAAGAAAAGACTGAATGAACACTAATCCTGTGTAAATGCAGAGAGGAATATTTTTAAGGTGGAAATTGGAATAGATGGTCCCTGATGCTTCTTCCAATTCCAAACTTTTGTAAAATTATTTATGGAGGATTTATGGAAAAACATGGATGAGAACTATATCAAATGAGAAGGCAGTACCCATCCTGATGAATGATCATAAGAAATGGGTGATATTTAACACTGCCAGCTACCCTAAGCATCTTTTCTCCTTTTGCCAGATATCTTGTAATTGATAACTCACAATGATGGGTGCATTTTGGGGCAAGTCACTAAGGGACCTTTAACAAACCAATCTCTAAGCTACCTATCCTGTAAAGGGGGAGGAATAAAAGAAAGATTTCTGGGCGGAGCCATTTCTTTCATTTAAAAGGACTTTGTGACTACTAAGGGTCAGTAAAGTTTCCACTTTCCACACCAGAGCATGAAGGAAGGGTAAGTGTCATCACTCATAAATTAGGGAAGACCCCACAGAAATACTTCTGGTACTCCCTTAGCTCCATTTAGAAGGATGTAAAGTATATAGTAGTCTTGGTTAAATGAAGACACCGGGGAGAAACTAAATAACCCTTTTTTGGGAATCTTGTCAAAATAAGATCGGAAGTAGCAGCCCAAAATCCCTCCCCTCCCTTTTTTTTTTTTTTTACTAGAAAGGGAGTTTGGATATCAACAAATAATTCCCCACCCACTAGTCCTTTACACCACCACTAAGCATGCATCAGCAGTAGCCCAGATCTAAGCTCCTTACTACTTTATCCCAAAGCCTGGTCTTTCTCCACCTAGATAAGAACCCTATAAAAACACACCAGACTTTATTGGTTTGAGAGAGGATGCCCCATTGTTTTCATCGAGGACCTCAGTGTGCTGCCCTATGTCTGTCCTCCCATGACCATCCCTTTGTTTTGTTTCTCCCCAAAGAACTAACTTGCTTTACTGATATGTTGTGAGCTCCATGTTTCTTTGTACCAAGGATTTTCCTGGAACAGGCAGATGGGCTAGAGTCAGACATATGAAAGAGACCCCTAAAGTTCATATGGCCTCACAGGCTTGCCCTTTCCTGAAATATTCACAAAGCTACATTCTTTCAAGAGTTAGAAAGGCCCTCAGAGGCCATCTACCAGGATAGAGCTCCATTCTACAACATACCCATCTAACCTTTGCTTGAAAGCCAATAATAGTAAGGGGCACTCACACAAGGCAGCACATTCCCCTTTGAGATAGCTCTTGCATGTTCCTTCGTATTAAGCTTATATTTGCCTTTCCACACCTTCCACCCATATGTCCTAGCTTTGCCCTTTGGGCCCAACCAGAACAAATCTTACTCCCTTATCTGTAATAACCCTTCAGATAACTGAAGGTAGCAATTATGTTCCTCTGTCTCTTCTCCTCTATTTCTCATCCCTAGTCTTCCCTTCTCCAGGATAAACATATTTAATTCCTTCAAGAGATCCTCATATGTCATGAACTTGAGACCTGTCACCATTTTGGTAACCTTCCCTTGAACAGTTTTCAGCTTATCTTTAAGATGTTGTGCCCAGCCTTGAAAATAATACTTCAGATATTGTTTGACTAGAGCAGAATGCAATAGACCCAGATACCATTAATGAAACCTAAGAATGTATTCATTTTTGACATTTAATAGGTAGTCAGTCAAAAGCCTTCTCTTCCCCTTCTTTATTATTTTGCTCAGTGATCTCTTTAGTTCCCATGGATGGATTCAATGATCACATAGCTGCTGCTGACTCTCAAATCTACTTATCCAACTCTGACCTTTCTGCAAACTTTAGTCTCACATCTCCAACTGCCTAGTGGACATCTCAAATTAAAGGTCCTGGAGACATCTTAAACTCAGCAACTTCTCTGGCTTCCCTCAACTCCCAGCTGAAGTCCCACTTCTATAGGAAGCCTTTTCCAACCCCCTTTAATTCCAGTTCTTTCCCCCTGTTGATTATTTCCTTTCTATCCCATAAGTTGTTTGTACATAATTGTTTACATATCATCCCCCTTTTTAGACTGTGAGTTCCAGGGAGAATAGGGCTGTCTTTTTGCCCTTTTTTTTTTTTTTTTTTTTTGGTATCTCCAATACCTTAGTACAGGGCCTGACACAGAATACTACTGGTACTTGCTTGATAGATATTTACTGACTGACTAACTAGTGAAGACAAACTTCCTCAGGTGCTTAAAATCCACTTTGTAAATGAACTTTTATGGCTTACTGTATAAAAGGGAGATGGATTGGCAATCATCTTGAGCAAAAATTGATATGAAAGTAATTTGCATTTACCTCTTTCAGTATAGTAACTATAAAGCTTTTAAAAAAGATAATCAACATAGTTTAAGCTTTAAGCATTATTTAAGAATATATATGTAACTGAACTGATGCAAAGTGAAGTGAGCAGAACCAGCAGAACATTGTACAGAGAAACAGCAATACTATACAATGACTAACTATGGATGACTTAGCTACTCTCAGCAATACAATGATCCAGGACAATTCCAAGAGACTTCTAATGAAAAATGATATCCATTCCCAAAGAAAGAACTGATGGAGTCTGAATGCAGATGGGATCATGTCTTAACATTTTTTTCTTTAATTTTCTTTTTTTTCTCCATTTGTTTAGTCTGTTTTCTTTGGCAATATGGCTAATATAGAAATATGTTTTGCATGACTGCACTTGTATAATCTATGTCTAATTGCTTGCCATCTGTGGTATGGGAAGGAAGAGAGGGAATCTGGAACTCAAAATTTTAAAAAATGAAAGTTTAAAATTGTTTTTACATGTAATTTGAAAAATTAGAAAACTCTCCACACACATACATATTATGTATTTATCTATATCTATGCATGTATATATCTATATGTATATGTACACAGATATAGCCTTTAATATCTCCAAGTTTCAGCTTTTCTGATTTTTTTTTTTAGGATTTTTTAAAATTTAGAATTCTCTTATTTTTCCCTCAGGCATTATCACCAATTACCCTTTTATCATGGTGTTTCTGGGATTGAAAAACTGGTAAAGTTAATGAAGTGCCAACCTTCCTTCTGGGGGATGAGAGATGATTGTTTCCTCCTCCTAATGGAGAATATTGTTTAGTAAAGCATGGTAAACCTATGAAAATAGGCAATAGGGAAAAAGTGGAGCCAACTGAATACTGCATTTTCTTTTTTTCCATCTCTTTGAAAACCAGCCACCAGTTAGTTGTCTTACTTCCTTGTCCCAGAAGTTGGGTACAGGGTGATATGGTACAATTTGTGGATTTAGGAGTTACATTAAAAAAAAAAATTATGGCAGCACTGGACCTTGAGGGAAAGTGAAAGTGAAGAAGATAGAGGATTATTTATTTAGCAGTGTCCATTTAGGCAGTGCTACCCTATAGGCAGAAAAAGCCAAAATAATAAAGATTTGGACTTTGTGGAGCTGTAGAAGTGATTCAGAGAACAAGATGTTCCATGTTCCAGAGCAGGATGAAAACTTAACATTGGATGCCATTTGAAGGAGAAGAGATTTGGGGCTGGAAGGGATCTTTAAAGCATTTTTTTTTTTTTTGGTCTAACACCCTCATTTTATAGACATGAAAACTGAGACTCATTATCCAAGATACTTGATCAAAGTGGTAAATGGCTTAACCTGAATTTGAATTCACTGTCAAATTTATGCTTGACTTCAAATCTCAGGCTCTTTTCTCTAAACCACGAAGGACTTCACTA
This sequence comes from Gracilinanus agilis, assembly GCF_016433145.1. NCBI lineage: Eukaryota > Metazoa > Chordata > Mammalia > Didelphimorphia > Didelphidae > Gracilinanus > Gracilinanus agilis. Next base: position 612,948,368 of record NC_058130.1, read on the forward strand.
AGAATTCTGCCTGTTTTGCACCCTATTCCTTCAATGAAAAAAAATAAAATTCAGTATCCCTGAAACACTTTTTCAAAAAATGTTGGCAACTTAAAAGTCTTGTTTTTGTTGGTGTTACTTTTTGAATTGTATTGCAGTTTGGCCATATCACCTTCCTGCTCCCCTCTACTCCTTCCCTTCCCCCATCCCCCTTTTGGAGCATCACTTATTAGCATTTTTCAATCAGATTGGGTTGAGACAAAAGGTTCTCAGGGCTTTCTAATCTCTGGGGCCTAAATGAACTCTCTCTCTCTCTTTTAAACCTCTTGGCTGATTTCTCAACTTCAGTTAAGCCCTACACTTGTAGGCTATGGCTAGGATGGATGTTCTCCTTTCTCAGGGATCTGCCCTTTGGCATTAAATCAGCAGCACTAGTCACCGGAGCTGCCCACACAAACTAGGACCTCCTGCAAGGACAGATGTGTGGAGGCTTCGCTCAGGGTGGAGCCTGCCTCCTGCCACTCACAAGATCCTGCCTTAATCCATCAATAATCATGTTTGCTTCCATGCCAAACGGGAGCCATGGTGTTGCCACATGTTTTTGTACAGCATCTAATACCTCTAAGCCTTGTTTTCTTGTTTCCCCACTTATGTTCTCTCTCATGAGGTAGAAGCACCACCTTTCCTTTTTTCAGAGTTTCTGGAGGAAGGTTGGTCCCCTGCCTTTCATAGTTTTTTTTTTTTTTTTAAACCCTTACCTTCTATTTTAGAATCAGTGCTGTATATTGGCTCTAAGGCAGAATTGCAGCAAGAGCAGGGTCAAACAGCTAAAAAGTGTCTGAAGCCACCTCTCTGGGTCTGGCTCTTAATCCACTGAACCACCTAGCTACCCCTCTTTCATACTTCTGACCCTAAATTGAACCACGTCTCTCTTGTTCAGAAGGATACAGTTTTCCTCTTTGTAAGGACAAAGTTATCCTTCCTCCTTCCCTCCCCTTTCCTGTGGTTTACTTTCTTGCTTACCAGGAAGGCTCAGACAGATTAGAATCCCTCTGATCTCTCGATATCACCCTGAGCAGGTCTGAAACTTGTATGCCTCCTGGCTTTCTAAAAATTTACTTTTTCCTTTCAAACTTTTCCCAATAGCCCTCATTTTCCTCTGTCTAGATCACAACTTCGGCTAACACCCCACCCCAGATTCAGGGAGAAAGAGATGGACCTGGCTGGCATCCCAGCCTTGTGAATGCTGAAAACTCCTGCCTGCCTCATGCCTCTTCCCCCATTTCCTCAGAGGGGACTGCTGAGAAAAAAACAATGGGAGCAATAGATAGGACCCAAGAGGGCTGAGGACTAAGAGGGTGCTAATATGGCTCAGGATTCTGAGAATTTACTTGGCACCAGCCACTTTATTATCTAGATTTGCTTCCCTTGAACCCAGTTTGTGAAAATACAGATTTATTTGCTAACTGAAGGCAGGTAAGTGGTAGTGAGGGGGAGCTCACTGGACCTCTAGTCAGGAAGACCTCAATTCAAATTCACCCTCCATCACTAGCTGTGTAATCCTGATCAAGCTACTTAAGCTCTGTCAGCTTCAGTTTCCTTTTCTGTAAAATGGGGATAATAATAGCATTTATCTCCTAGAGTTGTTCTGAAGATCAAATAAGGTAGTATTTGTAAAGTATTTGGCAAACTTTAAAGCCTAACTTATTTTTTTGTTAGCTAACTGCTTTCCACATTATCTATAATTTTATCAGTCTTGGTGCTTGAGAGGCAGATATTCACCTTAGATGAGAATCACAGGCCTTCCATGCCTTCTCTGTGATTCTTATCCATAAATCCTGGAGGCTCCTCAGAATAAGTTAGAGGCCTTTCCCTAATTCTTTTAATGTAGCCTTGGGCTGTCCATCTGTTGTCTCATATTTTCACTACATTCCCAGTTTTTTTTTTTTTCTGGTCATAGGTAGCCTTGGTGTCTGTATTTTTATTTTTTGAAATCCTTTTCTTAAGTGATTGGGTAAGCCACTGGAGTAGATATTTGTTCAAAACCTATGCATTTCGTGTGTGTGTGTGTGTGTGTGTGTGTGTGTTTACTTCTGGTTTTGTTTGTTTTTTAACTTTCCTTGTAAATATTTTGTAACATTTTACTTGTAGTGAAATAGATCACAGCTTCATTTTCCTCCTATGAAGCAGGATTCCCAGGGGAAGGAAAATATAATGTATTAATTGATATGACTTCTCAGTGAGAAAAATTTTTTGAGTGTCTCTTGTGAAAGAAATAAATGTTCTACAAAAAAAGTACAAAAGTACATGTTTTAAAAAATTCAAACAGATAATGTATAATATGGAAATGGGTTTGGAGTGATACTACATGTATAACCCAGTGGAATTGCTTGTCAATTCTGGGAAGGGGAGGAAAGAAGGTAGGGAAAGAGCATGAATCATGTAACCATGGGAAACTTATGTGTAAATTTGGAATAAAATAAAGAAAAAATTTAAAATTCATATATACACTTATGTATATAGACATATATTTAGCATCATCTTTATTCAGTCAGCCAACTATTGTTTGTTATGTACCAAGCATTGTGATAAATGCCTGAGATACAATGAAGACAAAAATAGCCCTTGCCCTCAGGGAGCTTACATTCTAGTAGGGAGGACAAATATGAAAATAACTAGGTACAGATGAGAGGTATACAGATAAAAGGTAATCTCAGGAAGGAAGGTGACTAGCGTCTAGACTATGGGGGATGGTTTCCCTATAGAAGGTGGGATTTGAGTTCAGTCCTGAAGAAACCAGGTACACATTCTCAAATATATATTTCCCCTCCCTATCCAGAATGTCTTTTCTTGTAGCTAAGAATAAAAAAAAGAAAAGGAGAAAAGCATTTTAGTAAAACTAACCAACATAGCAACCATATCTGGCAGTATAGGTAATGTTTGTTCTTCATTCATTTGTTGTTGTTGCTCAGTCGTTCAGTTGTGTCCAACTCTTTGTGACCCCATTTGAGGTTTTTATTTTTATTATTTTTATTTTTTCCATTTGAGGTTTTTTGGATGGAGATACTAAAATGGTTTGCCATTTCCTTCTCCAGCTCATTTTACAGATGAGGAAACTGAGGCAAACAGGGTTAAGTGACTTGCTCTGGATCACAAAGGTAGTAAGTATCCTAGGACAAATTTGAATTCAGGAAGATGAGTCTTCCTGACTCCCAGCCCAGGACTCTATTCACTTTGTTACCTAGCTGCCCTTTTTCATTCATAATCTTCCCTAACTTCTACAAAGAGAAAGTACATTTTCTCATCTCTTTATTGGGGCCAAACTTCTGAATTTAATACACATCCAAAAAAGACCACTTCTGTATACAAAATAGAACAGAAAAATAAGATCATGTTTGAAATCACTCAACTACTACGTATGTTTAGTTTTTTAAGTGTATGATACATTTCATGTCACTTTCAAAACTATCCTGTTTGTGTTTCCTTCTGAACTTTCTTCTGTTCTCTTCTGTGCATTTAAAAAATGCTTCAGTGGCCTTCATTTCATTCTTTTCTTCTTTTGGGGGCAACACCATGTCTAACTCCTTCCTCTTTCCCTATTTATCCTTCTCCAACTAAAAAAAATAAAAGCACAATCCTTGTTAACAGGTATAGTCAAGCACAACAAAACCACATCTTGAATCAAACTGAATGTCTCTTTTGTACCTTGTGTCCTTCTTTTTGTCAGGGAGAAGGTAGTATTTTTAGTTATTGATAACATTGATCAGAGTTCTTAAGTCTTTTCAAGTAGTGTATATGTGTGTGTGTGTATATGTGTATTTTTTTTAATGAGGTTGTTCCTTTATAAATTATCCTCCTGGTTCTTTACTTTGCATCATTTCTTTCATATGTCTTCCCAAGTTGTTTCTCTAAAACTATCCCTTCTATCGTTTCTTCTAGTGGGAAATATTCAATTACATGATACTTTGTATGCTTTGTTCAGCTATATCTCAGTTGATTTTTCCCATTTTTGTCAGATATCTTATTTACCCTCTAACCATGGGTTCCTCGGGGCTCTGTCCTGGGCTCTCTTCTTTTCTCCCTCTGAACTATTCTTGGTGATCTTATCAGTTCCATGGATTTAATGATCATTTCTATAATGATAATTCTCAAAATCTGCCTTTACTGTCTTAATCTCTTTGCTGATGTCCAGTCTTTTATCTCCGACTACCTTTCAGATATCTTCAACCGAATGTCCAAGAGACATGTTAAAAACGGCATGTCTCAGACCAAAATCATTATCTTTCTTCCTAAATTGTCCCCATCTCCAAACTTCCCTATAACTGTTGAGGACACCACTCTCCTCCCAGGCCGGTAACCCGAGTGTCCTCCTTTATTCATCGCTGTCTTCCATTCCCCCAAACTGTTGTCACAGTCTGTTGACTTCACCTTTACAGCATCTTTTAAATATGCCCCCTTCTCTCCTCTGATACTGGTATCACACTGGTGATGGCCCTCCTTACCTTGTGCTTGAGCTATTGCAATAGCTTCCTGGTGAGTCTGCCTGCCTCAAGCCTCTCCCTACTCTAGTCCATCTTCTTCTCAGTCACCAAAGAGATTTTCCTAAAGCACAGGTTTGACCAGGTCACTCTCCTACTACACACTTCTTATCTTCTCCAGAATCAAATACAAAATCTTCTCTTTGGTGTTCAAAGTCCTTCATAATCTACTCTGCCACTTCCACCCCCACCTTTGCATTCTTAGTATACATTATTTCCTACCATGTACTCTTTGATCCAGTGACACTGGCCTCCTGGCTGTTCTTCAAACAAGATATCCACATCTTTTGGCTCCAAGTATTTTCTCTGGCTCTTTCCCGTGCCTGGAATGCTCTCCTTTCTTTTCTTTGCCTCTTGGCTTCCCTTGGTTCCTTTAAAGTCCCAACTAAGACCCCATCTTCTATGAGAAACCTTTCTTAACCCCTCTAAATTCTTGTGCCTTCCCTCTCTTAATTGTTTCCTATTTTTCTTGTTTATAGCTTGTTTCTATATATTTATTTGCTTGCCATTTCCTCCCTATTAGACTGCAAACATCCTGAGGTCAGACTATATATATATTTTTTAAATTTTTTATTCCTTGGGGTTAGGACAGTGCCTGACACATAGCAGGTACTTCTAAATGTTTATTGACTGACTGATTTATTTATGAATTAATTTAATGCATGTATTATTATTACATTTTCCTGTTAGGCATGCATTGGTGTTTTCCCCCCTATTTCATCCATCACTATCACTGTGATTACAGATGTCAGTTTAGATAACTAGTCTTTAAATCATCTTGGAAAGCTTTGTTTTCTGTTAGGTTCATTGCACGTAACATTCATCTGGCTGAGATATGGAACCATGGTATGATTATCTGTGATGCTGGGATAATGACCCCAGGTGTATTAAATGTCATTACTTATGCTGCTTAATTGCAAATGATCATGTTTACATCAAATAATTTTTCCAGGGAATGAAAAATCTTTGTGTGCAAGGAGGCATTTTGCTAGTACTTTTGTATGTGCTTTTCATCTCTAGAAAACTTAAAGCAAAGAAAATTTCTTTTTTTTCCCTTTATTCAAAGATATTTTATTTTTTCAATTACATGTAATAAGAATTTTAGCATACATTTCCCAAAATTATAAGATCCAAATTGTTTCCCTCTTTCCTCTTCCTCTCCGCTCTCAAAGATGGTAAGCTATTTGATCTGGGTTATACGTGTATTATCATGCAAAACATAGTCCCATATTGGTCATCATTGTAAGAGAAGACTCATAAAACCAAAACCCCAAAATTAAAACACAAATAAACGAATGTGAAAGATAGTATGCTTTGATCTACATTTGACTTCAATAGTTCTTTCTTTGGATGTGGGGAGCATTCTTTGTCATAAGTCCTTCAGGATTGTCCCAGATAATTTTATTGCTGGGAGTAGCCAAGTTTTCACAGATGATCATCATACAGTATTGCTGTTACTTTGTATAATGTTCTCCTGGTTCTGCTTATTTCACTCTGCATCAGTTCCTGCAGATCTTTCCAGCTTTTTCTGAAATCATCTTGCTTATCATTTCTTATAGCACAATAATATTTCATTGCCAACATGTGCCACAATTTGTTTAGTCATTTCCCAGATTGATGGACATCTCCTCAATTTTCAATTGTTTGCTACCACAGAAAGAACTGCTATAAATATTTTTGTACAAGTAGGTCCTTTCCCCCTTTTTATGATCTCTTTGGTATATAGACCCAGTAGTGGTATTCTAGAATCACAGTTTTATAACCCTTTGGACATAGTTCTAAATTGCCCTCCAGAATGGTTGGATCAATTTACCACCAATGCATTAGTGCCCTAATTTTGCCACATCTCCTCTAACATTTATCACTTTCCTTTACCAATCTGATAGGTGTGAGGTGGTACTTCAGAATTGTTTTAATTTGTATTTCTTTAATCAAGAATGATTTAGAACATTTTTCATCTGATTATTAATAGCTTTGATTTCTTCATCTGAAAATTACTTATTCATATCTTTTACCATTTGTCAACTGGGGAATGACGTATTCTTATAAATTTGACTTAGTTCTCTATAAATTTGAGAAATTAGACCTTTCTCAGAGAAATGAGTTATAACATTTCCCCCCTAGTTTGTCATTTCCCTTCTAATCTTGGCTACATTGGTTTCGTTTGTATGAAAACTTTTAAAATTTAACCAAAATTATTCATCATATACCTAATAATGCTCTCTAACTCTTGTTTGGTCATAAATTCTTCCCTTCTCCATAGATCTACTAGATAAACTATTCTATGTTCCCCTGCTTTACTTATGGTATCATTTTTTTTATGGTTTCATTCTTTGTATCTCAATCGTATACTCATTTTGACCTTATCTTGGTATAGGGTATGAGATACTGGTCTAGACCTACTTTCTGCCATACTGTTTTCCACTTTTCCCAGTAGTTTTTGTTAAATAGAAGCACAGAAAATTTTGACAGGAGACAGATCAGAAATTGTGAGATTCACTACTGAAAATGAGACTACTTTGTTCCTTTCTATTATAGAGAGGGGATGCCAAGATATTATGCCCCAAATTCTCTGTGGGGTAGGAGATCCACAGTAGGAGACAGAAGCAAGTGATCTCTATGCTTCAGTGTCCAGGATTTACCTCTTGTTTTCCTGATGATGAGCTTGGACTCAGACTTCCAAGCTTCCATGAGGGGGAGGGTAATCACCTGCCATGGCAACAATGGCTGCTTTTGCCAGAGATATGAGCCCTGGGAATGACTGAGATCTTGGGAGGAAGTAGAGAACACAACTCTTCCCCAAAGTCAGAGCACCCTAAGAGAGTGGGAGAACCAAAAGCTGTAATGAAAGACAGTCTTGTGCTGTTAAGATGGACAGTTATTGCCATTCATTCATTTCAATAATCATTTATTGAGGACCTACTAGGTGCCAGGCACAATGCTAAGTGTTCAGGGATATAAAGAAAGGCAAAAGACAGTCCCTACCCTCAAGGAGATCATAATCTAATTGGGAATCCCATCCTATTATGTTGTTGAACTGGGGAAAATAATTTTTCTTCCTCCAGCTTTCTTTCCTTCTCTTGCCTCTAGTTCATAATTCTGAGATGGGGTGTGGACATCTCCCTGCCTTTAATCCTTTGCCACATGACCACATGAGCCATGGGTTACATACCTGAACATCTGGGAGGGTCACCGGGAGGAGGTTTAGGAGGCAGCTTAAGGTGAATGTCTCCATATAGGACTTCTTGATCATTTCCTGTTTATTTTGTTTTATATACAATAAACTAGGTTATCGTAGAATGCTAAATCTCTGAGTCCTGTAAGTAAATGGAGCTGAGAACTAAGTGGGGAAGCCCAAATAGGATCAGGGCTCATATGCAATTTATAGAAAATAGATTTTATATTTTAATATTCTGAGTAGTGTTCAATTACATCTGATAGAATGATTTCAGTCTCAGCTGGTGAAAATTATTCTAAACTGCTTAGTCCTGCTGTCAAAGCATGGACTTGTGGGAGGAGCAGGCTAGATATTTTCAGGTATATTGATTTACTTTTAGGAATGCTATGCAGTGCTTGAGCCAGAAGGAAACTGACCAGGCCCCTGGGTTTGGGGTTCTAGTAGAATGCTACCTGGTGAACAACTGAGATTTTGCAATCCATTCTGAATAATAAATATAGTGAAACATTGACTTCCTGTAGGCTTAAAGAAGGGATCACTCTAGCCCTGGCCCAGGTGGAAGGCCAAAGTATGACACATAAACCCAAAATCTATTATTCATCTTCCTGCTAAAAGAGAGAGGTTGAAGCTGGAGACGACTGGTTGACTGTTGTCTGCATCATTTATATATAATCTATGGAACTACTTGCACAAGACTCTCCTATTTGGTGTAGAGCATGATGACATGATTCTACATGACCACAGGAGGGGTAGAATTGATGAGAGAGCTTAGGAAAGGAGGGAAATTTTCTATTCCTGTTTTAAGAAAGAGACACATATACATACACACAGACACAGAGTTCCACTCTTTTAAGTTATCTGTGTATCTACTATATTTAGCTTTCTTTCTCCTTTTTTAAAAAATTTAAGATCTCTTCGATAAAATGAATAATGTGAAAAAATGTTTTACATGATTGTATGTGTAAAATACTATATTAGATTGCTTACCATTTCAGGGAGGAGGAAGGGATGGGAAGGAGGGAGAGAATTTGGAACTCAAAACTTAAAAAATAGTTTAAAACTTGTTTTAAAATGTAAATTGGGAGGGGGGCAGCTGGGTAGCTCAGAGGATTGAGAGCCAAGCCTAGAGACAGGAGGTCCTAGGTTCAAATCTGACCTCAGACACTTCCCAGCTGTGTGACCTTGGGCACTTGACCCCCATTGCCTACCCTTTCCACTCTTCTGCCTTGGAGCCAATACACAGTATTGACTTCAAGATGGAAGGTAAGGGTTTAAAAAAAAATGTAAATGGGGAAAAATCAAATATTCTTTAAAAAAGTTATCCATGCATCCTGTCTGGATAAACATATCATAAAGAAGTAGAACACACCTTACATATAGCACTGCTATCACCAAATAACTATTTAATAACCTCTCACAATTGTAGAGCATTTTAAGAGTTACAAAACACTTTATCAAAATGATCTCATTTGATATGGGAAATCTTGCCTCAAAAAAAAATCTTTGGAACTTCCTTATTGGCAAAACACTATACCATAAAATGCAATAATAGAAAGAGCAGGTGATAGTTATATAGGATCTTTCCTTTGACTAGTTTTGCATTATCTATCTATGTATGTAACCTTGGGCAAGTCTTAACCTCCTTTCAGCCTCAGTTTCCTTATCTGTAAGATGAAAGAGATGACCGAAATGACCTTTAAGATCCCTTATAACCCTAAATCTGTGATCCTATGGTCTTATTTTTAATATTCTATTTGAAAAGTTAAAACTTTTGCTTAGCTGTGTGATTCTGGGGCAAATTAACCATTATTTGGGGGATAATTATAAATATTCCCTCATGTCACCATCTTAAAAAGTTTGTTGCTTAGATTACATTTAAAAAGTGATTTTGATGTGAGTAAGAAATGATTTACTGGCTAAGTCTAGGCTTATTATTTCCAAACATTTCTTAAGTACCACTCTAAGGCACAAAATATTATATACGATAGGCAGGCCATTTCCCCAGGAAAACAAAACAAAACAGCAACGAGCAAACTTCATTGGTTTTATTCCCAACCTTTCATTTAAACCTCTCTTTGTGTCTGGTGTGTCCTTCCCCCACACCCAGTATCCTCCTGATTGTTTAAAGCATCTCACTGGAAATCGTACTTTGATTTGCCCTCCCTGTGCAGTGGTCCAAGTTCTGAAGCCATCCCTTTTTCTGACTTGCATCAAACTATGATTTTCCTGTGCCACATTCTTTCAGAGTCCAGCACCAACAAGCTATTCTGTTGGAAAGTAATCTAATTAACTAGTAGCCTCTTTCAACTCCCCACTCCCCATCTTATAGATAATAATAATAATATGGAGGGTGTGACCAGGAGGAGGGGTCAAAGTTAACAGAGTTAAAGGAGGAAGCCTTTGTTCTGGCCAGATAATGTGTCTCTAAAGGGGATGTCACATTAAGAGTCCTTTTGCTTTAGGTTTGATCTTTAAAAGACCCAGAGCTGGAGAAAATTGAGAGAAACCACATCTGAGATAGACTGAGAGAGTGGCAATGGGAAGTAGCAGAGACTCCAGGTCCCCTCCAGCACCCAGAGAGCCACCCCCTGCCCCCCAGAACCTTGGACCGAAGGAATCCAATGGCCCCAGGAGGAGAAAGAGCCATGGGGTGCTAAAGATGGCAGCAGCTTCAAGCAGAGGTGGAAGGGCAAGCTGAAAATTCCTAGACCAAGCCCCTTGGAGACAGAGAAAGTGTTCCTGGACCAAGTTTCCTTCTCTTTGAATTCTATAGCCAGAAATTTATACTTTATTCAGTAGGTAACGGGGGAGCCACTGAAATTTTTTGAGTAGATGGGTGATCAAACCAGTACATTAAGATTATTTCTGCATGAGCATGAAGGACGGATTGGAGGTGGGACAGACTAGCAGACACCAGTTAGGAAACCTCACTATAACCCAGGCAAGAAGTCCAGAACTAGAGTAGGATTAGAGAGGAAGTATTGGATGTGAGATCATTCTCTAGTCCTCAGAATTTTAAGTCACTCCCTAGACAGAACTTACAGTTCTTGATATCAGGAGCTTTTTTTTTTTTTTTTAATAGTAGGTTCTTAGTTTTAATTTAATTGACTGCAGAAGTCAATTAGTTCAGAGTATTAGGTAGTTCCAGAAGGTTAGTTCAGGAGATTCTTTTGGGTGAGAATGGGGAGGCAACTCTCACCCTGATTATATGATAAAAACATTTTACAAATAACTTTTTAAAAAAACTCTTACCTTCAGTCTTAGAATCAATACCGTGTACTGGTTCCAAGACAGAGGAGTGGTAAGGGCTAGGCAATAGGGGTTCAGTGACTTGCCCAGGGTCACACAGCTTGGCAGTGTTTGAGGTCGATGTGAACAATAAATTTGGCTGCTCTCTTTACAAATAACTTTTAGCAAGGCACTTTATATTTCTGAGACTCCCTTTTTTCATCTGTAAAATGTGAGGGTTGTATTATCTTTATGACCTTGATCAGATCACTCAACCTTCATGGGCCTCTGTTTCCTCAGCTGTAAAAATGAAGAAGTTAGGAGTAAGCATTTATACAGCACCTACTATGTGCAAGGCATTCTGCTAAGCACTTTTTACAAATATTATCTTATTTGATCCTCATAAGAACTCTGTGAGGTAGATGCTATTATATTCCCATTTTACAGTTGAGAAAACAGGCACACAGAGCTTAAGTGAACTCTTCCTGACCAGGCTCAGTGCTCCATCACTGCCTTAATTAGATGGTTGGACTAGATAACCTCCAAAGTCCTTTCCTTCTCTAGATCCAAGGTCCTGCATGCTACTGTGTCTTCTAGGCCCAACCGTCTAGGATTCTGTACATAATATTCCTGCTTGGCACTGAGAGAGATGGTATAAAGACTGTTCTCTATTCCCTTGTTCAAACCTAGGGAACTAGTTCTTGTGACTTTCAGTGGCTTGCACATAATAGATAATCAATAAATATTTATTAATTAATGCTCCTGGGAATTGGTTCTTAAGAGCAAGTACTATCTTTTGCTTTCTGTTGTATTCCTCAGTGCTTGGCACATAATAAATACTTATCTATGTGGACTGACTAATTGAAGCAAATGGATTCACTCAAATTTAGTCAAACATTTTTTATTTGTTTTACTATATTAGTTTCAACTTGAGAAAAGAAATAAGACCACATCATCACAGCTCTTAAACTGCTTTTATAACATTAGTTTATCTGTCTGTGGTTTATTAACTAGTGCATGGGTATGAATGCCACCATGTGTTTGGTCCATTTGTGTCCTACAGCTCATTGAACTGGAAGGTGTCAGGTATATTTGTTCAAATACTGATCACTAGTTTAACTACAGTAAATGTGACCCAGTGCAGAAACTCAAAGGTAAAAACTAGTTTTTATTCCTTTCTACAATATGTACCACCATCCCAAGACAGATTTAAAATTTGGAACTTCTTGCTCTTTGTCTGGTTGTCTAAATCATAAAATAATTTGTAAAGAAGAGACAGACTTCATGTTCAAAACCAAACCCAAAACAGCCTAGTGATTACAGCCCAGGATTTGGAGTCAGGATCTAAATGATCACTGATTATTAGTATGTAACTAGAATTTTTAAAATGAAAGAGAACTTAGAAGTTATTTAGTCCAGTACCCCCATTTTACAGATGAGGAAACTGATGTACTCAGGTTTATCTGTGCCTCTGTGAAGTCATTTTGAGGCCAAAAAGTCTGCTCACTTAGCCAAATGAATGAATAAAAAAGCATTTACTAATCACCACCTGCTATGGGCAAAAACATTGTGCTAAGGGTAAGGTAGAGAATATAAATAGTAAAGCAAGACAGTTTTTGTTCTCAAGGAGCTCACAATCTAATGGGGAGACAACATGTATAGGAGGCTTGAGCTGTGAGTCAGACAGAAAGTTCTTTAGGGTGCTGGGCAAACTCATGATGATACCTCTTCTTGAATGTCATTTCCATGAATAAAGCTTGTTTCTAATACTGAGCTATTTGATAACACTAAACTTTTGTGTTGAGAACTTTCTTTTCTGGGTCTTTAGTTGCTGTGGCTGCCAAGAAGGTAGATTTTGTAGTCCCTGCAGATTCAGTTGCCAGATGACAGACATCTCAACATCTGGACAAGAGTTGTTTCCCTGAAGGTGAGGTCAGAATAGAGGGGAAGACGGGTGGGAGGGACAGGGGTTGGTAGAGTGGCTGCAGAATTGCTATTTCCAAGGTTTTTCTAAATATGTAAATATCCATCATTATGTAAATTAAATGCCCAGATGCTTGACTGAACTTTTCTATTGTGTTCCACAAATTTGTAATTTTTTTTGGTCCTTCGAATTATTTTTTCCCATAGGGAGGATTAGTGCTTCTCTGTATGAATCATGTAGGAGTGTTGGACCAGGAAGGGCAAAGTACTTATGGCTTAAGACTGTTAGGCTGAGTCATCCAATGTGCTGATAGCCAGGACAAGGATGGAGAGCAGATATAAAATAAGGGAATATTACATGCAGGATGTGCCCAAAGACTTAGTATAGTTTTAATCTGTTAAAGCTTAAAGTAAGTTATATGGGTGGACTTTGTAGGCTACTTGCCAATTTTCTGGGTAAAAATTGACAACAGATAAGGTTGTAAGCTATTCCTCACCGGATGGTAAGATTAAAAAAAACAAAACCAAAAAAAACAAATGAGCCATTGAGGACGTGAGTCCATAATTTCATTTGACTGGAGCAGTATCTAAGGTGCATGGATTCAGGTGAAGATGGTTATAGTGGGAACAGAGAGAAGGGGTAGATATGAGGAGGGGTTAAGGTAAATGTGATAAGACTTGGCAAAAACTGATTAAGAGAGGAAAGAGCTGAAGTGAAAGTTCGTCATGTAGGATAGGAATTAAACTTATTCTTATGCTTTGGGTGGGCAAGACTAAAGTCACTGGGCAGAAATTACTCAAACATACTCAACTAAAGAAAAGGCCATTTTGCTATAGGAAGAGATGTCTGATAATGGGTTTTGTAAAGAAATGAGTTTACTATCACTAAAAATAATTGAATAGTGAATGATCATCTTTCAGAGATGCTGTAGTAATTATTCTAATTATTTTAAGAGGGAAGTTAAATCTCTCTAGAACCATCCAACTCTTAGATTCTATGAACTCTGAAATAACTCTTCTAGAATCTATTGTAGAGATTCCATTTATGATAGCTCACAATTACAGAGCATTTAGTTTAAAAAGCTCTTTCTTCTCAATAATTTTATTCTAGGCATGTGGCGTCATTAATCTGGACATTCCCTCAAACTCTTCAGATTAGGAACTCATCTATAACTAAGACTCTTCTAGAGTTATGTCTATTCAGACTTTTTTTTAAAGCACCTAACACATGTTGAATTTGTAATTCACTATTCTATAGTGTATAGTGTATAGAAGACCTAGTAGGGAAACTTCCCTCCACTGGTACACATTGACAAATCATTTATAAGTTAAAGTTTTAAAGAGTTATTTGGGGAAAAGAAGATTTTAAAAATAGTTACTTGGGGTCGCTTAAGTATTATAAGCAGACTTGCCAAGATCACACAGTTTATAGGTAAAGGGTAGGAAATGAACTCAATCTTCCCGACTCCAAGACCCAAATTGACTCTTAATTTCCCACCTAACCTGCTCACTTATTTTTTGGACTAGACTGGTAGTTTCATTACTGGAGGAAATCCCTTCTACCAATTGATACCTGCTACTTATATATTATAGTCAGTCATTTCTAGTAGTGCCTGACTCTTCATGACCCCATTTGAGGTTTTCTTGGCAGAGACACTGGAGTGGTTTGCTGTTCTTTCTCCAGCTCATTTTACAGATGAAGAAACTGAGATGATCAGGCAAGTGACTTGCCCAGGGTCACGTAACTTTAAGTGTCTCAGGTCAGAGTGGAACTCAGATCTTCCTGCTCTGGGCATTCTCTTCCATGCATTGAGTGCTTTCCCTTTACCTCAATTGCTAACCTTTCTGATTTCCTTTAAGTTCCAGCTAAAATCCCACCTCTTTTAGGAAGTCTTCCCCAACTCTTCCTAATTCCAGTGCCTTCCCTTTGTTAATTATTTCCTATTTATCCTGAATTTAGCTAGCATTGTAGATTTTTATTTATATATTGTCTCCCTCATTACATTGTAAGTTTTTTGAGGGGAGGGACTCTCATTTGCCTCTTTTTGTATTCCTAGACTGAGATAGTGCCTGACACTTAGAGAATGCTTAATAAATGTTTATCAGATTGAATTGAATTGAAACAAAATGCTTTACATTTTTATTTTTCACACACCTAGTCTTGGAAGTTATGAACTCTTTGAGGTCCTGGATTTTTGTTTGTTTTGTACTATAAATTGGTCCGTTGGTGTTTTTTGTCCTTTGTACTTGAATAAGATTGAAAATGACATTGCTGGGATCATCTTCTGACTTGCCACAAAATAGTCAGCCTGAATCTCTCTTCCAGAGTCATTGAAGTCCAGTGGTAAGTCAAAGGTTGGAACGACTGGTAATGCCCAGGATACTATGGATAACCTTGGCTTTTTTTATGTCTGACCAAGATCTAAGCATTCCATGGTACACGCTTCTGCCACTTTCATGACTGCTGAAACAAATTGTTCTCATCTACCCCTTCTATTGTGGGAAGAGGCAGCTAGGTAGAGCAGTGGTTCCCAAACTTTTTTGGCCTACTGCCCCCTTTCCAGAAAAAATATTACTTAGTGCCCCCTGGAAATTAATTTTTAAAAATTTTAATAGCAATTAATAGGAAAGATAAATGCACCTGTGGCTATCACCACCCCCCTGGTCATTGCAGCACCCACTTTGGGAATCACTGAGTTAGAGCAATGGATAGAGTACTGGGTCTGGAGTCAGGAAGACCTGAGTTCAAGTCCAGTCTCAAACACTTCCTAGCGGTGTGACCACTTAACTCCCATTGCCTAGGTCTTACCTATTGCTCTTCTGCCTTGGAACCAATATTTAGTATTGGTTCTAAGATGGAAGGTAAAGGTTCAAGAAAAAAAGTATATTCCTTACTGGGCATAGCAGAATAATCAATTTAAAGCTATTGCAATCTGTTTAGCAGATATTCTTAATGGGCATACATCCTTCAGGATAAACCCCTGGGATTAATAGTTTATGATCAACCTTAAATATGGACACCACTCTTATAGGACATTGTCACTTTCTTATGTTTTTCATCACTGTGGTGAAAACTAACCAATAAAGTGTCTTAAATGCTTTCAGATTCTCCCTATCGGAAGAGAAAAGATTGTTTATGTTAGATACGAATTGAAAATGGCAAAAAGAAAAAAGAAAGAAAAAAAAGGGAAAACATTTAATGTTTCAGTGCTTTCTCCATTTTAAGATGTATGGAACCCCCACAGAAACCTTTGCTGGGCAAAGAGAGATACTTGAGGCAGATAGCAACTTCTGATTTGTTGTGTCTAATTTTAGGTAAATGTATAAAATGATGAGTTATGGGGTTTTAGTATTAAATTGCCAAGGAACCTTCTGGGAGAAGGCTTGGTAGGAGCACCTTCTGCTGAGCTACTCAAAACGAGAAAGCCCTGAACACTAGCAACTTTCTCACAGAAAACAGTTGTATATTGTGTGGGGAACAGCTGACGCCAGCCTGGGAAATTATATGCTATCCATTCACCCAGTGACTTTGAAAAAGATCACCTGAAAGATGCTAAGAGACATAAATAGTTTTGGAGAGTCTATGGGAAGATGAGCACATTAATACATCGTTGGTTTAGCTGTGGACATGCTAACTGTTCTGAACTCAATTGAGACTAAATTGTTTGTGCCCTTTGAGCAATACTGCTACTGGGCATAAACCCCAAAGAGTTCAAGGATAGACAGAAAGGCCCCAAATATATCCAAATATTCATAACATACTTTTTTTATGATAATGGAAAACTCGAAACAAAGTTGGTGCCCATTAATTGGGAAATGGCTGAATAAATTCTGATAGATACATTTTTGTGCCATAAGGAAAGGTGAATAGAGTATTAAAATTCAAAAGCAGGAAAGGACCTCACAGGCCATCTAATCTAGTCCAATCCTCTTAATTTACAAAGGAAAAAATTGAAATAAATGGCTTGCTCTAGGTCACAGCTAATCAGAAGTGGGATTTGAAACCATGTCCTCTGACTTCAGTGCTCTCTCCTCTGTATGATATACATGAAGAATATGAGAATATGCTCTATCAATTTGGAGCAAGAAAGAGTCTTAGAATCCATCTGGTCCAACCCCCTTTTTTTTCAGATGAGGAAACTGAGGTTTTGTCAGTCAGTCAATAAACAATCATTTAGTGCCTATGTGCCAGGTATGATCCAGTATACATCTTTTTAAAAATCCTTACTTTCTGTCTTAGAATCAATTCTGTGTATTGGTTCCAAGAACCACTCCAGAAGAGTGTAAGGGCTAGACAACTGAAGTTAAGTGACTTGTCCAGGTATCTAGAAAATATGTGAGGTAAGATTTGAATCCAGGACCTCCTGATTCTAGGTCTGACTCTCAATCCACTGAATCACCTATCTTCCCCTCCAGTATACATCTTAAACTCAACATATCTCAAACTGAACTCAATTTTACTCCCAAACCCTCCCTCCTTCCAACCTTCCCTATAACTGTTGAGAGGATACCACCATTCTCCAAGCTCAAAACCTGGATGTCAGCCCTGACTCTTCACCATTTCTTACTGCCTATATCCAAAATGTTGCCAGTGCCTGCTGACTTCACCTTTGCAACACAGCCCCTTTGTCTTCTCTGACATTGCTTCCTCTCTGGTGCAAGCCCTCATCGTTTCACATTTGGACTATTGCAATAGCTTGCTGGTAGGTCTGGCTGCTTCAAGTCTTTCCCTACTGTAAGTCTCATCCTATATTCAGCTACCAAAAGAATTTTCCTAAAGCATAGGTTTGACCATGCCACCCCCTTCCCACCAACTCAATAAAGTTCAGTAGCTCCCTCTTACCTCCAATATAAAATATAAACTCTTCTTTGGCTTTTGAATCCCTTCACAATCTATTCCTCTCACCCTAACCTTCTAGTCATCTTACATTTTATACTATTCCTCCTACTCACCCCACCACAAACAAGTATTTATCACCAAGTGACACTGGACTCCTTTCTGTACCTCAAACAAGACTCCATCTCTGGACTCCAGGAATTTACGCTGATTGTCCCCCCCATGATTAATATGCTTTTCCTCCTCATCTTTTTCTGCTAGTTCTTTGGCTCTCTTCAAGTTTCAACTAAAACCCCTCTTTCTTCAGGAAGCCTTTCCCACTCCCTCTTAATTCTGGTGCCTTCCCTCTGTTGACTTCTTTCTCATCCTGCATTTAGCTTTTGCACATAATTATTTTCATGTTGTCTCCTCTGTTAAATTGTGAGGTCTTTATCTAGGAGCTTAATAAATGCTTATGGACTAAGCAAAATAAATACATCCTCAAGGAGCTTAGGAAGCCTAGTAGGGGAGATGACATGCATACCCATATCTGTTATGGCTATAATAACTTAAATTAAAATTTCTACATTTATACTGTTAATACCTTTTCCCCCTTTCTACTTTCTTACTCCTCTAAATCTTTGCCTTCAACATGATGGAGAGTCATTTGATTCTTCCTTTGCTTCCATTGTTTTCATTTTACTGCCCTCCTTCTTCAGTGGTCAGTCAATCCATTCATTATCATTCTTGCAGATACTTTTGAATATCTTCCTGGCATTTGCAGGCAATCTGGGGAACCTTAATCACTTACCTTTTTTTTTTTTTTTTTTTTTTTTTTTTTAATCAGTCCTGATGGAGAAAGTACTAAGACTGTGTTAATGGTGTCCACTACAAAAGTATGCTTTCTATTTTCCACTGGGCCTCATTGTGAATTTTTTATTCAGCTCTAGACACCCTATATCCTTCACTGAGAAGCAATATGTCCTAGTGGGGTCGAGGACTCTTCTTAGGAAGAGCTGAGTTCACATCTTGTCTTTGACACCTGCAGCTTTTTGATCATGGGTAATAAGACACTAAATCTCTCAATTACTCAGGGTAGTATCTGTAGTCTATACTTTACAAGGGAGTTGCCAGTCTTTAATGACAGAGGGAGTATCCACACCAGGAGTGCCCCACACCTAGAAATCACAGGGCTGGATCAACATTTACTATAATAGTATCACATACCTTTTCCTTTTTCTTCAATTGACCTTGACTCCAACTTTACCAAAAAAAAGATTCAGGTTATCTGAAATGCTTTCCCCTTAACTCTCTTTCACATCTCAAAGTTTCTTTGTCTTCATGTATGCAGTTTCTCGTTCCTCTTATCTCAGAGGATGAGGTGGTACTTTTTCTTGTCAAAGCTAGTCCTTCAACCTGTGCCCTTGATTCCATCCCCTCTTATCTACCAGGGGACTTTGTTCACTTGGACAAATACTTTCTATTTCATATTTAGTATCTCTTTCTCCACTTCTTATAAACATGCTCAGTTCTCCTCCATCCTGAGGTGAAAAAATCTGAACCTCTTCTAAACTATTATCCTATACTGCTCTTCCTTCTTCTTTCCAAATTTCAAGAAAGAAAAGCCTATATTCATTCTCTTCACATCTTTACCATTTCTACTCACCTTTAAGAACCTCGTAATCTATATAGCTTCACTTTAATTGCTCTTTCTAAGGCTGCTGTGACCTCCTTATCTCTAAATCTAGTAACCTTTTTTCATTTCTCCTTCTCCTTGACCTCTCTTCTAAATGTGATATTGTTGACTACCATTGCTTTCTTGATGTCCTTTCTCGCTTTGGCTATTGGTACACACACCCCCATAGTTCTTGTACATCTCTAATCTCTCCTTTTATTGTTTCATAGAACCGAACTTGGTTTCATTGCCTCCATTCTTTTTCCAATCCAATCTATCCTTCATATAGCTGTCAAAGTTATTTTTATAAAGCACAAGTCTAATCATGTAACTATCTTATTCAGGAAACTCCAGCTGCTTCCTATTGACTCTAGTATCAAATAAGAATTCCTTTGTTTGGCATTTAAAATCTTTCACAACCTGGTGAAATCCTTCTTCTCTGCTCCCCCCCACTCATGTTTTTTTCTTTTCTTTTTATTATCATGCAAAACACACTTCCATATTGGTTATTGTTGTAAGAGCATACTCAAATATAACCAAAACCCCAAAATAAAACCATAAACACACTGATGTGTAAGATACTATGTTTTGTTTCACATCCATCCAACTCCAACAGTTCTTTCTCTGGCGCTGGATAGCGTTCTTCTCCATAAGTCTTTCACAATTGTCCTGGATCATCATATTGCTGAGAGCAATCAAGTTTTCACAGTTGATCATCATACAGTTTTGCTGTTACTATGTACAATGTTCTCCTGGTTCAGCTTATTTCTCTCTGCATCAGTTCATGCAGATCTTTCCAGCTTTTTTCTGAAATCATCTTGCTTATCATTTCTTTTAGCAGTCAGTCTATCTTTCCAGTTATATTACATATTTCTCCCTTTCACACACACAAAGTGGACATTTTACTTTTCCTCATAGATGACACTACATTTCCCATCCATGTGCTTCACTCAAATAAACCTTCTCCATATTTTTGCCTTATGAATCCCTGCTTTCCTTCAAGACTCTTTACAGGCACCACCTTCTTTCTATAAGAAGCCTTTTCCCCTCAAGTTATTTTGCATCTTTTTTGTATGTAACACTATATGTACATATTTTTGTCTATAGGTTTTTGTCTACTAGAAAGTAAGTCTCTTAAGGGCAGGACTGTATCATTTTTATCTTTGTATTTTAGTGTCCAGTACAGTTCCTACCATAAATCAAATGCTTAATTATTGTTTGGTGATTAACTCACAGATTCTAGAGAGCAATTCTGAGACAGCATGCAATAGTTCAGGATGTTGTGTATGGGCATCCTTTGCGTCTATGCCTAGTGAAACATTTACTATCCTTAGAACAAGGTTTCATGAGGTGCTATGGGATGAGGTGCCATTTGAAGCTTCTAGGTGGTACAGTGGATAGACTGCTGGACTTGGAGTCAGGAAGCCTCATTTTCCTGAATTCAAATCTGACCTCAGATACTTAGCTAGCTGTATGACTTTGGGCAGGTTACTTAATCCTATTTGCCTCAGTTTCCCCACTTGTAAAATGAGCTAAAGAAGGAAACTACAAACCACTCTATTATCTCTGCCTGGAAAACTCCAAATGGGGTCATGAAGAGTTGGATATGACTGAAAAGACTCAACAACAACAGGGCTAAATATTTATCAACTTCTCTCCAGCTCTCTGGTAGGGAGCGTTTCCAAACTTAGCTTGGATATACACATACATATTCAGTTGCCAAGACTATATTTGACGGTTTCCAGCATGGTAGCATCTGTCAGAGGTTGTACTCAGATGGTCTTAAGAATGTAGGATTATTTCGGGAATACATAGAGTATCTAGTTTGAGGCATGCAACCACCTGTGAGATAATTATAGGTATTATTAACTCCACTTTAAAGATGAGAAAACTGATTCTCAGGTGAAGTAACTAGACTATGTTATATAACTAGTATTTTTTAATATAACATTTTATTTCCCCCCCACTTATATGGTATAGCAATTTTAACAGTTGTTTTCCAAAATTTTGAATACTAAGTTCTTTCCCTCCCTCCTCTCCCCCTTCCCTGAGATGGTGAGCCACTCGGTCTATATCAGTGATTCCCAAAGTGGGCGCCACTGCCCCCTGGTGGGTGCTGCAGCAATCCAGGGAGGCAGTGATGGCCACAGGTGCATTTATCTTTCCTATTAATTGCTATTAAAATTAAAAAATTAATTTCCAGGGGACTAAGTAATATTTTTTTCAGGAAAGGGGGTGGTAAGCCAAAAAAGTTTGGGAATCACTGGTCTAGATTGTGACCATGCAAAACATCTCCACATTGGTCATGCTGTGGAAGAAGACTTGTATAAAAACTAAAACAAAAAAAGCATGAAAAAATAAAAGAAAAAATAGTATGCTTTGATCAGCATTCAGACTCCATCATCTTTCTCTGGAAGAGGATAGCATGTTTATCATGAGTTCTTTGGAATTATATAATTGTATCACTGATTATAGCTAAATTCATAGCTCATCATCATACAGCATTGCTGTTATTGTGTATAATGTTCTCCTGGTTCTTCTCATTTCCCTCTGCATCTGTTCATGTAGGTCTTTCTAGCTTTTTCTGAAATTATCCTATTTGCCATTTTTTTTTTAAACCCTTGTACTTCGGTGTATTGTCTCATAGGTGGAAGATTGGTAAGGGTGGGCAATGGGGGTCAAGTGACTTGCCCAGGGTCACACAGCTTGGAAGTGGCTGAGGCCGGGTTTGAACCTAGGACCTCCTGTCTCTAGGCCTGACTCTCACTCCACTGAGCTACCCAGCTGCCCCTACTTGCCATTTTTTACAATACGACAGTATTTGATTACAATCATATATCATAACTTGTTCGGCCATTCCTCAATTAATGGACATCCCCACAATTTCCAATTCTTTGCTTCTACAAAAGAGCTGTATAGCTTGTAATTTTGAAAATAGGATTTGAACCCATGTCTTCCTGACTCTAAAACTCAGTCCTCCAGTCACCATATCAGACTTTCTTATGATGAAGCAGTGGCAAAGGTAGAAATAATGTACTATAAATTATTTTAGGGGTGTATCATTGTAGAGGAAATAAGTCTATCTAGTAGTTTTCCAACCTAATTAATCAGAGGATTGCCTCTTCTTTAAAATTATCCAAGAAAAGTGAATTGTGGCTGCCTATTTTCTTAATACCGAAATCATCCAGCATGTTATAAATGTATCAATGGTATTGAATAAAAAGTCTTGTGAAAGCCAGATTCTGAATCAAAGGCAAATGCTGAAGTATATATACACATATATATGTATATATATATATATATATATATTCTGGTAAGTATATATATATATATATTCTGGTAAGTATATATATATATATATTCTGGTAAGTATATATATATATACATATATATATATATATTCTGGTAAATCAGGCAACCTAATCTTTTAAAATTAATTTGAAAAATTTAATAACATATTTGAGAGCCATTAATTGAAAATAATATCTTTCCACAGTAATACTCTGGCCTATTTGCCAGTTCATGTCTTGGGCAAAGGCAAAGTAGGTAGGTGTCTATATGGTGTAATGTGAGATCTCAAAAGGGATCACTTGCCCCTACATACTTTTTAAAAATAATTTTTGTTGAAACATTTTTAATTGACACAGCAAAGACTATTCAGAAAGCATTCAAGCAAAGAAATGCACTTCTACAAAGTGCATTCCACCCAAATATAACTGTCAAGCAGGTTATGACTAATAGTTGCATGGTGCTTTTTATTTCTATAGTGCATAGGATCATAGATTTAGAGCTGGGAGGGACCTTAGAGGTTATCAAACCCATCATTCTCATTTTATAGCTGAGGAAATTAATCCCAGTGAAGTAATGTGAGTTTCCTAAGGTCAGATAGATAGTAAGTAACAGGGATGGGATTTGAACCCAGGTCTTCTAACTCTAAATACTGTGCTTTTTTGCCCATCACACTATTTACAAATGGAAAGGCATGTTTTAAGTATGTTTTAACTTTAATCATTTTAGTGTCAACCTTTTCCCATTGTCTTTGGCCCAAATTTTGTTTTTTTGTGGTTAGATTTTGTAGTAATTTTGTTCATAATTTTTGTCTCTGTTTTCTTTACTCTTTAATTATAATTTTTTTATTAAAAATTTTTTTAATAACCCTTACCTTCTCTCTTAGAATCAATACTGTGTATTGGTTCTAAGGCAATAGAGCAGTAAGAGCTAGGCAATAGGGGTTAAGTGACTTGCCCAAGGTCACACAGCTAGAAAGTGTCTGAGTCCAGATTTGAACTTAGGACCTCCCATTTCCAGGCCTGGCTCTCAATGCACTGAGTCACCTAGAAGC
Source organism: Gracilinanus agilis (assembly GCF_016433145.1). Classification (NCBI taxonomy): domain Eukaryota; kingdom Metazoa; phylum Chordata; class Mammalia; order Didelphimorphia; family Didelphidae; genus Gracilinanus; species Gracilinanus agilis. The sequence goes on from NC_058130.1 coordinate 612,972,047, forward strand.
CCCTTTTAATTAAAAATTTAAAAAAAGAAAAGAAAACTGTTCATACCTTTGAACATCTATCTGTTGGCTCTGCATCATTACTTTATAAAAGTCTTCCCATATTTCTCTGAAATTTTTATATTTATCAAGCCTTATAATATATGTCATATTTCAATGTAATACTTCATATTTTAATTTAACACATTCATAATACATTCAATACAATATATTAAAAAACTATAATTCATCTAGCCATTTTCTATTCCTTAGGTATACATTTTGTTAATAGATGCTGGAATTTTTTTAATGTTTTTTTCTTGTTATCACTGATTTCCTAGATGCTACCCACTAGTATGATCTCTGGCTCAAAGAATAAGAGCAATTTAGAAACTTTTCTTTCCTAATTTCATTCCCTCCAAACTATTAGGACCAATTCACAACTTTATCAGCAGTAATTATAATGTGTGTCTATTTAAAGTCTCTGAATTTTCCTATTTTTTCCAATTTGATGGGTGTGAGAATACATCAGAGTTGTTTTAATTTGCATTTCTATAATTATTAGGGACTTAAAAAATTCATTTGGTTATTGATAGTTAATATTTATTATATTGTATATAATTTATTGAAGTCATTGTTTATATCCTTTGACCGCTTGTCTATTACTTTTATAGATTCTTCATATTTATGTTTTTTGCAAAGATTTTTTTCCCCACTTTGAATCATTTTCTAATTCTGTCAGCACTGATTTTTTATGAAAGGCTTTTAATTTTATATAATTGAATTTCTATGTCTCATTCTTTATCATTTCTGCTTTCTCATATCTAGTAACAGATTCTTATCAGATCCACAGAGGTAAAAGCCAAATTTCCATTTTTTTGTTCCTTTTAGTGAAAACTTTTTATGTTTGGAGCTTTCATCTATTTAGAATTCATTGTGGTATATGGTATAAGATCGTGGCATAAACATGTCTTTTACTAAATTGGTTCAGGTTCTTGAAATGCATTTCTTGAATGGAATGGATTTCTTGCTTTTGATTTTCCTTATCTAATCTCACTCATCTATTTTTCCATTTTTTAATCTAGCCTCAGATAAATTTTGATAAGCATTGTTTTTAAATATATACATATATATTTGAGATCAAATGATAGCAAATCCTCATGTCCATTTTTTTTCTTCTTCATTAAACAGCCTATATTGAGTCTGGAAAAAATAACAAGAGTTTACGTAGAGTCCCTCTTTTCAGTGGATTCATCGTTTTGATGATGAGGTTGATATTTGGATTAGATCTGTGATTTATTGATATAGGGAATTCCCAGATGAGAAATACCATCTGCTAAAGCACATTGCTACCTTCTCTCCAAACTAATTTTATCTATCTATCTATCTATCTATCTATCTATCTATCTATCTATCTATCTATCTAGCTAGCTAGCTAGCTAGCTAGCTAGCTAGCTATTTATTTTGTGGCTAGAAAGTTGTCTAGAGCACTGATTAATAAGCAGATAGAGTCTAATGACTTTCGCGCCCAGCATCACATAGATGATATGTTTTAGAAATGCCTGCATTTCATATAGCTAGTGTGTAGTAATGACATACAAGCATCATGCTTCTGGGTCTTTCATCAGCATTTAGCATCTCTTATTTCTTAATCCTAAACTCTATTTTTCACTGCATTCTTTCTTCTTCCCCAACCCCATCACCTTCATCGCAGTCACAGAGTATCAGAGCAATAGCTAGCAATTTTTGTGTCTGGGGCAAGTGACATGAAATTTGAGTCCAAAACAGTTTTTTTAAAAGACAAATTCATGTGAGAAGAGAGAAGACACTGGGGACATGTGAGCCTGCTGGTGGGGATGTGGGGGAAGGGCAAGATTGGCTGGAGAGCAGCTTACTGGGGTGTAGCCCCTAGGGGGAGGAAGCAGGCCATCTGGTAGCTTCCTATTTTTAATTATTCTTGTTAACTAGGTGCTAAGGTCCATTGTTTTTATGCTGCTGAAGGACTGCAGATGCTGTCAGCACCTTCTAAAAGTCAACTCTCTAGGGGAAAAAAATGGTTGCTCCACCCCATTTATGGTCCTTTTGAGCACCATTGATTCCTAAACTGCAGTTGTCTTTATAGTGATCTTTTGAGTTACTCTTATCATGATCCCTGCAAGTCGGGATGACCAAGTGCCCCATGGAATAATGGTTCTGGTTGCCTTTAAAGTCAATGATGAAATCAGTTCTGTCCCCTTCTTTATTTACTTTTCTAAGGATAGCCAAGGTGCTGTCTTTCTTTAATTTCATTGTACCTTCTTATGGTCTCACTTATAGCAAGAATGTCAATATTGACCCAATTCAGTTCCTGGTGTGGTATACCAACTCTGATTTTTTTTTTTGGGGGGGGGGTAGAAAGACTTCATATTTAAAGTACCAACACTAAAACGTGAATGTTTAATAGAATCTAAAAACCTTGCCATTCTTAGCATCTTAGCTGCTTCTTCTTTGTTACTTGACTGCTATCACTGTTAATACAAAAGGGGGCCAGAAAGACAATATATCATTTTTCTTTGTTTTATGGATTACTGTAGCCAAAGAATTCACGTACAAGCAAAATAAATAATTTTATGTGGCATAAAAGGCAAATCAAACCAATGGGTAGAAGTGATAGGAAGATAGATTTAAACTCAACATAAGAAAAAACTCAAAACTAGAGGTGTCCAAAAAGGGTTTGCACTGCTTTTGGACCCTGTTCTCTTTTGGTTCTTCTAGCCCTCTGATCTCTCTTTAGGTTCTTTTACTGCATCAGCATGCACATCATGGCCCCCAAATGTGGGTATACCCTAAGACACTAGGGTTCCGTCCTAGGTCTCCATTCTTTTCTCTTTATACTCTTATTTGGGAATGTTATCAACTAGGAGTTTAATGATCATTTCTTTGGAGAGATTCACAGGTTTATATGTATGCAGTTCTTGTCTATCTTATGAACTTTAGTCCTTCATTTCCAGTGGAATATTGGACATTTCCAATGGAATGTCCCATAGATATCTTGAATTCATCTTGTTTTCCCTGATATCAAGTTTAAAGCAGAATTTAGTTCCCTTTCTTTCCACCTCCAAATCTACCCTTTTTTCTGAACTTCTCTTATTTTGTTCATATTACCACCATCCTTTTAGTCAGCAAGTTTAGAACCTCAGGGCCATCTTCATTTCCTTTTTCTCCCTTATTCTATCTATCTATCTATGATTGTCAGCAAGAGTGGATGCTGGGGGTAGTTGGGTAGCTCAGTGGATTGAGAGGCAGGCCTAGAGATGGGAGGTCCTAGGTTCAAATCTGACCTCAGAAACTTCCCAGCTGTGTGACCCTGGGCAAGTCACTTGACCCCCATTTCCTATAAAAAAAAAAAGATTTGATGCTAACCATACAGTATCTCACATACAGGTCCCTTCTCATCACTCACATGGACACCATCCTAGTTTAGGTCTTTTTCACCTCTTGCTTGGACTATTGCCATTGCTTTCTAAATAATCTTTCTTTTTTGGAAATCAAGGGGATGTCCATCAATTAGGGAACGGCTGAACAAATTTGGCTGCTCTCAGCAATACAATGATCTGGGACAAATCTGAAGGATTTATGACAGGGAGTGCTATTCACTTCCAGAGAAAGGGCTTTTGCAGTCAGATGTAGATCAAAGCATATTGCCTTTCACATCAGTTTATTTAGTTTTATTTTGGGTTTTTGGTTTTGTATGAGTGTGCTCTTACAATGATGACCAATATGGAAGTGTTTTGCATGATAATACATGCATGGCCCAGATCCAATTGCTTATCATCTCAGAGTGGGGGGAGAGTAGGAAGGGAAGGAGACAGTTTGGATCTTATAATTTTTGAAAATGTATGTTGAAAATTATTATTACAAGTACTGGCAAAATAAAATATTTTTGAATTAAAAAATGATCTTCCTTTTCAAGTCTCTCCTCTCTCTAATCCATACTCATATAGCTGCCAAAGTGATTTCCCTAAATCACAGGTCTGACTAAGTATGCCATTCCTCTGCTCAATAAATTCTAGCCTCTTCCTTTTAATAATAATAATAACAAGCTACTATTTATAAAGTGCTTTTAAGATTTGCAAAGTGATGTACATATTATTTTATGTGTTCTTTACAACAACTCTGGGAAATAGTTGCAATTATTTCCCCCATTTTATACATAATGAAGCTAAAGCTAAGAGGATAAAGTGCACTTTCTGGGATCATAAAATTAGTAAGTATTTGAGTCAGGATTTACACTCAGGTCTTTTTATCTTCAAGTGTAACACAGGATCTACTGTATCATATAGCTAGTTATGCAGTACCTCTAGGATTAAATACAAACTCTTCTGCTTGACATTTAATGAAATTTATAAATGTGGTTCCAACTTACCTTTCTAATCTCCCCTTCATAGTTCAACCAAATTAGCCTTCTGGCTTAGGAGGTCCTCATTTCCTGTCAATGCCTCTGTTCTGTAGTTATTCTCCATCCCTAGAATGCACGACCTCTTCTGAGGTTATAGGCTCAAGTACTGTCTTATACATGAAGCCTTTCATGATCTCTCTCTCCTCCCATCCAACTATTATCTCATCCAGTCTCCCAAGTTACCTGGCATTTTTTATGTATGTGTATGGAGATTTGTTCAGAGCAACCTGATCACATCAATTTTGCTCCTCCTTTCCCACTCAAACCCAGTAGAATTTACTCACAGTAAGTGAGGGGTAGATAACAAACAGAGACAAGGAAGTCTTGAGGTTTTAAGCTAAGTGTAAAAAAAGAATTTAAACTTTGTTAACTTTTTTCAAGGTGTAAACAAGACTTTAATCAAACTTGATGGAATGATAAGAACAGCTTGCCATTGACCTACTAAAGTCCAGCCATGCCCTAGTTACCTTTAAAAAGCCAGTTTGCTGGCTCTGGGAGACACAGCTGAGTCAGGAAGAAGGTATTAAGGAAGCACCCTCTCATGAAGAGGAAATGTCCCTTTGTTGTTACCCTCTACCAGAGAGCAGTGTTGTAAGTAGGAGGGAGGGAGGGTCAATTTCCTTCTTTCCCACCATGTTTTTTTTTTGGAGTTACCCAGTTGGTATCATATGAGCGCAGGCTCAAGAGAATCATTAAAGGCTTTCCAAGGAAAATATGCCCCTGGGGGTAAAGAATAGCAGCAAGTTTGGATTCAAGAGAATTCTTGAATTCAAGAAAATTCAAGAGAAAATCTTGGTAGCTGAGAGTCAATCATGTAGAAGAACAGGTCAAAGTAGCCCAACTGAGTAGCATGCCTGGCAGTTGGGGAACACGGTGAGGACCCCAGGAGAAGAGAAAGAATATCTAGACTCTGCAGTGCTGAAGATGAACCTTGCCTTGGCCACACGGATTCCCTCACTCGTAGTGAGCCTCACTACGACTCTCTCTATGTTCTCATCCTTTCACCTGATGCTGTGTATAATTGTATCTTGTTCCAAGTTTATGGTGGAGGTTTGCCATCCTAATACATGCCTTTCTTTGAGCTAATTATGTCTACTAGATGACTGACTATTAAATGTAAACATGCCTATAGGGCTTTGGAGCTCTAGTTTTAGAAATGTTGTCCCAGAGAGTACTTGGCATCCGAGGGTAGTAGACACTGCCATGGGAACTGACCACCTCACCATTATGAGTTTGAATTAGGGAGGTAATTCCCAGAGAGAACACTACACCAATGGTTCCCAAACTTTTTTTGTTCTACCGCCCCCTTTCCAGAAAAAAATATTACTTAGCCCCTGGAAATTAATTTAAAAAAAATTTTTAATAGCAATTAATAGGAAAGATAAATGCACCTGTGATCATCACCGCCCTCCTGGATCGCTGCAGCACCCACCAGGGGGCGGTGGCGCCCACTTTGGGAATCACTGCACTACATGAACATTTTGCATGTAATGAGATATATATATATATATATATATATATATATGTATATATTTGTATGTGTGGATGTATGCTGTTTCCCCGGACAGTCCCTAAAGGCAGGGACAGTGTTATCTCTTCCTTTGTATCGCTAATGCCAAGCACTGGGGATGGTATATGGTGATTACTTGCTGATTGATTTGGAGGCAGTGAATTCCCAGTTACTGTTGGTATTTAGCAGAGGTTGGACTTCTCCTTTCCAGGTGTATTGTAGAGGGGAGTCTTGCTTTGGTTAGAGATTGAATTAGATAATTGCTTAAGATTTTATGATTCTATGCAGGAGGTTTTGAAATGAAAGGTTTAGTTTATCAGATTAACTGGCAGAAAGCAGGATCTTGAGTATAAATGAAACACAAGCCAAGTAAGAGGTTTATAGGGGTAGGAAAGGTTCAGAGAAAAGGATTTGATCACCTAGGGAAGACTGGAATAGAATAAGGCAGTGGAGTGGTGGTTATACAAAAACAGTTTCTTGGCTGCCTTTTTAAAAGACTAAGTTTTATTGGCCCCCTTTGTATTTTATATCATTGCATTTCTGGATATCCTTCCCTTCCATCCCTTCCAGTTGAGTTTTTTCTTGTAACAAAGAAAAAGTCAAGCAGAATCATTCAATACACTGCTGGCCATATTTGACATTCTACATCTCTGATCTCCCATTTCTTCTAAAAAGTGAGGAACTTTCTCGTATCTCATATTTAGAGATTGGCTCACTTGTAGAAATAGATTTCACCTTCCTAAACTGGTTATTTGTAGACTCAACCTTTAATACCGGGGATGATTAGTGGAAGTATGTAACTTTTCATATTAGTATAGTGTTTTCATTTAATGGAAGAAACATTGAATTTGGAACCAGGAGACCTTGATTCAAGTACCAGCCTTGATGCATCAAGTTGAACTTCAATTTACTTCAATTTCAATGAAATAGGGATAATAATCTCTATACCACTTATCTTATAAGAGAATTGTGTAGAAAACACCTGAAATAAATGATAGAAATGTAAGTTATTTTAATAGCTGTGCCAATAGCAATAAAATAAGGGTAGCTAGTTGGCCCAGTAGATAGAGTGCTGAGTCTGGAGTCAGGAAAACTTCTCTTCCTGAGTTCAAATCTGGCCTCATATACTTTGTAGTTATGGGACCCTGGACAAGTCACTTAGCCCTATTTGTCTCAGTTTACTCATCTGTAAAATGAGCTGGAGAAGGTAATGGCTAAATTTCTTTGCCAAGAAATCCCCAAATGAAGTCTCAGACACCACTGAAAAACAATAGAATAACAACAAATACCAAGGATAAGAAATTTTAATTCTATTTTGTTTTATTTTCAAAATAACTTCAATTTTATTGAGAGTCTGCCAGCTCCCAGTTGGCTTGGAAACATTAAACAGTCTTTTCTTTAGCAACAGGGTCCTCCTTGAGTGATCCCATGAAAGCTTTCTTTTCTTCCACAGTCTAGGAGAGGCCACGGCTAAATTTGGAGGTAGCTTCAATAAATTTCAAGTCCATCTTTGCCAGGGCATAATGCTTCTCTTTTACCAAAAGGGATTTTTTTTTAAAAGGTGTGAAGACAGTTCTTGATCCCGGTAATACAACTGTTTAGCATGATAAAGTCAGTGATTATGGACAAACCCTTCCAGAGGGTTAATGTTCTTTTCAGATAGATCATAATTGATGGATGCATTATATTTGATCAATTTACCATCTTTGATCTGGTAGCACTGGCCAAACTTGCAACTTTTCTTATTGATTTCAGCATGGTGGAAGTAGCCCTTCTGCCTAGTCCAGGCATAGATTACTTATACTACTAAGGTAGGGTGCCAAATTCTGATAAAGGTCATCTTGCAAAGGCCTTGGTGGGATTTGTGGGGTCAGTTTTCCTTGTGGGTCAGCAGCTAGCGATATCTTTCTAACTCTTCCCCTCGGTTACCCCAGTGACACAAGTCATCTTGTCCTGCCTAAACCTAGTGGACACCATCATCTACTACTCCAGTTTCTCTTGGATCCAGTTCAGTTACTCAGCCAAACTGTAGAGCCATTCACCTAGATCTCCATCAGGTGAGATATCTTCTGCCTCAAAGGGAGCAGGAACACCTGGGTGTGGGAAATGGCCCAGATAACTCGGCAGAACCTCTTCATGTTGTTGAAGCATTTGTCCAGCTGTTTCTTGTCACCTCTGTCTTGCTCCTTCTTGCAGGGATCAGAGAAGGCCTCTGTTTCACATTTGTGTCTATTCTTATAGAATTACCTCTTGTGTTCAATAAAATTACAGCAGCATTGGGAGCTTTGCACATAGCCATCGTGGTCTAGTCATTGACAGGAGTTTATGTAGGTTATATACAAAGTGTATGAGGCTTTATACGTAGCCCCTGATGTCTATAATGACCACAAGGGTGACCAGCCTGACCACTTCTTCCTTATTCACTTTAGAGTCAAACATATTCACTTTAGAGTCAAACATATCCACTTCCACAATGATGTAGGTCATGCTGGTTTTGTAGCCCAAGAAGGCAGTGAGGTGGATGGTCTTGATGGGCTCATCTTTGGGGGGAGTGTTTTTTGCCTTCCTCCAGTATTTGCTGCTTCACTTCCAAGATATAAAGCCCAGAGACTGCTGATTGGGAACGGAGCACTGGGACAGGTTGCTACCACCACTGAGGGCAGGAATAATAGCTTGACCATTAAGGAAAAATGAAAGCACACAAACTTGGTGGTACAGTCTATAACATCACCCCAAATTGACTGGAAGCAAATAAGTTACATCCACAGAAAACGAAGATTCCAAATTTTGTGATGTGCTTCTCTACCAATCCCTTCTTTAGCAAATGGACTGCTGGCTTCTGTGCTGGCTGGAGCCTCCTGGCAGAATGCCTTATTTATAGCAGGACATCCATGTGCCTAGCGGCAGTGTGGGCAGTGGGACATGACAGATGGAAGCTGACTCCTAGGGGAAAGAGGTTTCCTTTAACATTGCCCTATTTCCTGTTTTTGCTGCTATATTTACTAAAAGCATCTTAAGCATGTTATTTCATGAGGGGTGATTCTGAAAACTATTTTCCCGACTTACAAGTCAGAAGGCCTATTAAATGCACTAGATTGCTTTCGCAAGGGCCATGTTATTTAGCAATAAAAGCAGGAATAGGGCCCCAGGGCAAAAGGCAAGCCTTGATTCTTTGCACTGACCCTTCCCCAACTCCCTGCTCCTCAATTTCCCTGCCCCACGTACTTTATTACCCAGATCATGATTTTACTTGCATTTTTCTTTTTGACCTGGGTATCTGCATAAAAAGCCCTGATGTGTAGGCTTGGACCGTATATTTCTCTCTGTATCCTCCTGCTCATCTTAGCCATCTGGACTTGAGCTAGACTCAGAAGAGAAGACAGGAATTGGATAGATGGAGAGGAAAGGGGAAGTCTTCCTTAGGGTGTCACACAGCGTGAACAGAGGCACAGAAGTGGGAATTCACATGGCTTATTGTGGAGCCAATAAGGAGACGAGGCTAGTTGGAGCTAAGCCTGGGCTAAAGAATAAGGAACTATTAGCTTAGAGGGGGCGAGACCAATTGGGACTAGATTTTGAAAGTCCTTGAATGACATTCCAAGGAGTTTGGACTTTGTCTTTTCATTATTATTGAGTACCGAGGAATCATAATTTATTGAATAGTAAGTAATCTAGCTGTCAAGAGTTCATCCATCTCTGTAAGTTCTGATGTCCAAATTGGCTGGCAAATCAAATCTATATTTTCCAGGCTCTCAATCAAGGCTCAAAACACTAGGGCTTAGCTGGGGATAGGTCGGCAGAAGCCGAGTAAAACAATTTAAAAGTTTAAACAACTTTAATAAATTGTATAGTATGCAGATGCAGGGTGGTGCTGTGGAAAGATTTGGAATCAAAAGCTGTATCGATGTCTAAGTCCTAGTCAGATTCATCGCTTACTAGCAAAGCAAACTTGAACAGATCTCTTCACTCTATTTTTTATTTTTTTTTAAACCCTTAACTTCTGTGTATTGGCTCTAAGGCAGAAGAGTGGTAAGGGTGGGCAATGGGGGTCAAGTGACTTGCCCAGGGTCACACAGCTGGGAAGTGTCTGAGGCCAGATTTGAACCTAGGACCTCCTGACTGTAGGCCTGGCTCTCACTCCACTGAGCTACCCAGCTGCCCCAGATCTCTTCACTCTACTGGGCTCAGTTTCTTCCTCTGTAAAGTGAGGTGATTGGATTTGATGATCTCCCAAGTTTTCTTCCAGTTCTAATAATGATTATTTTGTGAGTTCTGGCTCTTACACAGCTATATGGGCTTTAACTTCTCTAAATTGGTTTATCTGTTAAATGGGAATAGATTTTCGTGTTGGCTACCCATCAGGTTATTTTGAGGAAACCATTCTACAAGTAGCAAAGTAATAAATAAATGCGACCTTTTGATGTTATCTTTCTGGCCCTGTCTCCTTCGTGTATCCTCGATGTTCTATGGATTATTTATTTACTTATTGCTTTGAACAGACCTAGTATTTTCTTGCCTTTGAGCCTTTGCTCATACTGTGCTTGCCACCTTGAAGACAAACCTCTCCAATATTCAGTTGTTGAAATTCTGTTTATCCTTCAAATCTAGTTAAAGTTCCACTTCTTTTCTAAGTCTTTTACTGATCCTTTAATCTAACATGCTCTCAGACTTGTTATCTCACTGGTTTCCTTTAAGTCAGAATTAAAGTCCCATCTTTTACCTGAAGCCTTCTCCAACTGCTCTTAATTCTAGTGTCTTCTCTCTGCTAATTATTTACTATTTGTCCTATATGTAGTTTATTTGTAAATATTTCTTTGCCTATGATCTCTCCCAGTAGAAAAGCTCCTTGAGGGCAGAGACTTTCTTGTGGCTCCTTTTGTATCTCCATAGATATCTGGCAAACAGTAGGCACAATATAAATGTTTACCAATTTTTTTTTTTTAACGCTTACCTTCTGTCTTGGAGCCAATACACAGAAGAGTGGTAAGGGCTAGGCAATGGGGGTCAAGTGACTTGCCCAGGGTCACACAGCTGGGAAGTGTCTGAGGCCAGATTTGAACCCAGGACCTCCCGTGTCTCTAGGCCTGGCTCTCAATCCACTGAGCTACCCAGCTACCTTCTAAATGTTTACTAATTAAATTGTATCTCCCTCCTGACACTATATTGTTCCATTAGCAACTAATAAACATTGATTAACTGCCTTCTCTTTATCACCCACTGTACTGGGTATACAAAAAGAGGCAAAAGATAGTCCTTGACCTCAAGGAAGTTGCAGTCTAATGGGGGTGACAACATGCATATAAAGCATGCTGTCTTTTGATTATTTTTAGTTATCTTAATGACATGACTTGGATTTTTATAGTGCATTTGCTTAATAGTAATAGAATTATTTTTACTGCTATAAATCCTTTTTCTGGCCTATCAGGCGAATTAATTTTTCTTTGGTTTGACTCATTGAGGTGATAAGTGTAGTCAAGGGTATACTGTGAAATATTTAACAACCAGCTCTCCAGGGAAATAAAGTAAACTAGACACACTTTAAAAGTAATCTGCATTATTAACATTTTCTCCATTGCTTTCCAAAGTCCAGATAATCAACAAAACAACACATTGAACCCTGATTTGTAGCATTTGATGATATCCAAGGTGTAAATGCTTATACTGAAAATTTAATAGTTGGTTCTTGATCTAATTTGAGCTAGGTATAGAGAAATCCCTATGAGGATACTCCTTCTACTCATATTGGATCAACATCTGCTTTGCAACTTATGATCATCTTGTTTACTGAGAGATTAAAATGATTTTCCCAAGGGCATACAATTTCATTTTCTTTTCTTTAAAAAAAAAACCAACAAGCAACTCTTACCTTCTACCTTTGGTTCAATAAAATAGATATTAGTTGCAAGGCAGAAGAATAGAGAAGGCTAGGCAATTGTAGTTAAGTGACTTACCCAGGGTCACACAGCTAGGAAATAACTGAGGTCACACTTGAACCCAGAACCTCCCATCTCCAGGCCTGGTTCTCTATCTACTGAGCTATCTGTCTGTCTCTTATGGATTAATTTTCTAGATAACTGAAGCTCACCATAAGCACTAAAATTTTTTTTTAAATAGTAAGTATTTGATGGCAAGTAGCAGAGTGTACTGAATTGAATTTTACTTAATGTCTCGAGGTCTTAATTATGAACATCTTGCTCTCGTACTTGGCTTTACTTGCAATATTTCCCTCTGTTACCATACTGTGAATCTCTCAAGAGATAGTGGTGTGGAAGCTCTAGAATACTAGGGCTTGGGAGCACTTGAGACTTTTTTTTTATGCTCTTTCATGCTCTTGGGGTATTGGTGAAGTTTTCGCTAGTGTCAGGGCTCCTGCCCTTAAGAGTACCTTCCTTTCTTGCTCTATCCCCCAATCTTCAATATCCTCTAATCTGCTGCTTTTTTTTTATCTCATATGGACTTGGGAACTATAGGGTGAAATGTGTTAAAATGATGCATAAATAGGCTCAGAATTAAGAACTGAGGAGCAATCCTATGAAGAAAGTAGGAGATTTATTTGGGCAGGGATTTTGTGACATCAGTTCAGGCAACTCAAAGACTTATTTTTCTTATTTCTGAGGTTTTATTTGTTTGTTTTCATTTTTTACTTTGTTCCAGGCACTTCAGATTTCTGGGTGACTGTTCTCCAGATAACTGAGGTGTTACTCTCTACAGCTAAAATAAAAATCAAGACTGAACACAAAACAGTTAATTGAATGGCCCCATTACAATATGACTTTTATTTAATGTTTACCCAAATGATGTTGAATTTGTTTCTAAACCTATAAAGAGAAAAAAATTCCATTTAAATCTTACTCCATCTATTATCTTGACAGACTTGAATTTTGGTCTTAAAAAAAAAAAACAACCAAACCAAAAACCTTTACCTTCTACCTTTTTTTTTTTTTTAAACTTGACTTTCTATCTTAAAATCACTATTTTGTATTGGTTCCAAGGCAGAAGAGGGCTAAGGACTAGACAATGAGGTTAAGTGACTTGCCCAGACTCACACAGCTAGGAAATGTTCGAGGTCCCATTTGGACTGAGGTTCTTCCACCCCAAGCCTGGCATTCCATCCACTGTGCTGCCTAGCTGCCCCAGAATCTAGAAGGGTTGAAGATTGGCCTGCTGTCATGCAAACTCTGGCAAGTCTTGCCATACTGGAAAGGCATTTGTGATCCCAGCGGTGGCCACTATGTTTGTGGACCTCAGCTGAGAGGCAGTGTGGATGGGCCACTGGATTTAGTGTCACTTCCATGCAAGTTAAGGCTAGTTTTTTTCCTTAAAAGGTTAAGACCATCCTTGACTGTTGGTTGGCTCTGGAGACTAAAGGCTCAGGCTGGTGACATCAGCAGGAGTACAGAGCAGCCATGAGGAGCTTCAGACTCTCTGAAACTTGGCTGGTAGATAACCATAGTGAACTCATTCAAGGGAGCTTCACTCAACTGAATTAACATAAAGTGTTCTCAGTGCCTATCCTTGTTGAATATTCTTCCCCCTCTATGGCTTAATAAACCCTTTTTTCATTCACTACTGAATGATCTCCAGGTGTCTTTTTTTTGGAACGGGGTGATATGATGGGGGGAATCAAAATCAAACCTAAACTACTAGAGATTGGTCTTTTTTGGGGCAGGGGTGATATGACGGGGGGAATCAATATTAAACCTAAACTACTAGATATTGGCCTGAGTCAACCCCAGTCCATAATAGCTGGTTTCAAATTTCACAACTGTAGGACTTGGATAAATAACTTTATCTTCTCTGGGCCTCAGTTTCCTCACCTGTAAAATAAGTTGGTTGGACTTGATGGACTCTAAGGCCCCTTCCAGATCTAAGTCTCTGACCCTTCATAACCTTATCCCTTTCTACCTTTCCAGGCTTCTTATGCTTTATTCCATCACAGGTGTTCTTTGATTCATTGGTGCTAGCCTCCTAGTTGTCACACAATCAAGACTATCTCTCTGCTTTAGGCATTTTCTTTCACATTTCCCCATTCCTGGAATGTCTCCCTCCTCAACTCCACCTATTGCCTTCATGAATCCAAGTCTCAGCTAAAATCCCATCCTTGAGAGGAAGCCTTCCCAGCTCTTTATTCTAGTGTCTTCTGCTAATTACTTCCCATTTTTCCTGTATATAGGTTCTTTGCATGTTGTCTCCTCTATTATAATATCTCTTTCAGGAAAGGAACTGTCATTTGCCTTCTTGTATCCCCAGTACTTAGCACAGTGCCTGGTATACAGTAGGTATTTAATAAATGCTCATTGATTGATCCAATAACCTGTCTAGCTCAATTAGGAGAAGCTCCTTGAGAGGTTGGTGGTAGGGTAATAGTTTTCAGCTGCAGCTACTCTTGAGGACCCTTGCAGAGGTATTGTGATTTGTGTTGGTAGAAGAGGAAATACCTATACTGATTAAATTAATTAACCAATTAAATTAATTATATATGTATGACCCTAAAAATAAGTAATAAATTCAATTAGTCAATGAAATTAAGAAAAGACTGGTTGTTGTTGAGTTATGTTTTTTATTTTTGAATATGTTTGGGTTCAGAATAATGTTTTAGAGATTTTACTTCAGGTCCCTTAAGGTTTAAAAAAATTTAAAAAAATTTTCCCAATTACCTGTAAAAATAATTGTTAACATTTGTTTTAAAGGTTTTGAGTTCCAAATTCTCTCCTTATTTCCCTTCTCCCCCTTCTTGAGAAGGGAAGCACTTTGATATAGATGTTACATGATCAATCATGTAAAGCATTTCCATATTAGCTATGTTGCAAAGAAAGCACAGACAAAAACCAAACCCAAGGAAAAAAACAGAAAATTATGCTTTTTTCTGCATTCAAACTCTTATCAGTTCTTTCTCTGGAGGTGGATAGCATTTTTCATCATAAACCTTTGGAATTGTCTTGGATTGTTATATTGCTGAGAATAGCCATGTGTTTCACAGTTGATGGCTGTACAATACTGCTGTTACTGGTTCTCCTACAATGTTCTCCTGGTTTTGCTCACTTTACTTTGCATCTGTTCATAAAAGTTTTTTCAGGTTTTTCTGAAACCATCCTGCTCATCATTTCTTATAGCACAATAGTATTTTATCACAATCATATACCACAACTTGTTCAGCCATTCTTTAATTGATGGGCATCCCTTCAATTTCCAATTCTTTGAGTCCACAAAAAGAGCTGATATAGCTATTTTTGTGCAGATAGATTCTTTTTCTTTTTTTTTTAAAATCTCTTTTGCATACAGACCTCGTAGTGATATTGCTTGGTCAAAGGGTACCCATAATTTTATAACCTTTTGGACATAGTTCCAAATTACTCTCCAGAATCATCAGTTCACAACTCCAACAGTGCACATTAGTGCCCCAGTTTTTCCTTGTCTTTCATATTTGTCATTTTCCTTGTCTTTCATATTAGCCAATCTGATAGGTGCTAGATGATACTTCAGGATTGTCTTATAATTTGCATTTCTCTAATCAGTTGCTATTTAGAACATTTTTTCATATAACTCTAGATGGCTTTGATTTCTTCTTCTGAAAGCTGCCTGTTCATATCCTTTGACCATTTATCAATGGGAGAATGACTCATATTTTTATAAATTTGACTCCATTCTCTATATGGTTGAGAAAGGGGGCTTTTATCAGAGAAACTTGCTGCAAAAAAATTTCCCCTGGCTTTCTGCATTCCTTCTTATCTTAGTCCCCTTCAGTTTGAATTGTAAGGAATCCCCAGAGGTCTTAGCCCTTTGCTATAATCACTAGTCCCTGCAGAACCTTACTTCTGAGAACAGTCCACACCTGCTAGTCTTTATCCACCCACACCAAGAAGGGCACTTAACTCTAGGGCAGAGAGCAGATGCTTTTTATCCAGTCATACCCTGGCTATACTGATGTGTGGACCTAATTGCTTGTTCCTATCTTGAGACAATGTTTTTAGTGACTCTGTTGGAGCTCCAAACCAAGCTGTTTTCTCATATTCAGCTTAAATTCAGTATTATACTCAGACTCAGTAATACACTCTTATCTTCTCTCTTAATCACACCCAGAACTGCTGTTAACATTTTGAGGACTTTAGGCAAGCACAGGTCTGGTGAAGTAGGTGGAATGAGAAAGCATTTATTAAGCACTTCCTGGGTGCCAGGTGCTGGGGATATAAACAGAAAGCAAGATAGTCCTTGTTCTTAAAGAGCTTTTACATCCTAATTCAGTGAGTGAGTGCATATAGGAAGGTTCAGCTGCACAGTGGCTAGAAGAGACCCATAATCCTTTAGCTATAACAGGAGGGCAGAAGACAAAAGTCCAAGAGTCTATAGGGTGTGTCAAAGAACTGGAAATTGAGACAATGCCCATCAATTGGAGAATGGCTAAATAAGTTGTGGCATATTATTGTCTTGGAATACTACTTATGCAGTAAGAAATGATAAATGGGTTAATTTAAAAAATATGGAAAAGGGAGGAAGGGAGAGTGGAAGAGAATTAGAAATTCAAAATTTAAAAAAATAAACAGTTAAAAGTTGTTTTTCATGTAATTGGGGAAAAATAAAATATTATTGAATTTTAAAAAAACATGGAAAGACCTACATGAAATGATGAAGAGCAAAATGAGGAGAACCAAGAAAATATTATATGTAGCAATAGAAATGTTGTTTGAAGAATGGCTTGTGTATATCCACCTCCAGAGAAAGAATGATGAGTAGAAACAAGGAAGCCATAATTTTATATATACAATTTTTTTTTGTCAGATGATGCTTTCTCTAGTGTGGAGAGTGGAAGGAAGGAGGGAGGTACCTGGGAACTTTAATGTAACAAACAAATACATTTTTTTAAATAAACCCATACCTTCTGTCTTAGAATCAATACTGAGTATCAGTTCCAAGTCAGAAGAGTGGTAAAGGCTAGGCAGTTGGGATTAAGCGATTTGCTCAGGGTTATCTAGCTAAGAAGTGTCTGAAGGCAGATTTGAACCCAAGCACCTTCTGACTCTAGGCCTGGAGCTCTGTCCATTGTGCTATCTAGCTGTCCCCTGCCATAATCATCTATTAACCTTAACCTTAGTTGTGATCAGGGTGCCAAGTTTAATTTGTCCCAGGCAGGGTCAGTTTTGCAGCAAAAGGGATGATTCAGTGCAGTTTGGTTGCTCTGTGAATTGAGACAAGGTAATGGGGTGGGGGTGGCCCATTTCCTAGACCTCTTAACCCTGAGGAGGAGTCAGAGAATGGAGAGGTCCAAGTTTTTAGGGGATGCGGCATTTGGGAAGAAGCAATGCCAAACTGCTCTCTCCACTCCAGGATGTATTAAGTCACAGGTTGGACAGTGGCTCAAGAGAGAGGCAGGTGCTCGTGTGTGTGTGTGTGTGTGTGTGTGTGTGTGTGTGTGTGTGTGTGTGTGTTGGATGAGTAACCTAGAGAGGCAATAGATGCTATAGATATGTGGGCCTTGGTGTGAGGCCATTGGAGGACCCCTAGAGCAAAGAAGTGTACCCCTAGAGATCAGGAACCCCATATCAGTTTTAAATTATGGCTGTTTAATGTCTGTTTGTGGGTCTCAAATGTCAACTTTGCTATATGTTTTGATTATACTTCTGCCTCTATTTTTCTGCTCAGGTTTGACCTTACTATTTAAACTAATACAACTATATTTAATATGTTACCTATTCATTTTTTAAGCTATTTTATTTCCCCAATTACATATAATAATTTGCCACATGCGTTTTCTGAAGTTAAAAGATCCAAATTGTCTCCCTCTGTCCCTTCCCTTCCTCCTCCCAGAGATGGTAAAATTTTGATCTGGGTTATACATGTATTATCATGTAAATATATTATACATTCTAATGTGCATATTCTGACCACACTGGCTATCTGGGCACAACTTTTGGCTATATACTCTGTGTTTCTGCCCATGACACTGGTCTAGATTGTCACTATAATAATATTGACAATAACATAACATTTATATAGCTCATTGAAGTTCACAAAATCATTTTTTTTTTCAAACAGTCCTTTGGGACAAATAGTGCCAGTATTATTATCCCCATTTTGCAGATGAGGAAATATATCTCAGAGAATTAAACACTTGCCTTTAGTCACACAGCTAGTTAAATGTCTTTAGATGGTCACCTCTCTAAAGAGATCATGGCCTTATCTTATTCGGATGTTTGGATGCTGATCTTGTCCCATTCATGCATTCAGACCTTACCATTTTGCTTTGAAACCCCCAAATCTTCACTCTGGGCTTATTCTTAGAATCCTCAGTAATTGTATAACACTTTCGCCCAGTGATTCCTAAAGTGGGCGCCACCGCCCTCTAGTGGGTGCTACAGCGATCCAGGGAAGTGGTGATGGCCACAGGTGCATTTCTCTTTCCTATTAATTGATAAAATAAAATAAAAAAAATAATTAAATTAAAATAAAAAAATTTAATTTCCAGGGGCGCTAAGTAATATTTTTTCTGGAAAGGGGGCGGTAGGCCAAAAAAGTTTGGGAACCACTGCTTTAGACTATTGAAGCCCATTGATGATTCTTATTCCAACCATCACTCCCAATGATTAACTTTTCCCTTCCTCCCTCACCCAGGTGATTCCTCTTCAGGAATGTTCTAGAAAGCCATACTTGCTCCAAATTTCTGGAATTCCATCCTTTTTCAGCTCACTTGATAATTTGTAGATGATCTAGGGACATGGCTAAGTTTCTTCAATCTATCTGAACATGTCTTGTGTGATTTTATTTCAGTTCAAAAACCTAGTCTCCTGGGATTCTAAGTGATTCATTGAAACATGTTCTCATCTCTTAAAGCTATTCAGTCTACCTTGGGGTGGTAAAGTTTTGTACTCAACCTTACGCTACATTTCTATATAATATGGTGAATTAGTGTATCCAGTAGATGGAAGAAGACCTGGGTTCACCCATGACACTAAAACTGTGTCACACCAAATGTGTCTGAATCTTAGTTTCTAAATGGGAATATAATGTTTATGGTGCCTACCTCACAGGGTAAAGGATAAAGGTTGCATATGTAAGACCCTTCGTGAGATGGAAAGAAAGCTCTACAAAAAATATCGAAACCCATCATTAGTGATGATAATGATGACCTCAAAGGTCCTTTCCAGCTATTACAGGCTTCTCCATTCTGTATGACCTCTCCCCTGACTGTAATCCCTCGTCTGCCCTGGTTAGCTGGCCTGGTTCCCAGTCCTAGTACCTCTTGGCTAGCCCAGCCCTGTGGCTACCCCTGACCTGGTGCTGCCACAATTTAAAATGTAATTATAGTTATTCTCTGAGTTATGAATATCTGATTTATAAGCTTCCCATGTTCCATTTACCATAGGCACTGAACCAAAATTTTAATCTCGGGGTGAATTTAGCAATTCAGTGAAGTTGGGGACAGAGAGGGGAGCAAAATATTTCTGGAGCAGCAAAAGACAGCGAATCGGTATTTATCTCCATGTCCTCTAGCACTAAACATGCTTGTTATTGGCCAGCCTAGAAAAAAAACAAAACCTTCTCAGGAGTGCTGGATCTGCCTGCTTGGAGAGTCCACTCCTTCCCATGGTCTGGTATTTTAACACATTGTTGAATCATTAATGCTTCAGACGTGTCGTTTCCACAATGTATATAATTACACAATACTATTCTATGGGAGGGGAAATTTACACCATCTTCCAAGCCCGGAAGTGCCTGCTCACAGGAACTCCTGTATTTTGGAAAATCTCCTTCACTCGAGGCAAGCCAGAAAAGCAAAGCCCTTCGTTCCCTTTTAATACAGGGGCTTAGGCACTGATTGGACAATGGAGAAAACATTAATTAGCTTGACATTCCTAGAAAATGGAAATTTATAAACTATTTGTTTTGTGTTTTTCCAACCTTGGGAGAAGGACATGCATAATGTCACCAAGATCTGAGCTCTTCTCAGAAGTAAACAATCCCCCATCTCCAGCCCGCCAAAGTGAGATTCACTGAAAAGCCTTAAAAAAATGAACAATGGTGAATCTGTAATTTAGATGGGCGATAAACTTTTCATGTAGACCCTTCATGGAATCAAAGAATTTCAATCTGGTAGGGACTTTGTTAATTTAATCCCATCTCGCCATTTTTCAGAGGTGGAATCTGAGACCCATATAAGACAAATGACTTGCCCAAGATTTTATAATCAGTCAGTACTGGAGAAGATTCAAACCCAGGACTTTTGACAGAACCCAAGGGTTTTCCCACTATTTTGTTGGAGGTGTTTTTTTTTTTTTAAGTAAATGCAAAATATCTAAAAAATAAAATGGAATTATTTAAAATGTACCTTTGGTGGTAAAGTGAATAGAGTACTAGACTTGGAGTCAAGAAGAACTGAGTTCAGATCCTATCTCAGACCCTAGTTCCAAGGTATGCGTGATCCTTGATAAGTCACTTAACCTCTATCTGCCTCAATTTCCTTATATGTAAAAGGTGGACCTACCTTGCATGGTTGTTGTGAGAATCAAATGAGATAATATTTGCATAGATCTTTGAAAATCTTAATGCACTATATAAATAACTATGATTATGATGGCTATTTAATGAAAATAACAGTGAATCCTTTTGAAAATTTGAGTGTCTTTTTTTGCAATGTGAAAAGTCATTTGGGAGGCAATATGATATAATGGAAAAAACAATGGATCAGATCCTACCTCTGCTTCTTACTGCCTGTATGACCTTAAATAACTTGGCCTGTTTCTTTATCTTTAAAATGAGAAAACTAGAGAACTGGACTAGTTGACCTCTATTATTCCTTCTAGCTCAAGATCCAATGATTTTCTAATTCATCTTTTTGGGATCTTTGAATATTGGATTGCTTAAAGTAGGTAATGTACCTTATTTTTAAATCATATGTGTATTTCTCAAAATCCAAAAATGAACTTTTTACTTATTTTTAAAATTGTTTTTATTTCACCTTTATTTCTAAATAATGCCAAACTATCCCCTTCAAACAAAAAAAACTTAAAAATAGAATTAAAAGAGGGGAAAAAAGCAATTAGCTTTTTTTTTTTTTTTTAACAAACAGAACAACTGAGTCTGACATATTTTCAATGTTCCGTACCCATAGGATTCCCAATTGCTACAAAGAAGGTAAGGAGTTTCATGTTTTCTTCTCTTCTTTGGAATAGTTTATTTGAATAGGTCAAGAATCTGGAATTTCATTACTGGCTACTCCTTCCATCAGTGCAGATCACACCTTGGTGCTTTGGAATATGGTGTTTGTGAGTTGCTGAAGCTGAAACATCACCCTGAGGCCAAGCTTTTGTATAGATTTTGATTATGTTGCCTCCCCTGCTCAGTCTCCAGTGGTGCCTTATTACCTCTTAAATCAAATATAACCTTCTTTGTTTGGCATTTAAAGTTCTTCAGCACTTGTGCCCTTGCCTGTCTTTTCAGTCTTCTTAGACGTTTCTTTTCTTTATGGTCCTCACATATGATGCATCCTTCATCTGCCTTAATAACGTTGCATGGACTTTCTCCAGTGCCTGCCATACTCTTCTTCCTCTTCTCCTTAGCATTCCTGTCTTCCTTCAGATCTCAACTCAAATACCACCTTTGGCAGGAGGTCTTTCCTTACCCTACCCACGCCTGATGCAGATACTGACACCTAGTCCTCTACAGTTACTCTCCTTCTTCTACTCTATGTATTGCCTATGTACCAAATTATATAACAGCCAGACCTGGAGTCAGGGAGACTCATCTTCCTGAGTTCAAATCTGGCCTCAGACACTTACTAACTGTGGGATCCTGGGCAAGTCACTCAACCCTGTTAGCCTCAGTTTCCTCACCTGTAAAATGACCTGGAGAAATAAATGGTGAACCACTCCAGTATCTTTGCCAAGAAAACTGGGTCACAAACAAAAGAACAACCACAGCAACAGCACAAACATTTAACATGGTTCCTGGCATATAGTGAGAAGCATTTAGTAAATCTTTTGTTGATTGATTGATTAGGTCAGTCCTCATATGGACAATCAATGCATGTGCCATCACTGGACACATATTTGAATTTCTTCCAGCTCAACATAGTACTTGCCAGAATTTTTACTCTGTTGGCATGGCCTTCCAGAACTCAGAGTCAACTCTATACTAAAAAATTACTTTAGGTGAAAACTTCATATAAATATTATATGTACCCTAATATTAGTTGATTTATATTAATCTATGCTGTTCTATCATATTGCATATGATATATTTGTGCAAATCAGTATTTGAGTATAAATTAGTCCTTCAATAAATACATATTAACTACCTACTATATGCCAAGAACTGTGCTAAATGCTAGGGATATGAAGGTGTATAATTAATTTCTGTACCCTAGAACTCCCAATTCCCAGCATCCCATGTTCCTTCTCACACTGATGTAGGGAGGATATAAATTTGGTGTAGCCCCACCTCTCTCTCTCTTCCTGTGATTGGGTTTGGTGGAGGTGGCATGAGGTGAGAGCCAGGAGAGTTTTTGCTCACAGGTCATAATTTTGTTAGATAATTAGGTTTTTTAAAATTTCTATTTCCTTTTTATTCTTTCTACTTCAAGCGATTATTAATAAACTTTATAAAATATAATTCTTAGAGTGTTGGATATTAATTTAAATCTTACAAAGGTAAAAAGATAGTTCCTACTCTCAAGGAACACACAGTCCAATGGAGGAGACAAAAAGCAAACAACTCTGTTCAATAAACTATATAAGGGATAAATTGGAAATAATTAAGAGAGAGAAGGCACTAGCATTAGGAGCACCTAGAAAGTCCTACAATAGAAGCTAGGATTTTAACTGGGACTTGAAGGAAGCTAGAAAAGCAACATCTAGCAGATTATAGGGATTCAGTAAATCCTAACTGATTATTAGAAACCTACCTTTGGGGGCAACCAGGTAGTACAGGGGATAGAGCACCAGGTCAGGAAGATCTGGGTTCAAATTTGACCTCAGACATTTCCCAGCTGTATGACCCATGGCAAATCACTTAACTCCCAGTACCTGACCCTTGCCTCTCTTTTGTCTTAGAATTGATACTAAGACAGAAAGTAAGGATTTTAAAAAAAAAAAGGAAAGATAAGAAAAAAAGAAACCTAGCTTCAGCAAGTGAGTAGGCATTTTACTTCTACTATCAGAGTGGAATTATTCAGTATGTTTGTCCTTTATTCAGTTCTTTAGATGAGGCTCCTTCCCTACCTTAGTACCTTGGAAAAGGAGGATATGGATAGGAATCACATTGTAGGAGGAATTAGACATGATAGACTGTTATGACTGGGCTCTATGCTGAAGAGATCACAGATCCATCATTTAACAAAGTATACATTGGATCTCTGAAAGGCTTCCCAGAATATATAAAGTCTCAGAGAGCAGGGACTCTTTTCCCCCCCCCCCCTTTGTATTCCCAGCAGTGGTATGTATGGGGTATAGAATGTTGCAGGGGTACTAGCATCTCTGGTGTGAGAGCTTGCCAAGCCCTTTTCAGGGCTGTTCCTCCATCTTTGGTGTTTTACCTTTTACCCAGCTTTCACTTGTGGTTCCAACTAGCTATGGCATGCACAAAGTCTACAACCTGACATAGGACTTGCCAGCATTTATACTCTGTTGTTGGTATAGTCAACATAGCCAAATTGCAAAACCCTTTAAACAGGCAGGCTAAACCAGGTTGAGGGTAATCAACAGGCTTTGTACCCATTGTCGAGTGAGGGCACATAAAGACTTCTCTTGGTGGATTAGAACAATTTGTTCCAATGGCCACGAAGGTGCCAATGGAGTGCTTAGAGCTTGGTCTGACACCCAAGATGCCAAAGTCATCCCCTGCATCTTGGGCCATTGTCCTGATGTTTGTTTTGCCACTGGACTTTGATGACTGGAAGAGAGAATGAGTGACAACTCTGTGCAATTCTGCCTCCCTTAAAATCCAATTCACGAGCTATGTCCAGATATAATCTGTGATATTATTGGTCCTCTTTGAAAATGAAGGCTGAACAATAATCCCTGGCATCTAGCATGGCGCTTTGCATAAAGTAGATGCTTGATAAACTTTTGTTGAATTGAATTGCATTTCCAGATAAAGGAAACTAGTTCTGAAAGGTTTAGTTAATTCAATTATTAAATGACAGATGGATTACAAAAATACTTCTTTGCAGAATCTGTCATAGGCATTCATTCATTCATTCATTCAAGAAAGCCTTCTCAGGGGTAGTTAGGTATTCTCAGAATATAGAACCAGTTCTAGAGATGGTTCTGGATTCAAATATGAACTCAGATACTTCCTAGCTGGGCGATCCTGGGCAAGTCACTTAATCCCAATTGTCTAGCCCTTACCTCTCTTCTGCCTTGGAACCAATTCATAGTATTGATTCTAAAATGGAAGGAAAGGATTAAAAAAAATCCTGTATGCTAGACACTGTATTAGATAGGTGCTGAGACAACAGGGATACAAAACAGTCCCTGCCCTCAAGGAGCTTCTGTTTTATTGGAGAGGAGGATAGACTGCAGATGTTCAAATGAATCTGTCATCTCAACAGTGGATATTTCCTCCACTGATGCAGATTTCAACCCTCCTCCTGCCGGTGCATTTTGTGGGAGTATCTCCTTTTTATCGTCTCATCTCTCAAGTCTTCCCATAGAATTTGCCTCAGAGGATTTACCCAGTGCGTATTTTGAGGGCTTTTTCAATTTCTATTAATGTTGGGGACAGGACATATTCATAGATAAATCAAACTAAAATAAATGCAAAGTAAATAGAGATTTGAACTGGCCCTTGGCTTTCATTGATATCAGGAATTCCTCGTGTAAGGGAAGTCCCTTTGCTGAAGACATAATTTTAGGGAATTGCCAAGAGAATTGACAGTTAATTGACTTGCTCAGAGTCAAATAGCCTATGTACCAAAGGCAGGACTTGAACTCAGATCTCTATGCATCTCTATGGTGCCACACTGCTTCACCTTCAAAGCAAATACAGAATAATCTTGGGGGGGGGACATTAAGGAATTTGAGTGAACTACAAATGACAAATATAGGAGGTGGTGTCCAAGTTGGATTTTGAAGAAATTAAGTGATTCTTGGAGGCTGAGGTATGGATTTGAACTTGTTGCATTTAGCCTGCGTAATGTTTTAAAAGTAGAAATACATAATTTCTAAAAATAGTCCCAGATTCTGGAGAAAAGTGCAGAAAACCCTATCCTTTCTCTTTCTGTACTCGATAATTAAAGTCCTTTAATCCACTTTCCATATTTTTTAATGTATATATGTTTTCACGTTTTAAATAAAATTATTAAAGGAGTACCCCACGGCACTAGCAAGTGGCATGTAAAATACTGATTTTATTGTATTTTTAAAGAGGAAGTTCACAAGCTGCTTACATTATAAATGCTGCCCAGTATAGTTTTTCATGCTGTCTTCCTTCCTGCCAAAGTGTATTGTGCATTGTAACTGGAAACACTGGACAGTCAAGGAGGAGTGCTGAGAATGCAGAACAATTGCTGTTCTTTCGTGGGTGAGCTCTGAAACTGTCCCCCTCTCCCTGCCCTGCCTCTGCTGCTCTGTGGCTGAGGCTGATGTAACCTCTGTCCTGACCAGTGATCGATGGCTGTGCTCGGGGTTACTTCCAGATAAGGGGCTCTGACAACGTAATGGAAAAGAACCCTTTGACCAGGAATCCCCATAGACCTGACTTCCCTGGCTAGGAAATGATCGACTAACTACCTCTGTATGGGTTTCATTACTTTGTTAGCAAAGGTGCCAGGGCATAGTTCCACAGTTTGTTTCATTTTCCCCCTCCTTTCTTTTTTTCCTGTTTTATTTTGAGCGTTTCTCCCCCCAAGTTTCCAGAATATGCACAATCTCAAAAGCTTGGGGGCTGGCAAGGGCTGATTATGACAGGGTACCATCATCCAGCGGGGTCTTGGAGAACTAAGGAAGAGAGCATTCCTTATGACCTGTCAGGATCATCTCCACACAACTACCCAGGCATCTTGTTTTTATTTAGTCTTCCTAACGAATACCATGAGGGATGTGGAAGCCTGGGCCTTTTTCTGCCCTCCATCTCTTTGTTAAGTGTGATCATTTCCCCCTTCCTGAGTGAAATTCCATCCCTTCAAGCCAATAATGAAGAGTAATGGGCCTTCTGCCTTCTGTGCTGGGATTTTAGAGCTACCATGTTATTTATTTGTTTATTTCAGCTCTGGATAGTGCTAAATTCAGGAAGGATCAGAAAGAGCCTGGCCACAATCAGGGACTAAGAAGGTCTCAGGGAGGGTTGATGATAGTGGTAGTTGCAGAACTGCTCTGCAAAGCTAGTTTTTTTTTTTTAAAGATGTGTGCAAAGATCATGATAAAACATTAGTTCCTTCATTTGAAATATTATTTTAAAAAATTCTTAGAGTTTCTCGGTGGCAGGCTAAAATGGAAAAATGTTAGAGTTTGGGGAAACTTGAGGAGAGACAGCAGTGTGATGGTAAATGTTTAACAAACTGTCCTTCCCTCAAAAGAAAAAAAAAAAAAGAAGCTAGACGCACTTTTAAGTTAAATCTGCACTTTTAACATCTTCTTCATCACTTTCTTAAGTCTAAAAATCAACAAAACAATAAATCAGACCCCAATTTGTAGTATTTGATGATTTTCCAGGTATAAATGCTCACACTGAAAATTTTTATAATGGCAAGAGATCCTACTCCTGTAAAAAGGGATAAAGAAGGTAAACAGCTGTTATATCTAAGATTCCAAGATGTGGAAAGGTGAATTATCCCTTTCTAGGTTTTTTTTTGCTGTGAATATTCCAAGTCAATTAAAAGAATTATGTACAGTAATATGGAAACAGCTTGCTACAGTAGAAATATGCCTATATCTGTATTTGGAGGAAGGGAACTCAGATCTGGTCCGTCACTTGCTACATGTATGACTTTCAGTCTCTCAGGCCCAACCCTCAAACTAATGGGCAGGGAAAACAAAACAAAACAAAACAAAAAGGCCTGTTAATGGCCATATTTCAAAAAGCACAGCCACAGATATAGGTAAGTGTTAAAATGAACAAGGTTTCCAATTGCATTGGAAATTATGATGGCTAGGGAGAGGAGGAATTGAATCTCTTCCTGCTTCCCCATCCTCCTACTCACCTGTTAGAAAGGGGATGAAAAATGAAATAATAAGACAGGTAAATGTGCAGCAGAGGTCTTCCTGGAGTGCTCTAAGGAAGAGAGGAGAACAAAGAAGCTGTCTCTGGAATCTAGGAGTCTACTAACTATAGTTGCTGCTGGTCCCTAGTCACATCTCCCTCCACTCAGTTCTCACTGGCCCATAGGATTTCTACTCTCTCTGCTTATCTTAACTGTGTTCATGAAGGCTCTGTCATACCATGAGCTCTTAGGCCCACTTACTTTCCCCACAAGCTCACTTCCCCAAACCCCCTTAGCTATTGCCTTGGAAGGAGACTGCAGACCCGAATGGCCTCTTTGCTTAACTTCTGTATATCTTGGCCATGTGGCTTCCCAGAAGAAGAAAGTTTCTCGATGGTCAAAATTCCTGGAATTTTTGGGAACTCTTGGATAATGGCTTCATGTTAGCATTCTCACTTGACCTAGTCTTCATGACATTCCCACCTCTGTATATGTTGTCTACCCTGATAGAATATAAGTTTCTTAATACAAGAGACTTTGAATTTTGTCTTTGAATCCCCAGTACCTAGAATAGTACTTCTAGCACATAGTTGCTCAACCCTAGTTTCTATATCTGTAAAATAAGACAGTTGGATTTAATGATCTCTAGGATTCCTTCCAATTATAGTCAAAGAAGTCAGCTATTATTTGTTCTTTTGTAGATGACCAATAGCATCAATGTCTTGACTTGTGCATGAATTCAACTTAAGTGAGGCAGAGTTGCATCAAGCCATCAGCCTCACTCTCTCTTTTGGAATCATTGAAGTCCAGTGGCAAGATAAAAGTCAGGACAACCAGTGGTGGCCCAGGATGCAGTGGATGACTTTGATGTCTTCAGTGCCTGACCAAGCTCTAAGAGTTCTGCAGGCTCTGCTTCAGCTGCCTTTGTGGCTACTGGAACAAATTGTTCTTATCTGTCCATTCTGCCAGGGGAAGTCTTCGCATGCTTGGCACATAGTAGGTCCTTAATAAATGCTAGTTGATTTATTTCATAAGTATGTTTCTAATTGGACTTATAAATTAAGTTGAACTAAAGTTATCTTGCCACACAAAAGAAAATTTTAAAATAGAATTGATTTTTTTTTGTTTAGAGAGTTTTTAAATAAGATGGAATTATAAATGTCTAGACATATAATGGGTCAACCAAGTATAATGTGGTGTATTCAAAGTATCCATGAGCTAATCTAGAAAGACCTTGATTTTTGTTAGCAAACAGGGGTAAAAAGGAATCTATAGCAGGATGCGCTTTGGCTGTTTTCAAGCTAAAAGTCTGTGGAGTACAAGTCACCCTGTGGTAAAGCTGAGAGTATAGTTTGATCTGGGATCTTCTGGGGCCAGTCAGTTCTGTACTTGTTCAGGCCTGATTTTTCCCTCCTCCCATCTCTTCAACACACAGAAAGAGTTCTTCTGGAACCTGATATGTCTCAAACATGTTATCATGCTAGAAAGAATGTTTGATTTGGAGGCAGAGGATCTCAGCTCTGTGGCTTTCTAGCTTTGTGACTGAGAAAAAAATCACTCAAACTTTTGGGTCTTCATTTCTGAGGAGGTTGGACTTGATGACCTCTGTGGTTTCTATCAGCTCTAAAAATCTATGCTACAATGCCAAGACCCACGAGTACTCCACTAGAGACTTCTCTAGTTAATGTAAAATTATTTATGGATATTCTCTGGATCACTGTTGAGTTGTTTTCAGTTGTGCTCGAGTCCTCATAACTTGGTGTTTTCTTGGCAAAGATGGTTTGCCATTTCCTTCTCTATCTCATTTTATAGGTAAGGAAACAGAGGCTAAAAGGGTCCACAATCACATAGCTAGTAAGTGTCTGAGGTTGGGTTGAACTCAGGTCTTCCTGACCCCAGACCCAAAACTCTGTCCACTTTGCCATTCTGCTCCCATTCTCTGGGCCAGAATTCAACAAATTGTGAATCCACTAAATTACCATTGTCTGGCTCATGTCTCTATCTTATTCATCAGAAGAGCATGAGAGAGTTTTCTCAAATGCTTTGTTAAAATCTGAGTAACCTATATTTGAAATATTCCCTTGATCTACTAAACTTATAACCTGATTTTTAAAAAAGGAAATGAGTTTAGTTTGGCATGAGCTACTCTTGATGAAGTTGTGCTGGCTGTTTGTGACACTAATTGCTTTTCTAGATATTCACTTACCCTTCCTTTAATAATATCATCTAGGGGGCATCTGGGTGGCTCAGTGGATTGAGACCTAGCCTAAAGACCTGAGGTCCTAGGTTCAAATTTGGCCTCAGACACTTCCTAGCTGTGTGACTCTAGTTAAGTCACTTAACCTCCACTGACTCACCCTTATTGTTCTTCTGCCTCAGAACCAATACACAGTATTGATTCTAAGAAGGTAAAGGTTTAAAAAAATAACATTATCTAAAATATTTCTAGGAATGGAAAGTCAAACTCGCTGGCCGATAGTTTACAGACTCTCCTCTCTTGCCTTTTTAGAAAACTGGAACATTTGCCATTCCTTAGTTCAATGGCACCTTTTCCATTCTCCATGATTTTTCAGAAATTTCCACTGGCCAGTGATACCATTTACTAGTTCTTTCAGTATTCTTGCATGTAGCCCTGTCCTGGCAAGTTAAATTCATCCAGGATTGCTAAGTTTTCTCTTACCATCTCTATATTTATCTTGGATTTCAAGTCCCTTTTACCATTTGGGTTCTGCCCTTCCCAGGTCAAAGATTATTCTTCTTGGCAGGGAAAACAAAACGAGAGTAAAGCAGCTCAACAGTAAAGGTAAGAAAAGAGTCTCAGCTCTAGTACTCAGATGAACCCCCACCCCCAGGGTATCCCCCTTTGCTCCTTCTCCCCGAGCCCTCTCACCCCTGGGACCTATGTGGTCTCTATAACTCAGGGTGCTGCTTACAGGAAAGCTCTTGGTGGCTCATTCATATCTCATCGCTATCTTACATTGCCCTTTGGCTCTAGCTGTGCTGCTTGAACCAGGAATTCTTCCCCTTGGCCCACCAGCTTGGCTTTATTCAGGAACTCCTCCCTTTCTCTCTAGGAGATGGAGCCCAGAATGCTGCTCCTTGTTCAAGAACTCCCTTTCCTGCTCCCTCTTTATGCTGCCATCTCTGGAACTGAGTGCTTTCTCCTCTCCTGAGACCATGTGAAGTGGGGCTTCACGGAGAAAGAGGTTTCATTTCCAGGGAACCAAAGCTGAGACTCTAATCCTTTTTCTTTCTCGAATCTCTCAGCTCTTGTTGTCTCCATGTGGATCTTTTAGAGACCAATCCGGGGCAGCTCTTGAGAACTGGGACTAGATATGGGAAGTCCTGGGTTTAAATCTGGCCTTAGATACTTCCTAGCTGTGTGATGGTGGGCAAGTCACTTAACTCCCATTGCCTAGCCCCTCTGCTCTTCTGCCTTAAACTCAATATGGAAGATAAAGGTTAAAAAAAAACAAACAACCCAAACAAATCCAAGAATGTAGCTCAGGTAGTGTAGTGTTTGAAATGAGGAGGAATATATCAATCACCTTCAATGTGATTGCAGGAGGTGCCAAGAAGCCAAAGCCAAAGCCAATTCATACCCTAAGGAGGAGATATCTTTAATGCCAAAATAAAGGGAGAACTCAGGGCAATCCATGCCTAGAAACTTATTCTCTATATTTGTTTTTTGAGACAAACAAGGTTAAGTGACTTGCCCAGGGTCACACAGCTAAGTATGTGTCTGAGGCTAGATTTGAACTCAGGAAGATGAGTCTTCCCAACTTCAGGCTGGCATTCTATCCACTGCACTGTCCTCCCCACCCCCAAACTTTATCAGATTTATTGCTGTCAGAATTTTCAGAATGTCATTCTTTAGAGATTCCTATCCTTCCTGGAATGCCTTTCCCAATGGAATTTTAGATCACAAGGTCCTACCTATTTATTCCTTTGACTGAACTCTTTGCAGCCCACTCTCAATATCTAGGGTGCTTGTCAATGTCAGACTATGTCTGACTTTTCTTCCCTATTGTGAGTTCTCATATAGAGTGGTCACTCTTTCCTCAAGGTGCCCATCATTTTATTTTCTTGTTTATTTATGGGTAGATACAATTTTAATAATCATTTTCTGACATTTTGTAATACATTTTCTCTCTTCTCTCCTACCCTTTCCCTCCTCCCTGAGATGACAGGTAAGCCATTCAAACTTTTATGTTTTATGAATCATGTAACCATGGCAAAATATTCTAAATAAATTAATTAAATAAAAAAATTTCAAATAAAAAAACCCCAAACTTGTATGTTTTATGATGATATTACTACTGTAGAAATTATTCTCCTGTTTCTGCTTTCTTCACTCTATAATATTTTTTACAAACCTTTCCAGTTTTCTCTAAAGCCATCCCTTTCATTATTTCTTCTGGCACAGTAGTACCTTTTTACATTCATAAACCATAATTTGTTTATGTCTGACTCTTAGTTTCTAATTCTTTGTTACTACATAATGAGCTGCTCTAAATATTTTTGTACATTTGGGTCCTCTTCCTTTCTTTGATCTTTTTGGAGTATAGATTCAACAGTGGTATTCCTGGGTTCTACCCCTTTGGGAAATGCCAAATTTAGTGAGTTTTTGAGGGTGTCCATCATTTTTGATGGGCAGTTAGGTAACTGCAGATAAAGCAGCCAGCCTGGAGTCAGGAAGATCCGAGTTCAAATTTGACCTTAGACACTTAGCAACCGTGTGACCCTGTACTTAACCCTGTTTGCCTCAGTTCCCTCACCTGTGAAATGAGCTGGAGAAGGAGGTGACAAACCACTTTGGTATCATTGCCAAGAAAACCACAGAAGGGGTCATTAAAAGTTGGATACAACTGAAATGACTGAACAACAACAAATCATTTTTGTTGTAGCAGCTGAAGATCCAGTCCAGAAGAGCTTCCTCTGTTTTGGTTGTTGAGTCATTCAGTCGTGTCTGACTCTTTGTGACCTCGAGGCGTGGATCACACCGTCCATGGGGTTTTCTTGACAAAGTTACTAGAGTGGTTTGCCATCTCCTTCTTCAGTGGATTAAGGCAAATAGAGGTCAAGTGACTTGCACAGGGTCACATAACTAGTAAAAAACTCATTACCTTTTCCTCACTCTATTTTCAATACTTTCTGGTTTGCTTGCTTGAATTTTCTAAGCAGGTTGAATAGTTTTCTGGATGTCAAATGATGAGGCAGCATATTCAATAGGCAGATCATGAGAATAGTCCATTCCCTCATGTGTTTTTCTGTACCTGCTGGCAGTGATATAACAGCTAGGCAAAGATGTAATCTGATTTGGATACATTGAAGTTCCCATCTTTCCAAAAGCCACCGGTAGAAGAACCCTGGCATGACACAGAAAGAGCTGGAGATCCCCCTTTCCTCCAATGGACAGAGGAAGTGGCCACTTTTAAATAACTGGTACTGGTGCTAGTGACACTATTGAGGAATCCGAATGGAGAATTTCTAATTCCATTGATAATTAAATCAGAGGACTAAACAAGGGCTTAGTCAGCTTAGTGAAGGGGGTGACTGGCTGATTCAAGTTATCCCTACAACTCTGTACTCCATTAAAAAACTTGGCCCTGAGTCAGTCCCACATTGAGGCACTTTTTCCCACTGCTAAGTACAAATGGTTCGAGCCATACATTGGAGGTGTTGTGAGTAACTAATTTTGCTAGAATTATTAAGTCTGAAAATTATTGCCAGTTGTGAAGAAATATAGTGTAGAATAAATGATGCTAGGCTTATAGTCAGGGTTTTGAACCCTGACAGTAGCACTTTGTGCCCCTGTTACTTAATTTCTAAAGTTAAGTTTTCTTATCTGTAGAATGAGAGATTTGAACCAGATGGCCAGGATGATCCCTTTTAACTTTGGAAGTTTGGGATTTGATTTTTAATAAACTTTGCTGACATCTCTTATTTTTACATTACAGTAATTTCCAATCTTCCCCATTTTCCAGATCTAACTCTTCCTTGTTAACAAAGTAATTAAATAAAAACATATAATAAATCAACTACATCTGGCAGTATATACAACACTCAGTCCCAGGAGCCCCATGGTCATTTGCCATGAGAAGGGAGGCATGTTTTTTCATCTGTTCTTCGGGATGCTCATTGGTTCCTTTATTCTCAGTTTGATACCCTTTTAGTAATCTTCTCCTTTATGCTGCTGTACTCATTAGTATATCTAGTTTTCTTGTTCTACTTATTTTCTCTGTATCAATTCATATAAATGCCTCCATATTCCTCAATGCATAATATCATCATATTACATTTACATGCGGTTTTTTTAGCCATTCCCCAACTAATGGACATTTATACATTTTATTCCCAAGTCTTTATAAGAACACAAATATTTTTCTATATTTGGACCTTTGCTTCTGTCTTCAAGTTCCAAATCAGTGGTTTTATATGAATATTCTCTTACAACAATGACCAATATGGAAGTATATTTTGCATGATAATATATGTATAATCCAGATCAAATTGCTTACCTCTGAGAGGGGGGAGGTAAGGGAGGGAGGGAGATAATTTGTATCTTATAATTTGGAAAACACATGTTGAAAATTGTTATTACATGTAATTGGGGAAATAAAATATCTTTGAATAAATTAAAAAAATAAAAATTCCAAATTGACATTAAGAACAATTGGGCCACTTCACAGTTTCCCCAAAAAGGTATTAGTGAGACTTTCTTCTCATGGCCTCTCCAACAATATTGAATGTCCCTATCAGTTGTCAACTCTGCCAATTTGCATATTGTAAGGTAAAACCTTAGCATTGTTGTAAGTTGTATCTTTTTTTAAAAAAACAAACCCTCGCCTTCCATCTTAGAATCAATACTATATTAGTTCCAAGGCAGAAGAGCAGTAAGGGTTAGGCAATGGGGGTTCAGTGACTTGCCCAGGACAGAGTGGGAAGTGTCTGAGGAAACCCTGATTTCATGTGTTTGTAATTCTTTGGAAAATTGTTTCCTCATATCCGCTGACCCCTAATTTATTGGGGTATGTTGTTAGTGTTATATATTTATATGACTTTTTTACTTGTTAAGTGCAGTGATCGCCATGCAGGCCTGTTTATAATATTAGCATTTCTAGTGAAAAGACCACTGGACTTGGAGTTTCAGCCTCATCTCTCTTACTTGCTAGTTGAATGACTTGAAGTAAGTTCCTTCAACTCTCTGTTTCCTTATCTGCAAAATGAAGGGGGTGGATTAGATGGCCTCAAAGGTCTCATCTAGCAAGAAAGGTTAATGGTTTACGGTTTGTCCCTCTTGGTCAATAAGCTATCAACCATAGGATCCCTCTCCAAAACCCTGGCAGAAATGCTTTGAGGGTAATCTCTTCTCCTGGCCTAGGCTCCTAGATGCCTCCACCAAGTCTTGGTCTCTAATCGATGCTGAGAAAAAATCGAGGTGACTCAGATTGAGAGCCAGGCCCAGAGATGGAAGATTCTGGGCTCAAATTTGGCCTCAGACCCCTTCTAGCTGTGTGACCACAGGTAGGTCACTTAACCCCTATTGCCTAACCCTTGCTTTTCTGCTTGGAACCAATATACAGTATTGATTCTGAGATGGAAGGTAAGGGTTTTAAAAAAAAAAATCAGCTCTGATGCTGAGCAGCCTGTCCTCCTACACTCACTAGCTCATTATTTTTAGAAGTTACATGGACTGCTTCCAAAAAATTCCCTCCTCCTTATCCTTTGTTCTTCCCTCTGACCCTCTCTGAACAGTAGTGTGTCTTCTTCTCACCGTATGTTCAGTGTGATTACTTACCACTGATCAATCAATAAGCATTTTATTATATCCTCATTATAGATGAGGCGCTTTGCTACGTAATAAGAAGACACCCCTTTCCTCCAGGATCCTTCTTTCAAATGGCAGAGACAACATGCACATAAATAGGTATATCTCATTCCCTCAGGGCTATCTCTCCACCCAAAGGTAATAATAATAGTTAATAACAGCTAACAGGGATATAATGTGCTAAGAACTTTAAAATTATCATCTCATTTGATCCTTAGAATAACTCTGGGAAATAGATGTTATTATTATTCCCATGTTACAGTTAAGGAAACTGAGGCAAACGGAGATGACGTTGTTTCGCTCAGGGTCTCCTAGCTAAGCTAGATTTGAATTCGGATGTTCCTGACTTCAGAGCCAGAGCTCTGACCACTGAGGCACCCAGCGGTCCCACGAGGCTCCCAAAGGTAGGAGTCTTCTCGGACATAGGTGTTCCTGTCTCCGAGTGGCTTGTTCTGTTGGGGTCCCTGGACCTTTTCTGCCCTGCACCCTGTCTTCCAGGGCTAGTGTTCTCTGGAATCCATAAACTCTCCTCTCTGTTATTGGAGCTCTTGCTTCTTGAATCTGTTTCCTGCCTCGAAAGCTTCTCTGTGAACGTGTCTTCATAAAGAGATTGTGACTCTCTGCTCTCTGCTGGACCTAGCTGAACTCTCTCAAATCCTCTCCAATAGTCTGACTTTCTAGGAAGTGAGTGAGTAGCTGGAAAACATCATGGCCACTAGAGTGGAAACAAATCCATTCCCTTTCAGGTGCAGGATTCTTCCTAAACCTAAAGGTTCTAGCTTAGACTGACTGCAGGGTTGATAAAGTAGCATTTTAAGGGCAATGAGGGGTGTAGCTTATCTTCAGCCTGCCAATGGCAATTACTCTTTCCAATTCAATTAAGCAACTTCCCTCCCTCCTTCCAACGCATACTTTAAAAAAAGGAATCAGGGTCTCTAGAAAGTCTTTAAATTTAATTTAACATCTGGTTATTTACCTCCTGCTTTTTGGGATTACATCTGTGGCTGAGGGGGGAGAGGGCCAACTTCTCCCCCCTCCCATCTGAAAAATTGCTGTTTCTAGCAATTCAACCAGGGTGCTTTTGTGTCTATTTGTCTATAGTCCCAGTTGGGTGTAGCTCTCTAGGGACCTGGAGATGCTCAAGTATTGGTCTCTCAAGTGATTTCTCCTCTGCCAAAGAATCTTATCAAAACACTTACGGCATATGGTTCTTAAGAGATTTGAAAATTAATGAGAGTACAGGCCTACCATAATTGGTAACCTGGGAATTGTTACCACTAAATACATGCTGATATATAATAGTCACATACCATAACCACATAGAGGTCACATGGTGAAACACTGCCTGGGTATTAACTACTATATTTTAGCATAGATGCTTCAGAAGCCCATCTCAGGAGTAAAATGTAGAACATCATTTTCAAAGTTCCTACTAACTAATGTCACATTAAGGAAATATAGTTCTATAGCAAAACGCAGTTTGGAAAACAAAGTCCCTCAGTGAATTTTGTTTGGTTAGTCAATTATTTTCCTGAATTATTTATTATTTAAAAAAATTTTTTTAAACCCTTAACTTCTGTGTATTGGCTCCTAGGTGGAAGAGTGGTAAGGGTGGGCAATGGGGGTCAAGTGACTTGCCCAGGATCACACAGCTGGGAAGTGTCTGAGGTCAGATTTGAACCCAGGACCTCCTGTCTCTAGGCCTGACTCTCAATCCACTGAGCTACCCAGCTGCCCCTATGAATTATTTATTATAAATCTATTTATCCGAGAAAAAAATCCTGGCAATCTTGCTGTGTCCTCTTGAACTTGTAGGTGATTATCAGCATCCATAGACCTATTGGTCTAGAGTTCTAACCCTAAATTTATGGATGGCTCTTAGTCTCCTATTTATAACCTTTGTTCACCGGGAGCCTCTTATGTGTGGACTGTGTTGATCTGAAAACAGAATTGTGAGTTTGTGTGGATGGCTCAGGCTGGCTAGCATGGTATCCCTACAGGCACTTTGTTTCCCCCAGGAACTATCATGACTGGAGTGTTACGTTGTATAGTTATTGCTTCTGAGTTCAATCTTTCCCTGTTATCTGTAGAGAGGTTCATCTGTAATTGGGATAGATTTAGTTGAGTTCTCTGATCTTCCTTCCTTCCTTCCCTCCCTTTCTCTCTCCCTTCCTTCCTTCCTTCCTTCCTTCCTTCCTTCCTTCCNTTTCTAACATACTTTCTCTTTGACATTAAACAAGTTACTTAATCTCCTTCAGCCCGAATTTATTCAGCTTTAAAATGGGAATAATAATAATACATGCCTCCCAGGGTACTGTGGCAATCAAATGAGATAATATATATAAAATGCTTTGCAAACTTTCAAGTACTATATGAATGCCAGCTAACATATTTTATTCTTAAAGATAAAAGAGAGGGAAAAACAAGGTTTTGTGAACTTGAAGGACTGGCAGGATTATAGTTGAAACCACAAAAATACATAATTTTGCAAAAGATAATATAGAAAAGCTAATAAGTTTAACTTTAGACATACTCAACTACAGATTTTTACAAGGAATTCAAATGGGGATATCTTTTTTGTTTAAACCCTTACCTTCATCTTAGAATCAATACTATGTATTGGTTCCAAGGCAAAAGAGGGGTAAGGGCTAGGCAATGGGGTTAAGTGACTTTCCTAGGGTCACACAGCTAGGAAGTGTCTGAGGTCATATTTGAACCCAGTACCTCCTGTTTCTAGGCCTAACTCACAATTCAGTGAACCCTTAGGTGCTCCTGAGTTCCTTGATTTCTTGGTATGTACCATTGCCCAGTTCTGGTACCCTCAGAATCATCTTCCGAGATATTATCAGGCTTTGACAGCCCCTCCATAGCAGATAAGTGAGTTTTGCTATTCAGATTAGCTCACACACTCAATCACTACTCACACACTCAATCACTACTCACACACTCATCCCCATAGGCAGTGGATAGTTTCAATACATTATCTTTGACCATTTTCTGGAGGCTATCAAAAAATTATTCTAATTATTCTTTTGTTATTATAAAAAAACACCAGACAAAATGAGTATTTCCATATGCAAAGTACATAACAAATTCAATATATATAACTTTCAAAGCTGACCTACTTGCTTATTATTTGTTCTTCCATTCTCTTCTGCATTTAAAAAAATTCAGTTATCCTCTTTTCTTTATTTTCTTTTTCTATTTTTGACAACCCTCTTACTAACTGTATTCCTCTGAAACTTCAGCCCAGC
Organism: Gracilinanus agilis; assembly: GCF_016433145.1. Taxonomy (NCBI): domain Eukaryota; kingdom Metazoa; phylum Chordata; class Mammalia; order Didelphimorphia; family Didelphidae; genus Gracilinanus; species Gracilinanus agilis. Next base: position 613,010,186 of record NC_058130.1, read on the forward strand.
CAAAATGAAGAAAAAACAAAGCAAATCCCTTTAAAAATATGCGTAATTAAGCAAAATCAATTCACCAATTGGCCAAGTCTGGGATTGTTTTATAAGCAAGCAAATTGCCAATTCTTTCTACAACTTGATTTTAAGGGGACTTCCCTCTCCATTGTCTATCTGGTACATTCCGGACTATGGTGGGAGTGACACCTGTTTTATGTAGGCTGATCTGGTTTCCCTTCAAGGGGGCAGAGACTCTTTCCTTGGGATTGGCTGGCCTGAGGGAACTAGGGAACTAAATTATTGATTTGGCCTCCTTGTCCCTGAGGCTTGAAGGTCTAACCTACTGGAATTAGAGCTTTGGTAATTTTATCAGAATTCCCATTGCCCAGAAGGAAGGGTAGGGTTGGGCTCAGAGCCCACTTTGGCTCTGAGAGTTGATTGTTAAATTTCCAGTGTGAGCATTTGCATTGATTTATTGTTTTGTTGATTATCTGAACTTAGTGATAAAGAAAAAATAATGCAGATGAAAACATTTCGAACTTTTTTTTATATTACATGTAGATTCAATTTTAATAATAATTTTCTGACATTTTCAATCCATGTTCTCTCCTTCCTTCCTACCCTTCCCCTATTCTGAGACAATAGAGACTATGATCTAGGTTGTACATATGATATCATGCAATCCATACTTCCATGTTTGTCATGTTGTGAAAGAAGACATATAATACTTATACTAGAGAAAAATTCATGAAGGAAATAAAGTAAAGAATGGTATACTTCAATTTGCATTCAGACTCTATCAGTTCCTTCTATGGCGGTGGAGAATCTAGTTTCTTGAAGTTGTCCTGGATCCTTAGATTAAATTTAAAAGAGTGTCACTGGTACACACATTTCTTACCCCTACATTTTCCAAAGCTTGTTAAACATTTTCTGGGACGGTGGCAGGGACAGGGGTTTGGGACCTTCCTGAATGATTTCTTCTTAACCAGAGTGCTGCACTATGACGAATTTAGAAGTGGAGAAAAGTACTGTTTTATTCAAATTTAGCTAGGAATCGTAGCCTTTTAAATTATATTGAATTTAACTTGATTGCATATTGAAGATTATATCAAATTATATTGAAAATCAATTTTTAAAATTTCATTTTATAATCCAAAGGCGCCTCATTGCAGTCTGATTTGAAATTTGAACCACTGAACTCCCCTGAGCTAGACCTGGCCCTAAGTTAGACCCAGACAAGTAGATGGTACAGTGAATAGAATGCCAAGCCTGGAATCAAGAAGACTATCTTTATGAGTTCAATCCAACCAATACACTTAATAGCTGTGTGTCTTTGGGCAAGTCACTTAACTTTGTTTGCCTCAGTTTCCTCATCTATAAAATGAGCTGCAGAAGAAAATGGCAAACCAATCCAGTATCTTTGCCAAGAAAATTCCAAATAGGCTCATGAAGGGTTGGACATGATTGAAATGATTGAACAATAACAACAAAAACCTGTTCCTGGATACCTGAATACAATTATTTCAAGCAGAACTCTATCACCTGGATGAAGATCTTGGCAACCAAAGAGAGTATCATATTCTCACTGAGATTCTGAGCTGAAACCATGACTAGGTATGTCTTCTCTGGCTCTTCCCTTAATCCAGAAACATACTTGCAAGTTAATAGCCAGAGGCAGTTTACCCCCAAACATTTACAAGAATGAGATAAAGCCTATAGCATCATTCCTGATTGTATCCTAGGTATGCACTAAACTGACTCCATTGAGATTTCTGCCCTAGCTCAAAGATCACTATCATATTTACTGATTTTCCTTGAAACACTCAGCCTGTGAGACCCCTTCTACTAAGAATCTAGAATTCTTGATTCCATATAAGATACACAGTAAGTAGATATAAGGAAGCTATTGAAGGGAAGCACAACTTCTTCAGGTTAAAAACAAGCAAACAAACAAACAAAAACCAAAAAACCTTTTAACCAAGAAGGATTCTTCCAGATGAACACAGAACTTATGCAGTACCTTGCTTTTAATCCTTGTGTGACTATCACAGTAATATAGGCACTTGTTAAAGTGCATTCTTGGGAAATTATCTTATAAAGCAAAATGGGCTGTGGTGGATGATATTTTCTAATAGGAACAAGCAAATAAATGGCAGCTGCATTCCTGACCAAATGCTCTGCATGAAATAAATCACAGAAGTGCTCAACAATATATCACAGAACCACAGCTGGAAACCTTGATAATAACGGGGTCTAGGCCAAGTTTGAGAAACAAGTCTTTGACCTGATCAACCAAAATAGAATTCTTGGGACACACTGAATCCTCATCATGGCATTCAAATGGATCTACCCAAGGACAGAGAGGTCCTGAGCTGGCATCCCCTCACAATTCCCTTTCCAACTTGCTATGAAGGATTAGATCTTGCAGAAGTTCAATAGGATTTCAATGCCGTGAAAGGCTGATTTGTTCCTAGGACTTCTTGAACCTTCTGTGACTATTGACTGAGAGATGAAGATGTTACAGTAGTATTAGTAGCAAGACCTTGATACAGCTGGGACCATTCTTTGAGTTTAACAAAATATTAAAAAGTTTTACTGACTTTTCAAAAACATTGCTGTCATCTCCAGATACCTGTCCCACAAGGAATCCTCTCAATTGCCTACATACACACATGGATCTCATTCATCTTTAAAAAACCTACAATTGGGGGGAAGTTCAATGGATTGAGAGCCAGGCCTAGAGATGGGAGGTCCTAGGTTCAAATCTGACCTCAGATACTTCCCAGCTGTGTGACCCCGGACAAGTCACTTGACCCCCATTGCCTACCCTCACCACTCTTCTTACCACACTTACCACTTTTCTGCCTTGGAGCCAATACACAGTATTGACTCCAAGACGGAAGGTAAGGGTTTAAAAACAACAACAACAACAACAAAAATACCCCTACAATTGTCTTGATCCTTCAAGCTATCTTAGATTTCTCATTTCTTATCTTCTATCTGATATCTCTTCCTTGCTGCTTGGGTCATAGTAATAGCTATTTCTATTGCACAGACATGCAAATGTCTTAGAAAAAGCTGCCTATATTCTCTATCTCTGCTTCCTCACTTCCCAGTTGTTTCTTAAGTCCTTGCAATACAATTTGTGATTTTACCAATCAACTAAAACTGCTTCTCCAAAGTCGTCATTGACTTCATAGTTGTTAAATCCAATAGCTTTTTGAAAGTCCTTATCCTCCTTGGCATCTTTGCAGCATCAGATGTTATGGACAAACTTCTTCCATATTTCTTCTCATTCTTGAGGTCTCATGGCAACTTTCTTGGTTTTCCTTTACTTCTCAGGCTCATTAACCATTATCCACAATCTTACCCACTACATAAGAGTGTACCCTACTTCTTTTCTCCTTATACTTAACTAGTTATTTATTAGCTCAAATGGATTTAATTATTATTTGTAAGGAGATGACTCTAAAATCTCTATATGCAGAACCTTCATTTCTCTCTCTTGATTTTCACTTAGGCATCACCAACTGCAGGCTGTCTGTAGACATCTCAAACTCAGGATGTCAAAACAGAACTCATTATCTTTCCTTCTAAACCCATCCCTTCTCCTTGCTTCTCTATTTACCAAGGCTATCGTTATTCTTCCAGTTTGCAACCTAGGAGTCATCCTTGATTTTTAATTTGCTCCCATTTTGTATTCTTCTGCCTTGGAATTGATAGTTTACTTCTAAGTCGGAAGGTAAGGGTTTAAAAAAAAAAGAATGCTGGAGAGAGGGGACAAAGGCATTTCAGTTGGGATAAAGAACATTCCCCTACAGGCTGAATAAGTTGTTTGTTTCTGTGTGTGTGTGTGAGAGGGGAGAGAGAGACAGAGAGAGAGAGAGAGAGACAGAGAGACAGAGAGACAGAGAGAAACAGAGAGAGACAGAGACAGAGACACGCACACAGAGAAACAGAGAGAGACACACAGACAAACAGAGAGACACACAGAGAAAAACACACACACACACAGAGGCAGCGAGAGACAGAGAGAGGAAGAGAGATGCGTGTGCATGTCTGTGCAATAGAAATAGCTATTGCTATGATCCAAGCAGCAACCACTGCTATTTGAGACCCTGGGATTTCCTCCAGTATGTATATGCAGCCTTGCAGCCCTTACACAATCCTGATTGTGGGTTATAAGTCTCTAAGGGCTATATGATTATTATAAACACAAACCTTTAACAGTCTTTGGTCTTAAAGTGGTATTGTATTTTAATATGCTCTTATGTTACTGTAACAGAAATATTTGTCGTAAGCTATCTGCTCAGATTAAATGTGATTGGTTTTAGTTGTAGGCAGTAGCCGGCAATCTGGGAACAGATTCTCGAGAGGAGCCTTGCCAGCCCTCCTGATGTCAGCATTTCCCTCTCCTTAGAAGTCGGATGGGCTGGCTACCCTGTGCACTGCTCAGGATCAGCAATAACCTTGAGACTCTCAACACTCCAGCTTTTGACACAGCCTGCTTGATCCGGTGGCAAATAGAACACAAAATCCCCATGTGTGCTGAAAGGGGAGGTCCATTGTGTTTTGATGAACTCCCTTCTCTAGTGAATGTTTTCAGTTCTTGGTACTCTGTGTATGTTGCATTTTTGTATGGGTGGCTGGACTTCCTTATCTCGAGTCCTTTTCCTCTTTGTTTATTGAGTTTTCTGTCTCTTCAATTGGGGGAAAGGACATTCCCCTACTCGCTGTGCTTGTGGTACATATGTATATCTGTGTGAGTGTGTGTGTGTGCCCAGATGTGCTCATTGGTGTGCATGCCTTTGCTTCAGGCATTCTTTCTGTTGGGATATAGATTCGTTGACATAGCTGGTTGGCCAAGCTGGGGGCTTTGCACAAAGCAGGCACTCGGTGTTGTCATTAATTTGGCATGTATTATGTCTTTAGTTCTGGCGTGGAATGTGTTTTTACTCTGTGAGAGATTTATGCATTTATTAGAAAATATGTTTAATTGATGCCTTTTGCTTTCCCATCAATCATTTCCCACCCTCTTCTGATGATGTATTCAGTATTCTTTCCTAGTGGCACTAACTCCATGTATGTGTCATCATTTCTCATCTGGGACTTTCATTGGCATGTTTTGTCCTCTTTTGGTTTTTGATTTTCTGCCTGCATAGCTGAAAAATTAAAATAGTTTTGTTTTGGGGTAACTACTCTTCACTACCTCCACCCCCAATGTGTTTGTTTTATTAATTTTGTACACAGCTTTGCTTCACTGATAACTTTCTTAAACTAGCCACTCATCTAGCCTGATGTGTGAAATAAGAGTTTAGTTGGCTAGTTAAAAACAAAACAAAACAAAACACCTTTCCTTATGTCTTAGAATCCCTACTAAATATCAATTCCAAGGCAGAAGAGTGATAAGGGCTAGGCAATTGGGGTTAAATGACTTGCCCAGAGTCCCAATGGCTAGGATGGGTCTGATGTCATATTTGAACCCAGATCCTTCTATCTCTAGGTTGATTGGATTTTGTGATGCCTTTTTTTGTTTGTTTGTTTAGGTAACTGTTAGCACATGGGGAAAGGCAGCACAGCAAAAAGGCCAAAAACCAGAGCAAACTTTCTTCAGTTTCATCACAAAGGAGGCAAATTTAGTGCTTGTTTTGGTTATCTCTGAGCATTTTTTGGTATTTAAAATGTCATTCATCTACTTGCTTACAAACTAAATTAGTTATTTGTGCCTTGAGAATTTCTATCCATAGAAGGATTGTACTCAGAGCAGGTAATAGGGGAGGAGCAAGATAACCATTAGTCTCGTTGATCTTTTGACCAGCCCTTTGCAGTTTTATGAATACAGTATGCCTTAGCCCAAAGGAAGTGAGTGGAGCTGGGTAGAGCTTTGAAGTAGAGAAACATTAACGCTGTGGTGGTCTGGGGTCCCTGGGGATATTTTCTGCTATGTATGAGTTTCTCTTCTCTATGGGGACTCTTTCTCTCTGGAAGAGAAACCAATAGGGCCTGTCCATCTGTTTCCCCTCTGTGCATTTGGTAAACCACCTTGATATGTGAGCCTTGCTAGTATTGGAGGGAGAAGTCTGTGATGAGTTTATGCATCCAGGCTCTGGGGAAGCTGCTAACCCTGACTATCTTGTCTGTGGCCACTCTCAGTTCTGAAAAGGGTGCTGCCAGGGGCTGGCTTCATTTAGGTTCTTTGTTTTTTTTTTTTTTTTTCTGTTTTCCCATTTTTATAACGATAGCTTGGTTTCCTCAGAGATGATTCTTTGGGTCTCAGAAGGTGAAAACTCACTCATTTCCCCTTTTCAGTCTTCAGGTAATTGGCTCTTCTGCTTTCAAACTTTCCTCAGTTTCATCACAGAGGAGATAAATTTAGTGCTTATTTTGCTTGTCTCTGAGCATTTTTTGGTATTTAAAATGCTGTTCATCTACTTGTTTTGACAACCTGGTTTATAAATTAAATTAGACAGTAACAACTCTCAACTAAAATCTGTATTCTTCATGAGATGGGTTAAATACAGTTAGTAGCTTTAACTAGAATTAGAGATCAGTGGAATGTAACCACCTCTACGTGAAGTGAATGCTACCAAGTCAATTTGAAAGGTATCACAATAGTTTTTTTTTTTCTTTCCTAAGCCAGTATCTGTTCTAAGGCAGAAGATGGGTAAAGGCTAGGCAATTGGAGTCAAGTGACTTGTTCAGGGTCACACAACTAGGAAGTAGTTGAGGTCAGATTTGAATCTAGGGTCTCCTGACTCCTGACCTGGCTCTCTATCCACTGAGTCACCTAGCTGCCCCCCGTAACAGTTCTTGACAGTGGAAATCTATCTTTCCTTTTTTTTTTTTTTTTAACCCTTGTACTTCAGTGTATTGTCTCATAGGTGGAAGATTGGTAAGGGTGGGCAATGGGGGTCAAGTGACTTGCCCAGGGTCACACAGCTGGGAAGTGGCTGAAGCCAGGTTTGAACCCAGGACCTCCTGTCTCTAGGCCTGACTCTCACTCCACTGAGCTACCCAGCTGCCCAATCTATCTTTCCTTTTGCTTCTTACCCCTACATGTGATGCCCTTGCCCTTTCTGGATTCTATTCATTCTTGAAGGGCATAATGAATCTCCTTCCTCTTCTTCTTGAAGACTTCCCAGATTTTTCTTCATTGATTTCCCCTTCCTCTGAACTTATAACACTATTTCACTATCACTCATTTGATAACTCACTGTCTATATATAAACAAAATAACTCTATTACCTAGAGTTTTTCCAAGTATTTAATACTTTGCTTTGCTGTCTACACAACGAACCCCTTGAAGATAGGGACTGTGCCTGAAACATCTCTCTCCTCCATAGCATTTCTTGTATACAGTAGGCACCCAGAAAATATTTAACCACTTGAATATCCAGTCATAACTTCCCTAAGAAGTTTTAATCAGTTATTGCTACCTAGCAGGAATTTTCCTCAAGTGCCCTTATGGACAAATGCCAAGGGCTCCTTAAAAAGGCAGGTTAGATCCACATTTCATCTGGAAGACAGACAGCCAGCACCCTTAGGAGAGCTCAGCACCCCTTTCTTCCATGTCAGGACATGGTGTTCAGGACTGACTCAGAGGGAAGAGTGCCACCTATTGAATCAGCCCTTCACAAGTTCTGTCTTGGTGGAGCTAAAAATCTGATCCCCTATTCCCGCTGCTTACAATCCAGCCTGCCCATCCTAAAAGAAACTCTCCACCCATGTTCCAACCTTCATCTCACATCCTTTGGGAACCGTGATTTCTCTTACTAAAAATAAGCTACACAGCTTCAGCAGTGTATTGGAAAATACTATCCATGTCTGCTTTGGAAAGAAAAATAATTATTCAGTTAATCCATTTTTAATTGATGATCAGTACCAGGACTGGTTAAAGAGGCTTCAATTAAGGCAAAAGTAGAGTAACTGGTGAAGGCAGAGGTATAGGAACTTACTGGTGTCTCTCACCATGGTTATCTGCCAGGAAAAGTGTAGCTTATCACCTTGAAGGTTGTTACCTGGCTGCCTCTGAACTTTAACCCACTGATGCAACTGGTATCATGTGCATGGGAAACAGGATATCTTCTTTACACCACAAGCTTTCCCCAGACTACAGGCCTGATGTCAGCCACATGCACCAACCTGCACATGCAGCCCAGGGCTGGTGAGTGATGTCAACTGCCTTAGTGGGTTAGTTCTAGTTTATTAAAACAGGGTGTGAACGGATAAAGGAAATGGCTGTTCCCTCGGAGAGAGATGAATGTATTCTGTAGACCTGCTTCTTGTCTTCAGGTCCTCCTCTTCTCCCCTGGGAAACGGTGGCGTCCTCTGACACAGAAACGAGGTTAGGAAATCAGCCCATCGTGACGTGTCTAGGTGCGCTGGGTTTGTACTCTGCTCTAGCCTTTGCCCAGAGTGCCGGGGCCTGCCTCATTCTCCTTCTTGCCCAAGTAGCCAGTTTAATAAAGGTGTGAATCAGTTGGAGGGATTAGCCAGCACCCACAAACACCCAATACTGAGACATGTTCCAGCTTCACATCAGCAGCCAAGCACCGGGCCCAAGAGAAAGATTAGACCCTTATTTCAGAGATGGAGTCCAAGGGTTGGCTTTAGTGTGCAGTATTCCCTTCTGCTTTGGGGCCATTGTTTCCTTCCATTTCTTGTAGGCTCTTGTATTTCCTCTAGTACTAACAAGTCAAGAGAATGGGGTATGTGTGTGTGTGTGGATTTATTAACATTTCAAGTTCTTTTAGGGGTGTCCAGGATGAAGTGGCCTCAACTGATTTAAGCTGTGGAATCTCACTGCTGCTCCCGACTCTTTCTTTGTAATTTTAGGCATGTTATGAAATCTCTCCAAGTCTTTGTTTCTTCATTTGTAAATTAAGGAGATGGGACTAGATGACCTCAGAAAATTCCTTCCAGTTCTAAATCGATGATTTAACTAGTGCAAGCAGTTTTGAAGGATCTGAGAAAGGCCCAGACACCGATATTGTTTAGATTTATGTGCCATGTTTGTGGCCTCATTCTTAATTTTAAATATGAGTTTCTGTATATGTATATTAAAGTAATAAACTTTTCTACTGTCAATTTTCACAATCAGATTTGCTTAAAGGAAGTTTAGTTTTATTTTGTTTGGGAGGCATGGGAACAGGGGAGAAGGTGTTGCTCTCCAAGTCTGCACATCATTATGGAAGAGATCGGGTAACCTGCCTGAGAGGGACGGGTTGGTACCCTCCGTCCCTCAGCATCTTTAGGGAAGAGGTAGGATAGGCTGGAGAGAAGCTGGAAAGGAAGGACATGAATGTCAAATACTCTGATTGCTTGTTTTTTTTTAACCCTTACCTTTTGCCTTAGAATCAATACAATGTATTGTTTCCAAGGCAGAAGAGTGGTAAAGGTTAGGTGATGGAGGTTAAGTGATTTGCCCAGGGTCACACAGCTAGAAGCAAAATTTGAACCCAGGACCACCCGCCTCTAGGTCTGGCTGTCAGTCCACTGAGCTACCCAGTCACCCCTTGATTGCTTGTTAATTGAAGATTGTAAGAGGATCTGAGCTCTGTGTGAAAAACATTCCTGAATTTTAGCTCTATTCATCTTATCTATCCATTTCAAAGTCTTAGGTCAATAGTATTCCTGACCTTGCTTTTTTTTGGGAGCAAATAGAAGTAGCAAAAACTCTTTGACCTGATAGAGGGAGAGTAGAGTTGAGCTGTGTTTTCAGCCCTTGGAAGGCCATTCTGTATGCCTTTTGGTGTCTTGGTGGCCGCTCTCCTCTTCTTCCTGTCTTCCCTAACCTCCCCCTGCTGCATTTAGCACACAGCTACTCTGGCCCACTTCTCATTCTTCTCTCCCATGTTGGATGTGAGAAAGAACATCAGCATTTTCCCCTGTGTTTTTATCTTCTTTTGCCAGTCCTCAATCATTCCCTCCAATCAGGATGTTATTCATGGAGAGGAGGAGCCCGGTGCTTGGCAACTGAGAAATTTGGAAAACATCTTGTTTCCCCACTTTGAGTCAATAGTCCAGGTTTCCTAATACCATAGTGTGTATCAGGAGACAGCAGGAGACCAGCAAAAGAGCTCATCATTGCGATATTAATAATAATAATTATTCTATAACACACTCGGGATGAATCTCCAACGAGGGAGGAGCAGCTTCTATGAATAGGGGTGAATGCTGGGTGTTAAAAAGCAAGGAGCTGGGGCAGCTGGGTAGCTCAGTGGATTGAGAGCCAGGCCTAGAGACGGGAGGTCCTAGGTTCAAATCCGGCCTCAGACACTTCCCAGCTGTGTGACCCTGGGCAAGTCACTTGACCCCCATTGCCCACCCTTACCACTCTTCCACCTAGGAGCCAATACACAGAAGTTAAGGGTTTAAAAAAAATAATAATAAAAAAAAAGCAAGGAGCTCTGTTTATGAGCAGAGCGTGCATCGCTGACCTCCATTACAAAATCCTTTTCTTTCCTCCGTGGTCCAAGGTTCTTTGGAAGAGGGCAGATCTTGCAGAGTGAAAGGGAGAGGCTACAAGGTTAACATGACCTAGTTAGTACCTTTTTCTTTCACGGATGTCTCTGCTTTGAAGGGCCCACATGTACTTCTCTGTGTGTTGCATCTGAGTATATGAGAGTGAGGGACTGTGGGGATAGAGTAGTGTCCTGGGGGGGGGTTAGGGGGTGCCTTGGTACACTAGTTCATCAAAGATGCACGGAGAGGTCTGGGAAGACTGATCCATCTGCTTTTAAAGTCAGCCACAGTCGTGATTCTGAAGCCTTTCATGTGGCCAGGAAGTGGTCTTCTCACCAGCATCCCATTAGACTTCTGTCTGTCACCTCTAATATGTGTCGAACCCTGATTTAGAATGATTCTGATTGAGCACCCAAGGACTAGGGCCAAAGATGCATTACATAGTTTCTGGCTAAGTTGTGCTTACTGTCCTTGGAGCCTTTATCATCCTGTTCCTAGCTAGCAGGAAACTTACCCAGATGCCTGGCAAATTTTTAACTCCTTATAGGTTTGCTCATTATCATTAGAAACACAGAAAGTAAGAGAAAAATGCAAGTCACTTAACCTTAGCCTAGTGCTCTTCTGCTTTAGAACCAATACCCAGTATTGATTCTAAGATGGAAGATAAAGGTTTTAAAAAATTAAGTTAATTTAAAAATTTTTTTAAAAAGCCCTGTTTCTGTTCTTTTACAATTAATTGGTAGGCAACAACTGGATGTTATAAACTTGATTTTGGAGGGAGCTAGGTGGCTCAGTGGATAGAGTACTGGGCTTGAAATCGGGAAGACCTGAGTTCCAATCTAACTTCTAGATTTTCCAGACACTTACTAGCTGGGTGACTGAGGGCAAATCACTTGACCTCTATTTGCCTTAATCCATTGGAGAAGGAAATGGCAAACCACTCTAGTATTTTTTGCCAAGAAAACCCTGTGGATAGTATCATGAAGAGTCAGACACAACTGAACAACAACAAATGGGCCTGATTATAGTTTCTTTGCATGTAAAGAAAATGAAAGTAGCCTAATATGGTGGAAAATGATTTGGATTTGAAGATAGAGAACTTGGGTTCAAATTTTGGTTCTTCCACATTATTTATATGACCTTCAGCAAATTACTTGCCTGGTCTGGGCCTCAATTTTTCTCATCTGGAAAATGAGAGGGGTAAAAAGACCTCTGAAGTCCTTTTGATCTATGATCCTGTATACCTCTTGTCTCTTTCCTTCCTTATATAATAGTGTTAGATGATACCCAGAATCCTTTTTAGGGCAAATAGGAATGGTCAACCTTTGTGTGGTTTGGTTTAGTGTGTGGTGGGCTATAGTCTCATCAACTGAGCTATCTGGATTTTAAAATATTGGTGTATTCAAAGAAGCTGACAAAGGTCCATGGTGCTTTGGGTAGAGGCTTTCCAGAGGAATAACCAAAAAACTCTGACAAACATCTCAGGATAAAATGGCACAGATGGACTGAGATTTGCTCAGGAAGTATTTACATGGATGAGATCATAGGTCCTTTGATGTCCTGAAGTGGGTTTTAAAAAACATCCTTATTTTCTTCTGCTGTTTCATTGCTGTAGTTGTGACTGTGTCCTGGAATTGACTTGGCTGGAGCTTCTGGTCTCAAGTATCAAATTGGAGTAACAATGTAGAGTTGATAGATGTTAGATAAAGGAAGGGGATAGAAAGACCCTTCATTCTCCTTCCTCAGGTTGTCATGGTAGTCCAGGACAAACACAGAACAAAATGAAAGACCCTGGGCAAGTCACTTAATCCCCATTTCCTAGCCCTTACCACTTTTCTGCCTTGGAACTGATATATGGTTTTGATTCTAAGATGGAAGGTAAGGGTTTAAAAAAAAAAAAGAGCTAAAGGAAAATGATAGACCATCTTCTCTAGAATACAGAGTACAGGTCAAAATCATAGCTAAATTCTTGAGGCAGAGTGGATTGGAATACTGGATTTGAAGTTGGAGGATCTGGGTTCAAATCTTGCTTTTGCCATTTTACTACCTCGGACAAATCACTTAACCTGTTTGGTCCTTGGTTTCCTCACTTGTAAAACAAGGGAGGTAGCTTAGATGGTTTCTGAGGTCCCTTCTAGCTTTAGAGCTATGATCTTATGAGTGTAATGATTTTGGTTATCATAGGAACAGACGAGAGGCTATTAACTTATAGATAATTCTTTGTGGTACAGTTTCTAGAAGGCTAAACTCAAAGCCATTGCTGTGCTAATTCATGTGTGACCCTTTGGACCTCAGCTCCCTCATCTTTAAAACGGGAGGTTTGGACTCGATGGATTCCTTCCACTTCTAAATCTATGAGTCTATAATCCTCTGACCTCTTTGTTCTTCAATATTTTGTATTTGTAAAGTGGGGATAATTTCTTCCCTCAGATATTACCCAATAATTCAATGAATAGAAATAAGACCTGTGAAAACAGGTTTTGATTCATGATGTAAAGTTGCTCAGGAGAACCAAGATATTTATTAATAGCATTCCATGGTAATATTCTTTACTACTTACTATTCCTCCACTGGTTTAGTGGAAGCGAGGGAGAGAGGGAGGAAGTGACTTTTCAGCATAGTCTCATTGTATGATTAATTCCCATAAAAATGCTTTTTGGGTATACACACACACACATATATAAATATATATATATATATATATATATATATGTATATTTAACTCTGTTGTTAATTCTGCCCTAAATGGTCCTAATCTACATACGTGACTGAAATCCCTACAGATGCCAGGGATTGTTTCTGGGTTGTTGCTAGGGCAACAGTTAGAATAAAAAAAACCCTTAACCCTTACTTTCTGTCTTAGAATCAATACTGTGTATCGATTCCAAGGTAGAAGAGCAGTAAGGGCTGGGCAATGGGGATTAAGTGACTTGCCCAGGGTCACACAGCTAGGAAGTGTCTTGAGTTTAGATTTGAACCCAAGACCTTCCATCCCTAAGCCTGGCTCTCTATCCGCTGAGCCCCCTCACTGTCCCCAACAGTTAAAATTTTGAAGCTAACTTCCAGATGTCCTTGACAGAGCTGCAAACCTACGTTGTCCATCTTGACATGGTAAGAAATGGGGGCTTCAAAATGGAAGATAAGGGTGTAAAAAAAAATCCAAAACCTGGTAAGAAACGAGTTTTTAAAAAATACTTTAAAACTCACATATCCAATTTTCATATAGCTTTTCAAAAAATTAACTAACTAATTTCCAAATATTTTTCCATGGTTACATGATTCATGTTCTCTCTCTTCCCTTTTTCTTCCTCCCTCCCAGAACTGACAAGCAATTCCACTGGGTTAGACGTGTTTTATTTCAGTTATCTTTTTTCCTTAATGGTCCAGAATTTTTATTCTTCTCCACACCCTGCCTGTTTCTTTAACTTTGCAGAGACCCCTTTGAAGTCAGATGCTTTAGTCTTGTTTAAACTTGACAACTGAGGAACTAACTCTGTCTCTCTGGGCCTCTTTTCTCAGCTCTCCCTGCTCCTGTTAGAAATGACCTTCTTTCCCCCACCCTTTCCTCTTCCAATTTGTCTTTTTGGACCCCCTGAAACAGTTCAAACAAGTCCATGGTTAGCAGTAGGTAAGACAGGCACAACTTTTCTGATCGTCAGGGAGGTGGCTTTTCTGCATCTGGCTTGCCTTTTCTTGCTTTAGAGGGAGGAGAGAAGAGAAGCCTTTCCAAGCCAGGAGCCTGAAGAAAGGTTTTTTGAAGGGGCTTTGCTCTCTTTCTGCACACGTTGTCTTTTTCCTTCCTGTCTCCTGCCATTTCAAGGAATGACGTGGCATCTGGGAGACACAAATGTGTACTTTTACCAGTGTCAGAGGATTCTTGATAGAAGAAGTATGAACATGACTCAAGCATCATGAAACCCAAAGAAAATTCTACAGTCTTTGGCCAGGAAAACAATTCATTTCCCTTGATTCTGGAGACCAAAGCAAGATCACTGTGGGAAGAAGAGGAGTCTATGGTTTCAGTGTTTAAAGGATGTGAGAGCCCACTGCTGCCTTTGTGGTAGCTGTCTTGGGCTATGGGAAGTTCAAACAGATTGAAATCTAAGGTTTTTATGCCTGCTCTTAATGGCCTCCATATGAGGGAATGCTCTTGACTAAAGGATCTTAAATCTAGAATTGGGAGGGACCTTCATCATCATCTGTTCTAACTCCTTTATTTTACAGATGAGGAAACTGAACCTGAGAGCAGTGAAGTGATGTGCCTGGGCTCACAGAGCTAGCAGGTTTCTGAGGCAGGATTTGAACACAGGACTTCATATACTAGCTGTGTTGTGTTCCAAATCTGCCTTAAACACTTATTAGCTCTGTGATCTGTGGCAAGTCACTTAACCTCTGTCTGTTGCAGTTTCCTATCTGTAAAATGGGGATAATATAGCCCTTAGCCACCATGGTTGTAGGAGGCAGCTAGGTGGTTCACTGGAGAGATTGCTTGGCCTGGAGTTAGGAAGACCTGAGTTCAAAGCTAGCCTTAGACACTTTCTAGCTGAATGACCCTAGGCAAATCACTTAACCTCTGACTGCCTGACAAAAGGATCCACTGGAGAAGAAAATGGCAAATCAGTCTGATATCCTTGCCAGGAAAACCCCATGGATAGTTATAGTTCGTGAGGTCACAAAGAGTCAGACAGCAACAAAAACTAATCCAGGGAACCAGATATGGGAGGTCCTGGGTTCAAATCTGGCCTCAGACACTTCCTAGCTGTGTGACCCTGGGCAAGTCACTTAACCCCCATTGCCTACTGTTACCACTCTTCTGCCTTGGAGCCAATACACAGTATTGATTCCGAGATGGAAGGTAAAGGTTTTAAAATAAAAACCAATGACAATCCAGGGTTGTTGTTGGGATCAAATGAGATAACAATTATAAAGTGCTTTAGTACAGAGTCTGGGTACTCGATGAGAGCTATATAAATGTTAGCTCTTATAATAATTATTATTTCTGACTCTAAATCCAACTCCTTAGTATATATCACCTAACTGACCAAGATCACACAGAAAGTAAATAATGAATTAAGGTTCAAAGTTGGTCCTCTGATTCCAAATCCGGTGTTCTTTCCACTGTTCTTCAAAGGCAGCCAAAAAGCCTGCCCACTAGCTCTCAGAGTGGCAAAGGTCTTGGCTCCATCAGAGTATACTCTGGGTACCCTAGGAACAAAAAGCCTTTATAAAAACTGGCATAATGCAAGAGTGTCATCTATCCTAACTGCTGCCCAGGGATGGATTCTTTCATCTTTAAAGAAACCTTAATTTTCTGTCTGTGATAAAAAGTTTATTTATTATTTAGATTTAAATAACAGTTTCCCACTAAAGTGGTTTACTTTAAGAAGAATGCAGAATCATAGGTTTATGGAATCACAGACTTAGAGCTACTGGCACCCGTCTTTGAGACCATCTGGGCCAACCCTCTCTATTTATAAAGCAGGAGACTGATGGCCAGAGCTTGTGGATCCGGAGGCAGTACACACCAGAACTTCACCATAGCACTGTTTGCTTTAGGACATGAGACCGTATAATGTGGGCTTAGAACCCATCCCAGGGAAAAAAATACTCCCGAATCCTTAAGGCTCAGAGAAACTGAGACCAGATCATGTTTATGATGACTCCTAAATGGTGAGTTCAAGAGCTTGAACTCGGGGCTCCTGACTCCATATTGAGGGATCTTTCCATTGTATCATGCAATGGACTTCATCACAAGGTGGTTCCATTTAAAGCCATCCTGAAGGTGTGTGTGTTTAAGGTAACATCACAGGATCACTGATAAAGAGCTGAGAGGAACCTCAGACGTCACATAGTCTAGCCTCGTCATTTTATAGATGAGTAAACTGAGGTTTAGCGAGATTAAGTGACTTGCCCAGGTTACACAATTAGTATATGTCAAGAGGCAAATTCAGCACTCTAGTTATTACATCAGACTGCCCCTTAGAACCCAACCAGTTTGGTTAAAGTCTGAGGAGGCAGGTAGGGAGAAATGAGGGAGTTGGAGACAAGATGGGCGGTCAGCAATGCGACTACAACTGGTGGTGTGATTTCTCATTTTAAAGTTGGGTCAGTCTGCCATACATAGAGATACAGGCTAATTACCACTCGTCTGATCTTTTAATGTTTTAATTTTTATTTAAATTTTAATTTAAATGTGATTTAATGTTTGTTATGATTATATGTTTATGTGTGAATGTGCATTCATATGAATAATGTTTAATAATGAATAATATTTAGGGAAGAAAATTCAATTTTTTTTCCTTTTTCAATGTCCCATGAATCCTATGTTTATTACAACAAAATAACAATAATACCTGACATTTATAAGCACTTACTCTGTGCCTGACACTGTTCTAGGTGCTTTATAAATATTATCTCCCTTGATTCTTCTTTTTAAATTTAATTTTATTGATTAATTAAGAAAAATTTTCCACGGTTACAGGATTCATGGTCTTTCCCTCCCCTCCCTCAGACCCTTTCCCATAGCCGACACGCAATTCCACTGGTTTTTACATGTGTTATTGATCAAGATCTATTTCCATATTATTGATTTTTGCCCTAGAGTGATTGTAGAGTCTGCATCCCCAATCATATCCCCATCTAACTATGTGATCAAGCAGTTGTTTTTCTTCTGTTTTTCTGCTCCCACGGTTCTTTCTCTGGATGTGGGTAGCATTCTTTCTCCTAAGTCCCTTAGAATTGTCCTAAATCATTGCTTTGCTGCTGGTAGAGAAGTCTCAAAACCCTGATTATGGATTATAACTAATGTGATTTCCACCCCACCCTTGTATATGCACCTATAGGTGAATGTCTGTGGGTACCTGCAGAGAGGCACAAAGAAGCACTAAGGCAGCACCACATAGCATATAGACACGTAGCCTTGGGGTCAGGATGACTGTTTTATCATAAACACTCAACCCTAAGACTCTAGCAGTTGTTGACGGTTTGCTACCTACCTGGTTTTAAAGGTGTTTCCTTACTAGGAACTCACTACATCAACAAAACCACAGGTCTAGAACAAAGCAAATATAGAATGAACAAATCATTTAACAAGTCACAGTGGCCTGGGCATCTCTCTAAAACTGTCACAGCGATAACTGCATGGGGAAGGCATTCCACACTGAAAGCTCCCCAAGTCAATTAAATCAGATCTAGACCAATAATAAAGAATGTATATTTCCAAGTATTTATATTCAAAGGGAATCTGTGAAATCTATAAGATCTCATTTTATGGTCTATAGTTCAAATAGAATCTATATTTGAACTTAAATTTGAATTTATAGGTACAATTTACATAGCAATTAGTTGGTAGAGAGACCAGAACCCAAATCTTCTGGCTCCTAATTAATCCTTCTCTTATGATGTGTTGCCCCTCATCAAATAATTTTTTTGAGTGCCACTTATATGTATTACTTAAAAGAGTTTTATTGTTGCTTTTTATTTTTATGTCATAACCATTTTTATATATACTATTTGCAATCTTTCCCAACCCTATCCCAGGAAGTCTGCCTTTGAAATAATAATTTTTAATATAGTTAAACAAAACCAATGGGCATTTCGATGGTGTCTCACGGTATATGTGATATTCTGTTCCCCGATGCCCCAAAATCCTCAAGAAAAAGAGGAGGGATATTTCCTTACCCCTTTTCTGGATTCAAGATTGATTATTACTTTTTGTTAGGCATAATATCTCTCAGTGAGTTTTTAACTGGAAAAAATTTTTTCTTTTAAAAGTATCCAAAATGAAAATCTCTTGTGGAATTGGCTATGTTGAAAGAGAAAGATTTATAAATTATATACAGATGGGAGCAGCTGTGTGGCATAGTGTATAGTGTACCAGACCTAGAGTTGGGAGGAGCTGGATTCAAATGTGGATTCAGACATTTCCTAGCTGTGTGACCCTGAGTAAGTCACTTAACCCCAATTGCCTTGCCCTTCTATCTTAGAGTTTTGTTTTTTTTTTAACCCTTACCTTCAGTCTTGGAGTCAATACTGTGTATTGGCTCCAAGGCAGAAGAGTTGTAAGGGCTAGGCAATGGGGGTCAAGTAACTTGCCCAGGTTCACACAGCTAGGAAGTGTCTGAGGCCAGATTTGAACCTAGGACTGCCCATCTCTAGGGCTTGCTCTCAATCCACTGAGCTGCCCAGCTGCCTCCTAGAGTTTTGTTTTTAAGACAGAAAAGGTCTTTAAAAAATAAAAATATACAAATGACTGCATCCCTTAAACAAAGCTTAAGACTTAGAAGGATTTATATAATCCATTCTTTCTTTTTTGTTTTAATTTATTTTATAATTTTTTTAAGAATATTTTTCGATGATCTATTATTTCTAAGAAAGTCCTTCTGTAGAGCAGGAGATAGTCTGTAAAGGTAGTCGTTGGATGAACAGAAGGATAAAGTAACTTTGGAAGAGAGAGAAAGGAGAATAACAATTCTCTTTTCAATATGGGTTGAGAAAACTCACTAGCTTATTAGCAGTGACACTTGACTAGCTTGGTGATCATCTCAACAGTGTGAGAACTAATTTCCTCAAGCCTAGGCAGATCACAGATTCCTCAGCTCATTCTGTGAAAGTCGTTTATCTTTTTCTTTATTTTTCCTTTTTTAAATGTTTTATGTAGATGATCTTTAAAAAAAAATTACTGTCATTTCTCAATGCTGTCTTTTCTCAATAGAGCCTCTCTTGTAACAAATAAGACTGGTCAAACAAAAGCACTTCTATGCCTGAAAATGCCCATCTCATTCAGCACTGAGAATCTGCCACGCTTCTGTTGAGTGGCAGCGTTGTGATTAGGTCTTGAAATCACAATGGGCCCAGCGTTCTGAAGTCTTTGAATGTTCTGTGATCTTGTAAGTTGTCCAGTTCCGACAAATCTTCCCAAGTTTCCCTTCATACTCCTCATTTCTCATGTATGATAATATTCTATTTTATGCAGATACTACAGTTTTTTAACTGTTCCCCAATTGATGGGCATCCACTTTCCTTTTTGGTCCAAATACCTACAAAAAGAGATTACAAAAATTGTTTTTGTGTATACAAGACCTTTCCTTTCATCTTTGATGTCCTTGGAGTTATTTATATATCTGGTAGTAGGATCATTGGGTTCTAGGTCTTTCTAGAAATTCTCTATTGAGGATGTAGCCTATATACGTGGAAGTCTTTTTTAGGACCTTTTCATATTTAGAAGGTAGATGTTTAGCACTTAGCCTTAGGGGTATGAGATTCTTTGAAGAAGCACTCCTGGAACAGCCAGATAGAGTACCAGGCTCAGTTTTAGGAGGTCCTGGGTTCAAATTTGACCTCAGACGCTTTCTAGTTATGTGACCTTGGGCAAAAATCATTTAACTTTCCATTGCCTAGCTCTCACCACTTTTCTGTTTTAGTATTGATGCTAAGACAGAAGAAAAGGGTTAAAAAAAAAAAAAGACACATCTACTTTCTTTACATCTAACATCATCCACCCAGGACTACTTTGCACCCAAGATTAGTGTTGCTTTCAATGTTGTTAAGTTTTAAAAATGCTTTCAGTATCTACATGAACTGTCTAGAAATCATTAATTAATCAACAACTACTTATTAAGTATCTACTATGTGCCAGGTAATGTACTAAGCATTGGGGGTTCAAGTATAAAGAATGAAACAATCACAAAGAACTCACATTTTAATGAGGGAGACAAATACATATAAAAATATATACAGCATAAACCATAAGTGAATAAATACAAGGATATCCAAAGTAATTTAATATAAGATAGTTTGAAAGGGAGGCCATGAGGGGTTGGAGAGAGTAGGAAAATCATGTAGAAGATGGTGCCTGAGCTTCATCTTATTTTTTTTTTAAACCCTTACCTTTCACTTTAGAATCAATACTATGTATTGGTTCCAAGGCAGAAGGGCTAGGCAATGGGGGTTAAGTGACTTGCCCAGGGTCACACAGCTAGAAAGTGTCTGAGGTCAAATTTGAACCCAGGACCTCCCTTTCTGGGCTTGGCTCTTAATTCACTGAGCTACCCAGCTACCCCCTGAGCTTCATCTTAAAGGAAGAACTCTTCTGAGCCAGAGGTAAGGAGTGAGTATGGTTCAGGGATGGGGAATGGCCAATGGAGAGGGAATGTCCCAGAGAGGGAAGGCTAATTTGTCTGAATCACAAATTGTGGAATGGGAATAATAACCATGAGGCTGGAAAGATAGATTGAGGCCAGGTTGCATAGGATTTTCACAACTAAACTAAGAGTTTATATGACTTAAAAGCAATTGGGAGAGGAGAGAAGGAATAAACCAGTGATGGCAAACCTATGACATACATGTACATGTCGCCATTTTCGATGACACGCGGCCACATACAGAGAAGCATGGGGCCACATGCCGAGGATGAAACATTTGCCGTAGTGTAGTGAGCACACTCTGGGCACTATAGATGACAATTCTGCCTATATGAATTTACCTATTTTGGTTTATTAAATGCAGTTATATATTACAATTATACATTTTGTTATTTAAACTATAAATATCGTGAAATTATGTTTTTTTTTTCTCCAAGTGACACATCATCCGAATTATGCTCAGTGTTTTGGCTAATTTTGACACACCAACCTCAAAAGGTTGCCCATCACTGGAATAAGCATTTAACTATTGACACTAAGCATCTTTTTTTATTTTAATTTAATTTTTAAATTTTTAAAAATTTAAACCCTTACCTTCTGTCTTGGAGTGAATACTGAGTATTGGCTCCAAGACAGAAGAGTGGTAAGGGCTAGGCAATGGGGGTCAAGTGACTTGCCCAGGGTCACACAGCTGGGAAGTGTCTGAGGCTGGATTTGAACCTAGGACCTCCTGTCTCTCAATCCACTGAGCCACCCAGCTGCCTCCACTAAGCATCTTTATAAATATTATCTCATTGCTTTTCACAACAATCCTGCATGATTGGCTCTATTGCCATTCACATTTTACAATTGAGGAAACTGAGGAAAATAAGTGACTTGTCTAGAGTCCTACCCCTAATAAGTGCCTGAGACTAGATTTGAACTCAGGTCTTCCTGAGTGCTCTCTCCACCGTACCCCCCAGGTGCTAATAGAGTTGGTTGAGGAGAGAATCACACCATCTACATGTAAGGAAAATTACTTTGGGGGCCATGTTTAGGGCGGACCAGGCTGGTGAGAGAGACTGGAAGCCAGGAGAGCGGGGAGGAGGCATTGGCGGCATGGAATGGGGACTTCTCCAAGGCCATAGCCGCTCAGGGAGGGGAAGCACGGATGTGGATGGTGGTGGGAGAAGCGGCGAGATCTGGTGCCCGATTGGCTCTGTGGGACGAGGAGTCCAAGATAATGTCTACCCACCTGGGACATGGCAAAGATGGAGGTACTTTCAACAGAAAGAGGGAATCCTGGAAGAAGGGAGGGTCTAGTCTCCTTCTCTCTCTCCACCTTAAAAACAAAAAACTGGGGGCAGCTGAGTAGCTCAGTGGATTGAGAGCCAGACCTAGAGACGGGGAGGTCCTAGGTTCTAATCCGGCCTCAGACACTTCCCAGCTGTGTGACCCTGGGCCAGTCACTTAACCTCCATTGCCTAGCCCTTACCACTCTTCTGCCTAGGAGCCAATACATAGTATTGACTCCAAGATGGAAGGTAAGGGTTAAAAAAAAAAACAAAAAACAAAAAACAACAACCCTAAGCCAAGGGGTCCTTTTGGAGGGAGCTATTGCATATGCAAAGTGGTTTGTTTGCAGAGAAAAACTGAACTTAAGTCTTCAAGGAAGAAGAAAAAAAAATTTGATGGGGTGGAAGGGAAGGGCTGGGGCTGGTGTCTTTCTGGAGCTTTGCAATCCGGTTAGAGACCAAAGGTATTTGCCTCAAGCACTAGAAATTCCAGTCTCAGGTGCTGGCTGTCCCTGACAAGCCTCTGTTCAGGGCTGGGAAAAGACCAGCATTTCAGAAAAAGAAACAACAATTCCAGGGCTTAGCATAAGGACCCGGCCTGGTCCTGGAGGTTAGGAATCGAAATCGCCGGGTTTTGTGGTTCTGGTTCTCATGGAGCATGTTAGAGAACAGGACCAGGAATGTTCCTAGGCCAGCTAGCAGCCGGGGGAGCCTGGGGGCCAAGATTCCTACCACACAGGAATTTGCAAAAGTGCAATGCTGGGAATGAAGGCTTCTTGCAGGGGTCAGAGCAGTTGCCTAGGCTGAAGACTGTCATTTTCCAGATGCAGTCACTGGCGGCCTGATTACTTGATCTTACTTAGGCAGGTGAAAAATACCCTACAGTGGATGGGGGATTCTTTTTCTGGTATGAAATCATCAGACTATCCAGAATCACCAGAGGGAGTCTATGGCCCAGAGGCTAGAGAAGGGAGCTTGAAGAGGCAGAAAGGATTTGAGTTCGGGTCTCCACTCTGGTACCTGCTGGCTGTGGGACCTTGGACAAAACACTCAACAGCCATTCTCAGTTTGCCAGGTAACTTTTTTTTTTTTTTTAAGCCCTTACCTTCTGTCTTGGAATCAAAACTGTGTATGTTCCAAGGCAGAAGAGCCATCAGGGCTAGGCCATGGGGGTTAAGTGACTTACCCAGAGTCACACAGCTTGGTCAGATTTGAACCCAGGACCTCCCATCTCTAGTCCTGGCTCTCAATCTACCAAGCCACTCAGATGTCCCCTTAGGCTGTAGTCTTAGTAGAGTTAATTCCATTGTCTAGACCAGTGATTCCCAAAGTGGGCACCACCGCCCCCTGGTGGGTGCTGCAGTGATCCAGGAGGAGTGGTGATGGCCACAGGTACATTTATCTTTCCTATTAATTAAATTAAAATTAAAATTAAATTAAAATTAAAAAAAATTAATTTCCAGGGGCGCTAAGTAACATTTTTTTCTGGAAAGGGGTCGGTAGGCCAAAAAAGTTTGGGAACCACTGGTCTAGAAAGTATCTGAGGCCATGTTTGAACCCAGGACTAGGTCTGGCTCTCAATACACTGAGCTATTTAGCTGCCCCCCTCCTCCCCAGGTAACTTTTTAAGACTAATTCATGGTGGAGGGGGGCAGCTAGGTGGCTTAAAAAAATCAGTATCCAAAAAATCCATATAAATCTAAATTTTGTCCTCTAACCCGTGGCCCAAAACTAAAGCTTAGTGTTAATACGAGTGATATTCAGTCTTTGGGGTCACTCTTTTTTTTTTAAACCTTTTAAACCCTTAACTTCTGTGTATTGGCTCCCAGGTGGAAGAGTGGTAAGGGTGGGCAATGGGGTTAAGTGACTTGCCCAGGGTCACACAGCTGGGAAGTGTCTGAGGTCAGATTTGAACCTAGGACTGCCCATCTCTAGGGCTGGCTCTCAATCCACTGAGTTACCCAGCTGCCCCTGGGGTCACTCTTAATAATCATAGAACATCCTCTTGGAAGGGGACTCAGAAGGCATCTAGTCCAACCTGAATTCTCTGCAATCTACTTGACAAGTAGTCATCCTGCTTTTGCTTGAAATAATAATACTCTGGCTTGTGCCTCCACCCAGGGTTTCTCCTGGGAACATTGGAATGTGGTTTGGTTCTGTACATCTGTTAAAAAAAAAGGAAAGGGGTCCCCAGTTCCCATGGAAGGTCTTGGGTGAATCAACCGCTGAATATAGAATATGAAAATGATTTCTTTAATCTACAGGAAGTCCAAACAGCTCATGACTGAACCCCTAACAGCTCTTCCTTTGCATTAGCCTAGAATTCCCTTCTGTTACTCCTTGAGTTGCTAGAGAGCCAGGTGGCTTTTCTTCTCCGATAAAGCTCACCTCCCTGGGACCTATGCAGGAGACCCAAGTTAGGGTACCCTGGAAGATCCTGGCGTGGGCTGACCCCTCCTTGTTGGAGCTCCGGCCCTCCCTGTCCCTTGGATCCAGTTCTCACTTGGTCAGAGAACTCTGTGGCTCTTGCCACCCCCGCAGGGGCTTTTTGGGTTTTCGGTAGGAACGAGGGTCTCAGATCTGACCGGCTTCTCTGTGTCCCACCTCCCAATTTCGGGTCATTTTTCTACCTGTACCTTTGCTCTCCCTTTTAATGGTCTGGTGTGAGACTTTCATCCTTTGTGTGTTATCAGTGGGGAAAACCAAGCCAAAGCAAAGAATCCCCAGCTTACGAGGGAGATATCGATTCCAGAACAAAGTCTTCTTTAATAGGGACAATAAAGACTCAGGACAATACCAGAGCACAACTTCTTCTGCATTCCCCTTCCCAGCTAAAATTATACCCAGCTAGCTTGAAGCCCCAGTTCTACACGCATGTCTTTTTTTTTTTAAGCCCTTACCTTCCATCTTAGAATCAATACTGTGGATTGTTTCCAAGGCAGAAGAGCGGTAAGAGCTAAGCAATGGGGGTCAAGTGACTTGTCCAGGGTCACACAGCTAGGAAGTGTCTGAGGTCAGATTTGAGTATTAGCTCTTCTTTAAAAAAAAAAAAAAGTCCTACCTAATTGGCTTGGTGGATTGAGAGCAAGCCCTAGAGATGGGAAGTCCTAGGTTCAAATCTGGCCTTAGACCAGTGATGGGCAAACTTTTTAAAGAGGGGGCCAAAGGAAAGGAAATGTTCATCTGTCAGTCTGTTTCTAAGACAGCTCTTTTGAAGTTTCATTGTATTGTATCCTACTCATTGTATTTGTCAGATTAGGAATAATGACCCGGTAGGACAGAACATTTCAGTGGGCCGAATTTGGCCTGTGGGTCGTAGTTTGCCCATCATTGCCTTAGACCCTTCCCAGCTGTGTGACCCTGGGCAAGTCACTTAACCCCCATGGCCTAGCCCTTAACCACTCGCTCTTCTGTCTTGGAATCAATAGAGAGTATTGATTCTAAGATGGAAGATAAGGTTTTGTTTTTTTTTTAATGCCTTTAAATTAGAGGGATGAGGAACCTTTGTATAGGGACTGGCACTCAGCTCAACTTCAAATTCAGCATATAGTAAGCACATATATATTATATTCTACATGTATGTATTAGGTATGTTAAGAAGGAAAGCTATGGCAAACTAAAACGACCTTCCTTTTTTCTATTTTTTTCTAGATTTTTTTTTTCTAGAAGCAATCTAGAAGTATGGCTGTGAGAGTTGGAACACTGCGGAATCACAGCTCTTGAATTGTGGTGCTGGAAAAGGCTTCGGAGAGTCCTTTGGACAGCAAGAAGATAAAATCAGTCAACATTTATTAATTTATTTGTTTGTTTGTTTGTGTGTGTTTTTTTAATTTAAACATTTATTAATATTCATTTTTAACATGGTTACATGATTCATGCTCCTACTTTCCCCTTCGCCCCCCGCCCTCCCCCCACCCATGGCTGATGCACATTTCCACTGGTTTTGTCATGTGTCCTTGATCAAGACCCACTTCCAAACCATTGGTGGTTGCATTGGTGTGGTAGTTTAGAGTCCACACCCTCAATCATGTCCGCCCCGACCCATGCGTTCAAGCAGTTGCTTTTCTTATATGTTTCCTCTCCTGCAGTCCTTCCTCTGAATGTGGGTAGCGTCTTTACCATAAATCCCTCAGAATTGTCCTGGGTCATTGTATTGCTGCTGGTACAGAGGTCCATTACATTCAATTTTACCACAGTATATCAGTCTCTGTGTACAATGTTCTTCTGGCTCTGCTCCTTTCGCTCTGCATCTGTTCCTGGAGGTCTCTCCAGTTCGCCTGGAACTCCTCCAGTTTATTATTCCTTTTAGCACAATAGTATTCCATCACCCGCATATACCACAGTTTGTTCAGCCATTCCCCAATTGAAGGACATACCCTCCTTTTCCAGTTTGTTGCCACCACAAAAAGCGCAGCTATAAATATTTTCGTACAAGTCTGTTTATCTATGATCTCTTTGGGGTACAAACCCAGGCCCTTTGAGCCTGATTCTAAATTGCCAGCCAGAATGGCTGGATCAGTTCACAACTCCACCAGCAATGCATTAATGTCCCAATTTTGCCACATCCCCTCCAGCATTCATTACTCTCCCTTGTTGTCATTTTAGCCAATCTGCTAGGTGTGAGGTGATACCTCAGAGTTGTTTTGATTTGCATTTCTCTAATTATTAGAGATTTAGAACACTTTCTCGTGTGCTTATTGATATGTTTATTTGTTTTTTAAAAAAAACCCTTACCTTCCTTCTTGGAGTCAATACTATGTATTGGCTCCAAGGCAGAAGAGTGGTAAGGGTAGGCAATGGGGGTCAAGTGACTTGCCCAGGGTCACACAGCTGGGAAGTGTCTGAGGCCGGATTTGAACCTAGGACCTCCTGTCTCTAGACCTGACTCTCAATCCACTGAGCTACCCAGCTGCCCCCAAATCAGTCAATATTTAAAGAAATTAATTCATACTGTTCACCGAAAGCACAGATACTAAAGTTGAAGCTTAAATACTTTGACCCCATAGTGAGAAGACAGGACTCACTGGAAATAGACCCTGATATTGGGAAATATTGAAGGCAAAAGGAGAAAGGAGGGCAGAAGATGCTTTCCTTTCTCCGCTTGCAGAGGATGAGATCGATGGTGTCATGGAAACAGTAATATAAACTTGGTTAGACTTTGAGGGATAGCAGAGGACGGAAGGGTCTGGTTAGCCATGGCTAGTCATGGAGAGTTGGGCATGGCTGAACTAGACCACCAACAATAATTATAATAGCCACAGGGGAGGTACTTCATTGTCCAAGATGGGGAGCAGATCTCAGCCTGTGTGGGAGGCATTCTCCTCTCTTCCCCAACCCCCTCCAAGTAATTCCTCCTCAGAGGGGACTCTCCTCTCTCCCACCAGATATTTGAGTCTCAGGTTCTGAGCTTGCTTCTGGTTTAAACAGACCTCAAAGGGCATGACTGAGTCCCTCAGCCAAAGAGGAAGTGTCCAAGCCAAGTTTATACCTGGAGAATAATCGATAAATGTTAAGCTTGATAAATGTATTAGGGTGAAGTGGAGGGATTTCAACTTTAAGCTTACAAATATCTAGGTTCAAAAAAGAAGTATAAGTCAAGGGTTATCTCAAGTATAAGTGGAAAAAAGTATAAGGGATTCAAGGTTTAGGGGAATAATTGAACTAAGACTTTAAGGTTTGTAAAGTGTTTCTCTCTCTGTCTCTAACTCTCAATATCTCTCTCTCTCTCTCTCTCTCTCTCTCTCTCTCTCTCTCTCTCTCTGTCTCTCTGTCTCTCTGTCTCTCTCTCTGTCTCTCTCTCTTTCTGTCTCTGTCTCTCTGTCTCTCTCATTTTATCCTCACAACAGCCCACTAAGGTAACTGCTATAGCTATCATTATCCCATTTATCAGATGATGGTTAAGTGACTTGACCAGGGTCATGTAGCTAGTTCTCTCCCTAGCATTTTATCTAATAACCCATTCTGTTTCTCTGACTAGAATGATGAGGGAAAAGTTTGTGAAGGAGAAGCTCCCAGAGAAACAGAGAATCCATATTCATTGAGGACCTCAGGGGGTTTCAGAACTTTTTGTTATCTGGCCATTTGGGGTATTTGCCAAGTACCTTGAGTCTAATGGGGGTGGTGAAAAGAAGATAGAACTAGAATGCATTTTGGCTAACAGGTTGTTCCCAACTTGAGGGCAGCTCATGCTCAGTCTCCCAAAATGAGGCTGGTTGCCTTTCCAGGGTCTAGGGATACCCGTTTTTTTTTTTTTTTTCTAGTGCCATTGGATTCAGTTCCCATTAGCTGTGTTCTCCCCAAGGTGAGGGACCATGGAATGGCCTCCATTTCTATTAAACCACTTAATGTTAATTAACTGTTTTCTCTTTTTAAATTAATTTTACTTTTTTTCAATTAACATTTATTTCTCTTTCTCCCATGTCCTTCTCCCACTGGGGTGGGAACTACTCCTATTATTATTTTTTAAATCTCAGCCCCTTCCTGATCTCTCTATATCATTAGATAGCATCATCCAGCAAACATTCACAAGTTATTCTTCAAAATTTAAATCTGTATCTGCGTATAATGTTCTCTTGATTCTATTCATTTTACTCCTCATTAGCTCATGTAGTTCTTTCAAGTTAAAAAAAAATTAATCTGCTCATTGTTTCTTACAGTGCGGTAGTATTCCATCACAATCCCATATCCCAATTTGTTTAGCCATTCCCCCATTGATGGGCATCCCCTTGATTTCCAGTTCTTTGCCACCACAAAGAGCTGCTATACATATTTTGGAACATACAGATTCTTTTCCTTTTCCCCTGATCTCTTTGGGAAGCAGACCCAACAGCGGTATTGCTAGATCTTAGTCACAGTTTTACAGCTCTCTGGACCATCAATTAACTTTTACAAAGGGGTATTTATGTAGAAGATAGAGCAATACCAAGAGTAGAAACATTGGTCCCCTAACACCCAAGGGACCTCTCCTGTATGGCCTCGGCCTCTACAGAGAGGGGGATCATTCTTAGCTCGGTTACTACATGTCTTCATCTCACCAAGTTCACCTTGAATTGTATTATTGATGCCGCTGTTTGAGTCCTCATCTTAGTTATCAATGGGTTGGGTCTGAAAGGTCATTCCCTGAAGTCATGCCTTGCTCCTGAGGGCATCATTTCTGGGCTGGCTACAGACCTGAGATTCTGAGATGCTGGGAAACCCAGAGGCTGTCCCCTGACTCTTCTGACCTTTTGAATTTCCAGACCCTTCACCTAAAATAGAAAAAAGCAAAGGCTGAGGCAAAAGGAGACCTGTTTCCGAGGGGCCACAGGCTGACCTTGAAAGGGAGCCGGCCCAGGGATTCTCCCTTTTGTGGGATCCGTATTGTTGAGAGGGGTTCAAGCTGCAGCACAGAATTCCATAGTTCCCCCCAGAACTCAATATGGATCCCACACTTTATAATATTGTTTTTCATCAGATACTATCAGGGATGGAGTCTGAGCAAAGCCAAAGAGAGAACGGCCCAAGCTCTGGTTGTTAGTCCTTTTGGAATATCTCCATAGCTGATCAAAGAGCCTTCTATTTACCATATGATTAGCCAACCAAAACCAGTAACAAATTGTCTGCCTTAGCTCCAGTATCTCTCCAGAGGCCCTTCCATCATACATTATCATGTCTTTCTTGGAAGCAGGCTCCCACACATTTCTCCATAAGGAGAAATGCCATCAGAGGTGTTCTGTGCCTATGTTATTCCCCATTACACAATCAAAAAAAAAATCTAGATGCATGACTGTGAAATGGGAGCTGAAGCAGCATTTAAAAGTAAAGAAGTTGGGGTAGCTAGGTGGCTCGGGTGGCTAAGAGAGCCAGGTCTGGAGATGGGAGGTCCTGGATAACTGTGTGACCCTGGGCAAGTCACTTAACCTCAATTGCCTAGTCTTTACTTCTCACTGATACTTAGTATTGATCCCAAGACAGAAACTAAGGGTCTTATGGGAGGGAAAAAATGAAGAATTTGAAAGTTCTTCTGGAAATCCTGGGAATCTCAAAATTATTTTTGTCTTTTAAAAATGGAATCAGGAAACTATTGATACAGTTATACATTGCAGTTGGTGGAATGACTGTACTGTGTTGCTCGGTGGAATCAGATGACTATTTGTCATCATTTTGTGAACTCAGTGTTTCCTAGGAGCAAACTTTCACAGCCCTCAGAAGACCCCCAAACCTACAGCACTGGGGATCCTCACCTCAGAAAGGATGGAAGCGAGGACCAACCCAACAGGGGCTTTCCCCGTTTTGGCTGAAGCACCGGTAGTGACTCCAGGCGTTTGGGTTATTTCCCAGGAGGACGAGGAGCTGGAGGAAATCTCGACTTGGAGAGAACTCTGGCATGACTTACTTGTTCTTCTGAGGCCCCCAGAGGAGCAGCCCGTTCCTTCAATGCTCTGACACGACTTTGAATCTGTAACAGTTATGCATCATTAGTTTGGTATTAGATCAGAAAAAACAAAGTCAAGCTATCCATGTCAGCCTTTGGATTCTTGAGCAGCTCCAACCAAGCATACATTTTGAATGGGATGTTTGGTGTTGTGGGGGACATTATTACATAGATTGTCGTCTGGGGAAGGGCTTCAGGAGGAAGGGGCACTGACAAAGTCTAAGTTTCAGAGTTGGTTAGATTTTTTTTTTTTAACCTTAACTGCTATCTTAGAATGGATTGATACCAAGACAGAAAAAGCATTAAGAGCGAGGCGATGGAGGGTCTATAATATGTAAAAGTCTGAGGTTTTATTTAAATATTCTTTCATTAATATCCTTTTAGAACAACTCATATCACGGGATGACCCTGGTTTTTCAAAGACTCTGTCCTACCAAGGGACAGGAGATTTTATTAAGTTCAGAGAAAGGCTAGATAGAATCCTCTGGTTCCAAATTCTGTATCCCTGAGAGGGATAGAAAAGTCTCAGGAATGAAGTTCTAAAAACACAGAGAAACAATTCTGATGAGGAGGAAAAAGGGAATTCGACTAAAGTGTTTGAAATGTATTCACAGGGCATTTACCAATTAAATTAGATTTCTGGTGTAGTGAATAAGCCATCAATTAATCAATAAATAATTATTAAGCATCTCCTGGGTACCCAGCACTGTGCTAAACACTAGGAGGATACAAATAAGAAAAAGAGGGAGTGTGAGCCCTCAGGGAGCATGAAATCTAAAGGGGGAAGATAGTGAGCCCTCAAGGAGCATGCAATCTAAAGGGGGAAGATAGTACATGAGTCCGCTTCTTAAGAGGAGGATCTGGGAAGATCTTTCCCTTGTCTGCCTTCTACTCCTTCTAGTTAAGGGAGGAAGGTTAGGGGATACTGGCAGGTATAAGTTTTAGAGCTGATTAGATCTTGTAGGAAAATGAGTTTCTGGAGACAGTGATGAAGTTTAGGAGAGTAACCATTTGGGAAATGATGACTTGACTATCATAGGCAGTAAGATATGGGAGAGTGGGGACATCCATAGTCTGGATTTTTAAAAGTTTGAATGATGGATGGCCAGGAGAATAAAGGATTTGAAAATGGATGATTTCATATCTTTGAACTGATTCACCAAGGGATGGATCAATACGGGGAAGGGAAACAAGTTTAGAAGGGTTGATACCCTGGGAAAGTACTGAGGAGAGGAAGAACTGGAACTCACAATGAGGATAAAGAAAAGAATTAGGAATAGAAAGATACAGGGAGAGAGAACAGTAATAAAATGAATGGATAAAGGAATTACAGAGTTCTTGAACATGGAAGAGGGATGATGGGCAGATCAAGGTGATAACCATCCCCATGTGGAAGAGTAGGACATAGGAACTGAGGATCTGAGAAGTTAGGATAATCAAGAAAACATGAGAACCATATTCAGAGGAAGAACTGTGGGAGTAGAAACATAGAAGAAAAACAACTGCTCAAACACATGGGTTGATGGGGATATGATTGGGGATGTAGATGCTAAATAATCACCCTAGTGCAACTATCAATAATATGGAAATAGGTCTTGATCAATGATACATGTAAAACCCAGTGGAATTGTGCATTGGCTATGGGGAGGGGCGACTGTTTGGGGGAGAGGGAAAGAACATGAATCATGTAACCATGGAAAAATATTAAAAAAAAATTAAAGTTAAAAAAATTAAAAAAAGAAAAGAAAACATGAGTGTGCATATTGAATACCAGTAGTAGGATGGCATCAGTTGGAGTGGTGTGAGAAAAAGACAGTGAGCCACACACTAAACTTAATAAAAAATAAAAAGAAAGAAAATAAACATTTATCTGGTGCTTACCATGTAAAGACATTGTGCTAAATGGCCTTCAAATATTATTTCATTTGATCCCCACAAAAATAGAATGAAGTATTGGACTTGAAAGCAGGAAGATGTCTTGCTTCAGACTCTTATTAGCTGTATGACCCTGGGTGAGTCACTTAATCTCTCTGTCAGTTTCTTCATCTCATGGGGATAATAATAGCATCCACCTATCTAGTTTGTTGTGAGGACCAATCAAGATAATGTATGTAAGGTGCTTTTAAAAACTTAAAACACTATAATTGTTCCTTATTATTGACATGCACAAAAGATGGTAGCATGGGTAGATAATTAAGGGTGAAGAAAAAAGCATGGTACAGTAATGTAAGAAATAGTGCCAGGTTTGCTAAAGGTCAGGATGAGCCAAAGCTGGCCAAGAAGACTGAAGACAGCAAAAAGTATTTGTTTTTAGGTCTCTTGAGAGAAAAAGGAAAGGACAGGATAGCTGCTTGGGGTGGCTGGAATAATAATTGACCACAGAGAGGAGAAAGAGCTTCTCCACTCCGTTTCCTTCTGTTTTCTTGGCCAGGGAGAATGGCCTTTGGACTGCATGAGATTAAACAAAAATGGCTAATATGGAGTCAATAGCCAAGATAAGTAAGGAGATACTTCCATTTGCCTGTAGGCTAAAACACAAACTTTTCTGTTTGGCATTTAAAATCCTTCACAATCTTGCTCCAAATTATTTTTCCTGACTGATTTCTCATTTCTCTCCCTCATCCACTGTCCAGCCAAATTGGCCTGTTTGATTTGCCCATTCAAAACATTCCATCTCCCACACACTCAGCCTTTGCCCTGGCTGTCCTCCATTGCTCCGATGCACCTCTTCTTCCTCTCCTCTGTCTTTTAGAATCCCTTGCTTTCTTCAAAGGTAAGATCAGCTGTGACCTTGTACAGAAGTTCTCTGGTGACCCACTTCCCCAGGTGTGAGACCATTTTCCTTTTCCCCAACACTTTTTATATACAGGATGTTCCCCAAATATTAGTGCAGTTTTAAGCTTTAAAAGTTTTGTCTTGGTTTATCTGTGTGGATGTGGTTTCCCTCTGGCAGAATGAATGTAAACTCCTTGAGAGCAGAAAAGTTTCATTTTTGCTTATGAATACCAGTGCCTGACACATAGCAGGCATTTAATAAATGCTCGTTGAATAAGTGAAGGAATGAGAGAGTAAGAGATGCGCTGGCTGATTTGGATGTGTTTAAGTCACTTGATCCAGATGAACTACTTGGCACTGAGGCTGATCTTTTAAAGGTTGTGGAGAAGGAGGAAGGTTTCTCAGGGTTGGAGAAAGACAAGTGTACCATTTTTTTTTTTTTATAAGAGGGAGGAAAATTTTCATGTTCTCCCCAGAAAACGCTTACTTTTCTTCTTAGAATTGATTCTGTGTATTGGTTCCAAGGCAGAAAAATGGTAAAGGTTAGGCAATGGAGGTTAAGTCATATAGCTAGGCAATGTCTGAGGTCAGATTTGAACCCAGGATCTCCAGTCTCTCAATCCACCAAGTCACCCAGCTGCCCCTTTCCTCCTCTGGATTTTTGGTGAAACTATTCTCTCCTAGTTCTCTAACTTGTCTGATGGTTACTTTCTAGTTTCCATGACTTCATTCTTCCTAACTGTGGAAGCATCCTATTTCTTAAGTACTCTGAAATTCTAGTAGGCAAAGGCCTCCTAGTTTGTGTTGGGAGAACTAGCCAGGTTAAATTCGGTGTCTCTTCCCTGTGAGCTTGAATAGAGCCCTGGGATATGTCTGTATGACCCTGGGGCTGGCATTGTCCTTGAACTTTCCCTTCCCCTTTTGGGCAGGACACCCCCAGGCTCTCCTGGTTCCTATGTTGTCTATGCTTATTACAAGAGGGGTGACCATCAATTCATGAAGACTGACTGTAGAAAGGGATAGTGGTCTGTATCACCAAAAAAGGGTACCTCCATGGAGGAAATAATGGGAGGAAATATAGAAGTGAAAAAAATATTTCAGCCTAGAGTACTATGGTCTTAATAATCAGCCATTTAAGGATACATCCTGAGCTCTTCTGCTAATTAATATCTCAGAAGGAGATTTCACACTCTTTAAAATGCAAAATGAGGGGGCAGCTGGGTGGCTCAGTGGATTGAGAGCCAGGCCTAGAGACAGGAGGTCCTAGGTTCAAATCCGGCCTCAGACACTTCCCAGCTGTGTGACCCTGGGCAAGTCACTTGACCCCCATTGCCTACCCTTTCCACTCTTCCACCAAGGAGCCAATACACAGTATTGACTCTAAGACAGAAGGTAAGGATTTAAAAAAAATAAATAAAATGCAAAATGAATGGAACTTTAGTCCTCTCTTTTACAAAGAAGTTTCTTGGGTCATATCTATGTTTATGCCCATAACATTATTAATATCATTTATGGCCTTTTCTTTTATATGGGGGAGGTTAGATGGGGGTGGCCCTGGGAATATATTTAATAATTTTATTTATTAATTTACAAGAGATTTTAGTAATTAGAAGAACACTCTTCTCTTCTGTCTTAGAATGAATACTAGATCTGCAAGAACTGATGCAAAGTGAAATTAGCAGAACCGGGAGAACATCGTACACAGTAACAGCAATATTGTACAATGATTATCTGTGAACACTTGGCTCCTCTCAGCAATGCACCAATCTGGGACAATCCTGAAAGACTTCTCACCGGGAATGCTATTCACCTCTAGAGAAAGAACTGTTGGAGTCATCTTTCACATCAGCATATTTATAGTTTTATTTCAGGGTTTGGGTTATGTATGACTTTGCTCCTACAACAATGATCAATATAGAAGTGTGTTTTGCATGACAATAAAAAAAAGAATGAATACTAAGTTTTGGTTCCAAGGCAGAAGAGCGATCACATAGCTAGGAAGTGTCTGAGGCCCAATTTGAACCCGAGACTCTTGTCTCCAGGCCTGGTTTCTAACCACTGAGCCATCTACCTGCCCCTCGAAATTACCTTTTCTAAAAAAAAAATCACTGCTAAAGTGCAAATCCAACATTACTACCGCTTTCCCTTAATTTTATCTCTGCCTTCCCAACAATACACAGATGCACACTCACAGCACCCTGGGAATGAGATGTGGGAGTTTTCTTGTTTCTCCTATTACCATTTCCTTGCTCTACATTTCCAACAGTTAGAGTCCATTGCCTCCAAGTGTCAAGGTCAGATTTCTAGTTTATTTGAGGAAAATAAGAATTCTTCACCTTTAGTCCTTATCCTTAGTTTTTTAGAACCTGGACGCCATATCTGGCTCCCTGTACCAACTTCTAGCCTCTGAATACAGTGGCTTAATATTTAAACTTCAGATCCTTCTGAGGGTTCAAGTGGTCCTCTTTCTATTCTCTGTGTACCCTGGGGAAAAGAAAAGGTACTAAAAAGCATGTAGAAGAAAGAAATCAAACATGATACCATTGAGAATAACAAACTCAACAAATCAATTGCAGTAATTACTTATTATTATATAAAGTTTATCCAGTTCTTTGCTAATTATTGGTATTGTAGATACCAATAAAATATAACAGCAAAAAAAAAATTATGCTTCTTACCCTTCAAGGAGTTTATATTCTAATTGAAGGGGCTAATAATAATAGAGCAGGAACTAATCTTCATTTTATTCCCTGTGCCTAGTACCATATTTTTCATGAAGAAATACTTGTTTGTTGAATCAGATTTACATTTATATAGCAGTTTAAGGTTTACAGAACATTTTCTTCTTAGTAACCTTAAGGAGGTAGTAAAAGTATCATTATGGGGCCAGTTAGGTGCTTAGTGGATGGAGAGCCAGGCCTAGAGGTCCTGGGTTCAGATTTGACCTCAGACACTTCCTAGCTTTGTGACTCTGGGCATATCACTCAACCCTCGTTGCCCAGCCTTTAGCCCTCTACTGCCTTGGAATCAGTACACAATATTGATTCTAAGACGAAAGATAAAGTGTTTTTAAAAAGCATGTAGGAAAAGTATTATTATTCCCATTCTACAGATTTCTAAATTTTCTAAATGGTTCTCAAAAATGAAGAAACTAGCATCCAGAGATTTTGAGTGACTCCCTTATGAACACAGCTAGTAAGTTTTGAGCCAGGCCTCCTGAATCTATGCTCAATAATGTCATACATCAGTCAATCGCTATTCTTGACTCCACTTCTAGCCATTTCTAGCCAACACGTGAGCTCTGGCACCTTGCTAAAGAGCATTCTCTGCCTCTTTTTTCTTCTTCTTTTGTTGAACATGTGACTTAGGACTTTGCCCTTTTCCCTTTGATTTCAGGGGGATTGTGATAGGGGATGGGAATTCCCTTCCCAATAGCAGCCATGGTGGCTAAATGCACATGGCAGTGAACACAGGCATTGGGCAAGGTGAGCCAGAGATTGAATCTCAAGTCCCTGCCTGCCTCTTCTCCTTAGTGCTTCTTTTCCTGAGGATGAGTCCTTGAACAGCAATCCTGAGATGCTTTGATGGCTCTCTCATGATTTGATCAGTTTTAGGTTAGATAGTTTTTTTAGGTTAGATAATTTTAGGATCAGTGGAGATTGGCTGAAGACTATCAGTGGGAGATGCTTCCTGTAACCATTCATTTCTTTCTCCATGGTTAGGTCTTCGGCTCTTAGGGATCATTCCTTTATATTCTTCCTCTTTCCTAGTTAAACATTTTCTGTCCTCCACCAGTTTCTGGGGCGACTCTGCAAACAGGTTCGTTGCCTAGTGTTTCTTTCTAACTCTCTCCAACAAAGAAAAGCTTTCCATTGAGACGCCAACATGTGTGCTCTCTGAGCTCCAAGATTTTTTAGCAAAACTTTCTTCTTCGAGGTCTTACTAACAAACTTGGGCATTTGGGGATGTCAGCACTCTTCTGAGCTGAAGTTGTAGCTAAATGGTAAGTTTCTTTCAGATTCTGTCTTAGATGAAGGAATGAAATCCAGTGTTTTAATGCCTTCCCTTAATGGCCTCCATATGAGGAAATGACCTCAACTATGGGATCATAAATTTAGAGTTGGGAGGGACCTTAGTCATCATCTATTCTACTTGCAGACACTCCAAAATGAAAGGCACCGGGTAAGTGTAGTTATCAACCAAATACCAAAAGGTATATCATATTGTAAAGCCCGTGGCATCATTTCTGGTAGAGACCTATATTAGGAATAATTAGGAATTAGGAGTCAATGTTGACTCCATCGAGATTTTCATTCTGGTCTCAGTGTGTCTACCATGCTCAGTAATGTGCTATTGGAATGTTCGAGCTTTGGTCCCTTGAGGGTAGTAAGATATATTTCTAAATTTCTTGATGCCAGCTCAAGTTAATATCTCTTTATGTCATTTGTTTTCAAAATATTTGGCTCTGTCTGAATGGATTCTGCCCAGAAGTCCATACCCTAAGAACTACTTCTCCCTCATTACTTTAGCAACTTAAGACATTTTCTGGTTCCTGGTTGGGTATGACTTTGCAAATCTTTTGACATAATCAGTCATCACCAGAATATGGCTCGTATTCTTACTAGCATCTCCTTCCAGAGATAGAAAACAGTGTACACAAATTCATTCCTTTGCTAGTGCTTGTGTTCTCCTAGGATGCTTCCCAAGTGGTCAGGACTTTTCTTTGCATGCAGTGAGCACGACTCATACTTTAAGTGATGTGTGCTGCCATTTTGGATCAAGAAAGTCTATTCTTTACTAGAAGTAAGTTCTTCTTTTGATTTATATGTCCAAAGTCATCATGTAAAGCTTTATTCCTCTAAATAGCACCAACTGTTTTCTGGTTCATTGTATAGGGCCAGTGATAGTCTAATAGAGTATTTCTTGGCACAGTGCCAGCTTCTGCCATTATCTCAACAGTTGGGTACTTTCAGGGATCTGGAACTTGAATTTTGCAGAATCTTTGCCATGCTTCTTACCTTGGATCACTTCTTACAGTCTCTTATCAGCCATCTGCTTTCACTTCCAGTCATCTACAGACTCCTGAGGCGGAGGAGACTGGCTTGATGAAATAAGATCCACATATGCTAGAAGCATACTATCTGGGGAAGGTCTCATATTTTCCACCATACTGCCTATAGTTATGTTCTCTGGGGGACACATAAAGTCTTCATTCTTCCTTCTTATTACCATTGTTTTGGTGTGACATATATCAGAGCACCTGCATCTCTATTAGTCTTCCATGGCTGATACGAAATAGAAGGGATGGGGAAGGAGCATTTATAGAGCATCTACTATGTGATAGGCATTGTGCTAAGCTCTTTACAAGGTTCCTTTGGCTCTGCAAAGGCCAGGACTGGTGCAGTGTGAGACAGTTGCCCAGCTCCAGGAGACAGACTTAAAGAGGAACCCAGCTTCATGCCTTTTTTGCTCATCATGTCTGGAGCTGGGTTCCTTTTTAAGTCTGTCTCCTAGACTCAAGGAACTGACATTTAAAGGTCACCTTAACGTGTGACCTATAATTCTACACTTTCCATTGTTTTCTTTTTGTTCCATATGTGGGACTAGTTTGCATCTCATTAAGAGACCCTCCTGGTGATGGCTCCATGTATTATATAGTTAAGCAGCTAGTTGTAGGCCTCCTTTTTGGGGGGTGATAAGTAGATTCTAGGCTTTCAAGGACCCCTTTCTTACATGTATAAAATAAATTAAAAGATTTAGGCACCCAGTGGTATTCACAACTTAGGGAATCAGGAAAGGAGTCTTCTAGGAGGTGACACTTGAAGGGATTTGGGGGTTTGAAGAGGAAGAAGTAAGGAGGGAGAATTTTTGAGTCCGGGCACAGCTTGTGCAAAGGTATAGGGATGGGAGCTCAATTGTCTTATGTGGGGAATAGCAAATAGTCCAGTTTGACTGGAGCATATATTGCTTGAGGGATAATAACGTATAAAAGTAGGAATGAGCCAGAAGGCTTTTAATTGCAAATCAGAGGCCTAGAGTCCATAGGGAGTCTCTGGATCTTGTCAAGGGAATGACTCAATCAAAACTCTGCTTTAGGAATATCAATCAGGTCTATAAGCAGTTGGACCTGTGGCTTGCAAGGTTAAGGAGAGAGGCTGTCCTTTGGAACTGAAGTGTTATCTGCATAGAGGAGGTTGTTGAATCCCTTGATGAAAGAGATTGTAGTGGTAGAGAGTATAGAGAAGAGGGCCAACTACAAAATCTGAGGGGAAGATTCCCCTGAGAGGGTCAGGAAGAAGATGAAGAGGAAATCAAGAAAGAACATTTAGGGAGTTAGGATGAAAACCAGGGGAGCATGTGGTCTCTGAAGTCAAAGGATGAAAGAATTTACAGTTTGAGGAAGTGGTCAACCCTATCAAATGCTGCTGAGAAGTCAGGAAGGATGAAGACTGAAGAGAGGCAGTTGGATTTTGTTGTTAGAATATTGCTGATGATGGGGTCACAGACACTTCCTAGCTGTATGATCCTGGGCAAGTCACTTAACTAGCATTGCCTAGCCCTTGCTCTTCTACTTTGGAAGTATAGATTCTAAGACAGAAGGTAAAGGTTTTAAAAAAAATGCCATTCATGATCTTTGAGAGAGCAACTTATTTCCTTAGAGTTAGGGGAAGGAGCCAGATGGCAAGGCATTGAGTAGAAAGTGGGTGGGGAGGAAGTGGAGATGTAGGGTAGAGGCAACTTTTTCAAGAAGTTTAGCTGTGAAAGACAAAGATGGAGCAGTTTTTGGATAGTTCAAAAGGGCAAAGGGAAGGCAGTTTTAGGTTTGGGGAGACCTGGGCATGTTTGTAGACAGTTCCTATAGCTAATAAAGAGGGAATGATTGAGAACTCTTATCAAGTTCAACTGAGCGACCAAAGAAACCAAAGAAGAGTCAATATTTTTTGATTTTCACTTCCTTACTGACTAGTTCTGAGTATTTGAGCAGCAAGTTTTTACTGGTACCCATTGAACTTTCTCAATTTTCCACAGTTCCTCACTGGATGCTTGTTTTCCCCTTTGATCTATTGTTCCTGGGATGTCAGAGCCTATCTCTTTCTCCTTGGGGTCCAGAGTCTCTGCATGTTTACTCAATAACAATCAAAGCTTAACAATACCTATCTCTTACCAGTCACACACAATCGTTTAGCATAGATAGACAAAAATTCTTGATCTTGTTAAAGAGATAACTGGCTGTCCTGCATGTTTAGCAGGAGCGGGAGGACCTTTAATCACTGAAAGAGTAGGTGGTGAGAAAATGGAGACAAATTTATGGTTATTTTTGGAGGAGTTTAGAGAAAATGTTAGTGTTAATTGGAATAATGCCAAGATTGAATGAATATACCCTTGATTCTTTGGGTCAGTTTTTAAATTTTTGTTAAGATAGTGTAAGGATGGGATTTGCGCAAGGGGGATGGGACAAAAGGAGAAGTGTGCATGTGTGTAAAACTAAAACTCATTGAATATTTATTGATCTCTGTAATCCAAAGTACTCAGGTACAAAGAAACCAGGAGAGGCATAGAGGAGAGAACAGAATTTCAGGATCTAGTGAAGCAGAAAAGAATGAAGATTCTAATGAGAAGATAAGTTAAAAAACAGACTTCTGATGGGACTGAGGATGTGGAAAGAAAGAACTTTAGAGAAGAAGGTCAAAGCACTTCCTCTGAAATTGCTGCAAAGGATGAAAGGAAACAAGTAGAGACAGGGATATGTTGAAATGAAGAGGAGGTCAATGAGGAAGATCAAATTGAACCGTTTCCATCTCAGTTATTTGAGATAACGTGGGGGGCAGCTAAGTGACTCAGTGGCTAGAGAACCAGGCCTAGCCATGAGAGATCCTGGGTTCAAATGGTGTGATCCTGAGTAAGACATTTATCCCCAAATTGCCCAGCCCAATACACAGTATTGATTCTAAGAGGGAAACTTAAGAGTTTTAAAAAAAGAGGGGTGTGTGTTTATTTACAATCGAGCAGGAGCAGAAGTCCTTCCTTCCTTCCTTCCTTCCTTCCTTTCTTTCTTCCTTCCTTCATTCCTTTCTTTCTTTCTCTTTTCCTCAAATCTAGTATGGTGCCTTGCACTCAATAAGCAATGCTGAATTAAGCTGAATTGACCAAAATTAAATCAATCAGGGGGCACTGAGGAAGGAGATGCACAGTAGAGACCTGATTCCAAGTTTGTAAATAAAACCCTGACTAGAGTAGCTATAGTCTCAGAATTATTTTTAACCAGCTTTAGGTTCTAATCTTATTCTGTTTTGTGGCTTGGAATAAGGCAAACCTATGCTCAAATTCTGCCTCTGATACTTTTGAGCTTTAAGACTTGGCAAGTCACTTTCAACTATGGGATTTTTGTCACTTGACTATTGGGAGGATCAGATCCCTTAGAGAGGTATATAGATGTCAAGGTTATTATTAGGCCAGTAGTGAGTGGTGATTTCTATCAGAGTGAGAGGAAAAAAGTTACCTTTGATAGTAGAGCAATTACTTAAAACCAAAGGTTTAAGAAGATTATGGACTAGAAGCTCTGTTGAGACCAAATTTTTTGTTCATTTTTTTCAAGGAGTCTAGTATTTTGTTCCCATTTCAAGAGAAGCACTAGAAATAAGTATGCTATGGAAGCCTCCTACCTTTCTACCTTTTGCTTCTGCCCTGTAGTTTGTAATTCAGGTCCTACTTCTATGGGCATTTTTCAGTGCCACCTACCAGTTTCCGAATCAACCAGCTGCAAGGGACCATGAGAAGGTCATCTGGTCCAGTCCTTTTACACGTGCATATGCTAACCATAGAATCAATGATTGACTAACTCAAACCTAGAGCAGGACAAACAAAATGTAACATATCTATTAGAAAATAAATTTGCATTTGGCTTGTGAATATATGTTTTAATAACTTCATTCCTTCTTCCAAGACTATGGAATGTATCAAATTAAGTTTGGTTACTTAGTAATCAAGTGACTAAATGAAGTTAATTGGATTTGGGTGGGTTTTTAAAGTGAGGGTTTCTATTAGAATTGTAGAATTTACAAAGGAATATTGTTTGATTATTGATATGATACACGATATATTATCATGATTAATAATATTCCTTTGTAAATTCTAAACAATTTGGGAGGGGCAGCTGAGTGACTCATTGGATTTAAGTCAGGCTTAAAGATGGGAGGTCCTGGGTTCAAATTTGACCTTAGAGACTTCCTAGCTATGTGACCCTGGGCAAGTGGCTTATCTTAATTGCCTAATACTTACAGTTTTGGAACAGAT
This sequence comes from Gracilinanus agilis, assembly GCF_016433145.1. Taxonomy (NCBI): domain Eukaryota; kingdom Metazoa; phylum Chordata; class Mammalia; order Didelphimorphia; family Didelphidae; genus Gracilinanus; species Gracilinanus agilis. Next base: position 613,052,533 of record NC_058130.1, read on the forward strand.
TCTGAGACAGAAGGTGAGGGTTAAAAGAAAAAAAAAAGACCTCAGGGACCTCAGTTTCAGTCTTGACTCTGACACTTAGAGCCGGTGTGACCTTGGACAAATCTCTTAATTATTTTTTTAAGTGCTAATTTCATTCATTTGTAAGATGAAGGAGCTAGACTGGCTGACTTCTAAGATTCTTTCTAGTTCAAAATCTATGATCCATCCTATGCTTTTAAGAAGGCTGGCTATCCAGCATCATATGGTATAATCATTCTTGAGAAATCACAGCCTGACCCATAACTTCTTATCTATCTCTTGGAAATAAAATATAATATTTCACAACATAACCATCCAACAGTTAGTTGCATTTGTTTTATATTTCTTAGAGGTGCTTGCTTAATCAGACAGATCACACTGATCTAATGCCATACATGTAAAATATGGGAGAGGAAAATTCATTTGGCTACCCGGGTTTTCCTGTATAGATGAGGCTACATATTTGGATATTTTGGAAATATTTGGATTGTTGAGTGAAATTTTTAGTTTTCATCAGATATTAGTTTTCATCAGTTGAACAAAAGGCAGAACACTCTGCACAGCAAGAGTGGCCTTTGCTGCTCATTTTAACTTTTTGAATCAGCTTCAATGTGTCTAAAGAAAGAGGAGAGAGCAGCCTCTTATTTTATTTTAATTCCTCTTTTATTGATCATTTCTAGAAAGTTCTCTTTGGAAAAACTTCTGAGAAGAAACTTCTGTGGGATAGCTGGCCCATGTGGATTCCAGAGCGTGCCAAGCTCGTACAAATGTCCGTTTCCAAGCTCAGTTTCACTGTTTCTTAAACATTTAATTTTTTTATCCTGCCATGTCAAGATGTGTTTTGTAAGAAACTGTGGAAGAGCTGAGTTGCTTACTCAGTAACCGATGCTGTTACCAGCCAGTTCTTCAGTTCCTTTAAAACGTTTTCCATAGGTTCACTTGATACCAGCAGCTGCCCTGTTGCATCACTATCTGTCACATCCTTCCTTTTATTTTAAGTTGAACTTCCAAAACCTGAAGCAAGCAGTGCCTCTGGTTCAGACCTCTTTAAGAAATATATATCAGCACATTTTTAAATAAGCTAAAACTTCTCCTTCCATCACTCACAAAATTCAGTTTTATTGATGAACTCAGCTCTGATGTTTCACAAATGGTGTGTGTGTATATATATATATATATTTTTTTTTTTTTTAAATTTAAAATTTAACTGTCCCCTGGAATGCGAAATATGGCTGGGGGGAATACTTCTGTGTTGGGCTTTAGAGTTGTGAAGCTATTCTAGGTCTTAAAAGTGTTCATAAATCTGCACCACAGATGGGTATTTCTGTATAAGGCTCCTTTTTTTGGGTGTCTCGAATTTCCCTTCCATTTAAATCCACCCAATGAATAGACACAATTCATCTTTACAAAAAGAAAGTATAACAAAACTATTACATTTTGGCCTGCTGGGAATCTGGAATTCTCTCCTGAATTCCCCAATAGCCTTAGGAAACTAAGGAGAAGACTTGATAGATGTAGACAAAAATATAGGTCTGAGTGATCAAAATATTCTCCAAGTCTTAGTGTTAAATATTTATTTTACCAAAGGAGATCCCCGAAACACAGTAGAATTATGCCATAACACTTAATACATGCTAGGATATTTTGTTATTGTTTTGATTTGTTTGTTTGCTTTTTTTTTTTAAAGGAAAACTATTAAATGAAGGAGCTCAGAGAACTGAGAGCCACAAGACAAAATGGCACTGGACCTTGGATTAAGGCCAGGGGAAGGGAAGCCCTGAGGTTAAATTTGAACGACCCAAGCTGATGACTACCATTAATTGTTTAAGAGTCAAAAAAGGCAGTTATTGGTCAGGTTTAAAATTGACTTATTTCTAACCTGTGGTCAACTTATTTCCCTGCTATATACATGTAGTCTTTTAGAGCTTCTGAAAAACCTTTATTGTCTCCTTCTGCCTTCTGTGGCTGGTACAGCCATTCTCTCTCCTTTTACCTCAATTATAGGCAGTTGTGAAATAGCATGGAAGCCAGATCCTATTTTTTCTTGTATCTTTAGATATTTGTGTTACTGTTTTCTCCCTACGATTTTCTTGAAGAGCCATCCAACTTAAAAAAAAATTATATTTGTTACTAATGAAAACTACAGTTTACCTAGATGGCTATGACCTCTTAGGAGAAGCCGACTTTCTCCTTTCAAACAATGGAACAGTTGAGCCTATGTGTGGATGGAAAAGTAGTAGTAACTAGCATTTATATATTGCTTTAAGGTTTCTAACTGCTTTACATATGTTAACTCATTTGATCTTCATAACAACCCTTTAAGGTAGGTGCTATTATCATTTCCATTTTACAAAAGAGGAAACTGAGGCACAGAATGGTTGCAGCTTTCCTCATTCACATGACTAATAAGTAAGGCAGTATTTGAATTCAAGTCTTTCCAACTCGGGGCTCTGCTCTCTATTGCCTTTAATACCTAGAAATTTGGACTAAAACAATCCTTGGGTAAATGGCCAGAGATAACAATTTTTTACTGAGTTTTTTTGAATATTATAATTTAAAAAAAAAAAAAACTGTGCTCAGGGACCAGCTAGGTGGCTCAGTGGATTGAGAGCCAGGCCTTGAGATGGGAAGTCCTAGGTTCAAATCTGACCTCAGACACATCCTAGCTGAGTGGCCCTGGGCAAGTCACTTAACCCCCATTGCTTAGCCCTTACTGTTCTTCTGCCTTAGAACCAATAAACAATATTGATTCTAAGATGAAAGGTAAGAGTTTAAAAAACACCTCAAAACTGTTTCCAAAATCATGGAGTAACAAGAAAGCAAAAATCCCTTATCTTCCATCTTAGAACCGACACTTTCAAGGCAGAAGAGTGGTAAAGGTTAGGCATTGGGGCTTAAGTGACTTGCCTAGGGTCACCCAGTTAGGAAGTGTCTGAAGACAAATTTGAACTCAGGATTTCCCCTCTGCCTCCAGGTCTGGCTCTCAATCCACTGAACTACCTAGCCATCCCCTAGAGCATTCTAAAAATTTTAATTTGAATATCATTTCATAATTTGAATATTATTTCATGAAAGTATAAAGTACATAAAATCTCAAGTCCTATCTCCAGGATGCTCTTAAAATTTTCCAGGCTCAGTGCATTCATTCACACTGATATTTTGGGGAAAAACCAAAATAAAATGAAAGGAAACACAGCTGGATTCTAACTCAGTTGGACCATTTTTCCTGCTTCACATCTTTCAGGAAGGTTTCAAAGAGGCACGTGGTGGTAGACTAGAAAAGAATAAGCATGAAGCCAACAGAGATTTATTAAATGTTGAGCCATCCCAGGCCTTGTGCTGACTGCAGAGAATACAAATAGAAGCGAAGAGGGAGACCGTCTTTTCCCTCAAGGAGCTTATATTCCAATGAAAGGGGAAGCATAAAAGAGAGTTGAGAAGGTAGATTCCCAGTGCACCATGATGGCCTGTGAAGGATGCTTGGTCTAGGCTTGTCCTCACCATGGAGGTTCTGGGAGGAACCTCCGAGAATACTTTGTATTGGTTCCAAGGTAGAAGAGAGGGAAAGGCTAGGCCATGGCGGTAAAGTGACTTGTCCAGGGTCACACAGTTAGAAGTGTCTGGGGCCAGATTGGAACCCAGCAGCTCCCATCTCCACCGTCTCACCTGACTGCCCCCTCCGAGTTTAAAAAAAATTAAGTTGAGACCTCAGTAAGATAGTGTACGATAAACCCAAAGATCCCAGCTTTTGGGACAAAAACCCCCACTATTTGACAAAAACTGCTGGGAAAATTGGAAAACAGTATGGGAGAGATTAGGTTTAGATCAACATCTCACACCCTACACCAAGATAAATTCAGAATGGGTAAATGACTTGAATATAAAGAGGAAACTATAAGTAAATTAGATGAACATAGAATAGTTTACCTGTCAGATATATGGGAAAGTAAAGATTTTAAGATCAAGCCAGAGATAAAGAATATTGCAAAATGTAAAATGAATAATTTTGATTACATTAAATTAAAAAGTTTTTGTACAAACAAAATCAATGCAACCAAAATTAGAAGGGAAGCAACAAATTAGGGAAAAAAATCTTTATAACAAAAACCTCTGATAAAGGTCTAATTACTCAAATTTATAAGTAGCTAAATCAATTGTACAAAAAATCAAACCATTGCCCAATTAATAAATGGGCAAGGGACATGATTAGGCAATTTTCAGATAAAGAAATCAAAACTATCAATAAGCACATAAGAAAGTGTTGTAAATCTCGTATACTCAGAGAAATGCAAATCAAAACAACTCTGAGGTATCACCTCACACCTAGCAGATTGGCTAAAATGAAAGAAGGGGAGAGTAATGAATGTTGGAGGGGATGTGGCAAAATTGGGACATTAAGGCATTGCTGGTGGAGTTGTGAATTGATCCAACCATTCTGGATGGCAATTTGGAAATTGGAAATTAAATTGGAAATTAAAGCCCAAAGGGCTTTAAAAGACTGCCTGCCCTTTGATCCAGGCATACCATTGCTGGGTTTATACCCCAAAGAGATAATAAGGAAAAAGACTTGTACAAAAATATTTATAGCCGTACTCTTTGTGGTGGCAAAAAACTGGAAAATGAGGGTATGTCCTTCAATTGGGGAATGGCTGAACAAACTGTGGTATATGCAGGTGATGGAATACTATTGTGCTAAAAGGAATAATAAACTGGAGAAGTTCCAGGCGAACTGGAGAGACCTCCAGGAATGGATGCAGAGTGAAAGGAGCAGAACCAGGAGAACATTGTACATAGAGACTGTGGTACAATTGAATATAATGGACTTCTGTACTAGCAGCAATGCAATGATTTAGGACAATTCTGAGGGACTTATGAGAAAGAACACTATCCATATCCAGACAAAGAGCTGTGGGAGCAGAAATGCAGAAGAAAATCAATAGCTTGATCACATGGTTCAATGGGGATATGATTGGGGATATAGACTTTAAATGATCACCCTAGTGCAACCATCAATAATATAGAAATAGGGGGCAGCTGGGTAGCTCAGTAGATTGAGAGCCAGACCTAGAGACGGGAGATGCTGGGTTCAAATCTGGCCTCAGACACTTCCCTACTGTGTGACCCTGGGCAAGTCACTTAATCCCCATTGCCTATTTAAAAAAAAGAGAGAGAAATAGGTCTTGATCAATGAAACATGTAAAACCCAGTGGAATTGCTTGTTGGCTATGGGGTGGGGGAAGGAGGGGGAAAGGAGGGGAGGGAAAGATCATGAGTCATGTAACCATGGAAAAAATATCATAAATTAACTAATTAAATAAATAAACTTAAAAATATTAACTTCATTTCTTACTGCAAAGATCGAAATTATTTTTAAAGCAAAAAGTAATTTTTGTTGTCAAACAAACACACACAGAGCAATTTCTAGTACATTTGAAAGGAATTGATGAGTCAAATCAGAATCAGCTGAAGAAGTCCACCCATTGGTTGTGCAGTGCCTGCTAAAAGGAAGGAGGACCTTCTGCTAGGAGTTTCTGAGGGTATATATGTGAGACTCAGCCCTTAGAGTCCTGGCATTTGCAGTCCAGTCGGGGGAGAGAAGGCACACATCCATAAAAAAGATAACTAACTGTGCAAGACGGTGCATGTTCAATACCGAGACAGTGTGGAAGACACGATGTACTTTCTCAGTGCAGAAGAAAACAAGGTCAAAGCTGGCTGAGGCGGCCTGGGCAGGCCTGATGGAGGAAGCAGGACTTGAGCTGGGTTTTAGAGGAAGGAGGCCCTGAAAGCAATAGGGAATAGGACTGAATTCTAGAAAAAGGGAACAGGAGAGGCAAAAGTAGGGAAATGGAAATGCACAGCATGTGTCTGGGAGCCAGAAATTAGCCAGACCAGTTTGGCTGGAAAAGAGTGGTGGTATCTCCCTCCGGGAATGCTTTGCATATAGGAGGTACCTAATGGTTTGCTCCTTGGATACTGAACATTTTTTTGGCCCCAAGGCATAATAAAATTATATTTTGAAATATGGCAAAACTTCACAGCTTATGTTTAAGGGGTAAATGGTGAATTTCTGGGGGAAAAAAAAAACAAATTCTAAATTTTATTATTTCTAAATTCCTGCAAAGTCATTGTGATTTTTTTCTATATTACATATATAGGAATATAAAGATTTAGAGGGAAAATAGCTTAGTTAAAAAGAGCAGATGAAGGGGAAAGTTCACTTATCTCCCTTAAACTCCCTCCCTAATGTCCTCAGAATAGTTGGCTTTTAGGGTTGACCAGAACTTTTTTTTTTCCTCCCCCTTAAAAATGCAAATATAAAATTATAAATGAAATACAGGAATGGGGTTTAATGAAATATGGGGTACCCTCGGAAATACATTACTATTATTAATAGCATTCTACATTTTGGAAATCACTTTACATCCACAATAGTGTGTCAGAGTAGAATGGAATCTGGAAAGTCTTCGTTCAAATCCTGCCTCTTCTGACCCTTACTAATTGTGTGACTATGGACAGGCCACTTAACCTCTCTTGGTGGTCTTAATTTCCTTATTTGTAAAATGAGGATAACTCCTCTAGCATCATAACATTTTAAAAAAATAATTTAAAAATTAAATTAAAATATTTAAATATTAACTATTTAAATAAATAATAAATGAGAGTAGCTGGGTGGCTCGGTGGATTGAGAGCCAGGCTTAAAGCCAGGAAGTCCTGGGTTCAAATCTGGCCTCAGATACTTCCTAGCTGTGTGACCCTGGGCAAGTCACTTAACCCCCATTGCCTAGGTTTTACCACTCTTCTGCCTTGGAACCAGTGCACAGTACTGGTAGGTAGGGAGGTAAAGGTCTGAAAAAAGAAATTCATTACTGTCCACTTTCCAGGGTAGTTGTGAGGCTAGAATGAGATAGCAATATGAATTGTCATTTGTAGAGTGCTTAAAAGTTTACAAAGCATTTTAAGCATAATACATTTCCCTCATCTGAGATTCATAAGTGACTTTGCCAGTATAGGTGGAACCAGGACTGAAGCCCAAATTGTGCCCAATAGTCTTTTCATTATATTATATTTTCCCAAAGGGCATATAGCAGATAGATTTAAGAGGTCAGAAGCCATAGATTTAAAGTTGCAAAGTGCTTTGGGGGTCATCTGGTACGACCCCTATATGGGCAAGGAAACTAAAGACAAGACAAAAGAAGTGATGGCCCAAAGGTAATTTGTAGCAAGGGGCTGAAGAGGCAGGATTTCAACTGGGGCCTTCTAAATAAGGATTTGAACCCAGATCCTCCTCTACCTCTAAAACTAGAGCTTGTTCCATTATATCACATGGTTTCTCTATCAAATTAAATAGTAAAATATAATATTACATGTAACAAATAATAAAATAAGTAATAAATATAAAATAAAATATAAAATCCTTCCATATCTACATATATCATTAGGCTAATGGAATTCGACATTTCTTTTCAAAGTCTTTTACTTCCTTTTCGAACTGTTACTATGAGATTAGCCTTGAAATTCCCAATGAACCTTAAATAACTGAGAAGAATAATCATACATAAATTCAATTTAGTCAAACCGACATTGATTATTGTCTTTTGTGTGCTAAACATTGGGACACAAAGACAAAAATGAATATTTCCTCCCCTTGAAGAGCTTGTATTCTATTGGGATATGAGTTTTTTTAATCTACCAGGATCTACTCTGCCATTTACTAGCTGTACAATCCAGACAAGTCTCCTAGACACCAATCTACTGGGATAAGAAATATAATAAGGTGGATGATGAGTCACAAACATTAACATCCCCTCAAGAAAAGGTCAGAAATATTAACTGAGTATAATTTGACCTCACTTCATTTTGATATTAGTAAGTAGAAATGTGCATATACATGTGTTTATGTCTACATGTGATAATGGAATATGATTATAATAATATAATTAAGGTAAAAGACTTTGGAAAAAAATGTTGATTCCAAACTGAGTCTGGCAACGTAATATGATTTTAAATGATAACCCAGGAAAGGCAGGTAGGTGGTGGGTAGTTCAAACCTGGCCTCAGGTACTTCCTAGCTGTGTGATCCTGGGATAGTCACTTCACCCTGTTGGCATCAATTTCCTCATTTGTCAAATGAGCTAGAGAAGGAAATGGCCATCCATTCTTGTATCTCTGCCAAGAAAACCCCAAGAATGGGGTCACAGAGAGTGGGACATGACTAGACAGTAACAACAAGGGAAAGCTGGGCGTTTAGGAAGAGTTAATATTTGCTATTTGTTTCCACTGTTCTTAAAGTCCAATATTGGGCACCACTTTATTTTTATTTTTTTAATTATATTTTTATTTTGAATATTTTCCCATAGTTACATGTTTCATGTTCCTTCCCTCTCCCCAAACCCCCCTAACCCCCCTTAGCCAATGCACAATTCTACTGGGTTTTACATGTATCACTGATCAAGACCTAATTCCATATTATTGATAGTTGGACTAGAGTTATCTTTTAGTGTCTTCATCCCCAATAATATCCTCATCAGCTCATGTGTTCAAGCTCTCTATTGCCTTTAATACCTAGAAATTTGGACCAAAACAATCCTTGGGTAAATGGCCCAAAAAGAGATAACAATTCTTCACTGTTTCTGCTCCCTCAGTTCTTCCTCTGAATGTGGCTAGTTTTCTTTCTCATAAGTCCCTCAGCCTTGCTCTGGATCCTTGCATTGCTGCTAGTATAGAGAAGCTGGGCGCCACTTTAGAACAACTTTTTGATAGAAACAGCAGTTGCTGTTCTCTTTAGGGAAATGCCTACTTATCTACCTGAATACCGTCATTGGTGTCTCTGACCTCTTGAGCACACCAGTTCCCAAATCCTTGTTGACAAAAGTGAAATTTTACATCACTAGTTCGAAGTGAAGGTGTTTGGGTGCTTCTAACCTGCCTCTTTAGAAGGAGAAAGTGGGGAAGGTGGGTTGTCAGTTGTTTTTTAATCTTCAAGAATAAATTCTCCTTCTATGAAACATTTTCTTAAAAATGTGGAAGTGTGGGGGCAGCTGGGTAGCTCAGTGGATTGAGAGCCAGGCCTAGAGACGGGAGGTCCTAGGTTCAAATCTGGCCTCAGACACTTCCCAGCTGTGTGACCCTGGGCAAGTCACTTGACCCCCATTGCCTACCCTTACCACTCTTCCACCTATAAGTCAATACACAGAAGTTAAGGGTTTAAAATTTAAAAAAAAAATGTGGAAGTGAGCAAATGGAAGTTCAGAGGGAGACAGATAAAGAAGACAATTTTGAAATTAACATGGTAAATTTATTATATTTGGAAAACTACATACAACAGAGATTCACAGTTTTATATCCATTCCTCTTTTTGCATGGAAATATTCATGTTTGTAGGGCAGCGAGGTGGCGTAGTAGGTAAAGCACTAGGTCTGGAGCCAAGAAGATCAGAGTTCAAATCCATCCTCAGACACTTACTATGTGTGATCTTGGGCAAGTCACATAAACCTATGTACCTTAATTCCTCATATAAAATAAGCTGGAGAAGGAAATGGCAAACCATTCCAGTATCTCTGCCAAGGAAACCCCAAATGAGGTCATGAAGAGTTGGACATGATTGAAACACCTGAACAAAAACAACATTTGTGTTTGTTGGTTTTTAAGTTCAGAATAACAAAAAATAAATATTTTACATATTTATATGTAATAAACAGCAGTGGTTTCAGGAGTTGATAAGAGGTAGGAGTCTGAAGAAAACCAACTAGTATATTTCTCTCCATTTCTCTCTTTCTCTTTGTCTCCCTTACTTTCTTTTCTTTTTCTTAAAAAAACAAAACAAAACAAAACAACGAACCCTTACCTTCTGTCTTAGAATCAATACTGTGCCTTGGTTCCAAGGCAGAAGAAAGGTAAGGGTTGGGCAATAGAAGGGGGAGTGACTTGCTCATAGTCACACAGGTAGGAAGTATCTGGTCAAATTTGAATCCAGACCTCCTGTTTTTAAGCTTGGCTCTCAGGTCCCTGAGCCACCTAGCTGCCCCCTTCCCTCACTTTCTGTCTCTATCTCTCCCTCTTTCTTTCCCTCCTTCTCTCCTCTCTCCTCTCTTTCCTTCTTTCTTTCCCTGCTTACCTTAATTCATATGTTCTGCCTTTTTCTAATTCCTCTCTATTCTCCCCCCAGACATTGCTGGGCTCCTCTGCGTGGGAGAAGTTTCTTTAGTCAAGACTACAGAATTGTGCTGGGGCCAGCTCTAACCAACTCGGTGAAAATCTACTGAAATCTATAAATGCTACGGATCAGGGCTTAATTTATTGTTTTATTGATTGTCCGGACTTAGTGATGGAGGACTTATTAAAAATGTAGATTCTCCCCTCCCCTCCCCACCCAAATTGGTATGTTAAACATTTGGTAGCACACGGCTGGATGATTCCCACTCGTGTCTCCAGACCACATCCCACCAGAAAACCGCTGGCTGATCCCGTGTCCAGGATTCACTTATTCTTCTTTGCTTTCAGAAAGCTCTAAGAATATTTCTTTTGTTCAGCTCGAGCTCCCAGCTGACAAAGTCCTGGCGATTAGGAAGGGAATCTATTTCTCCATCTCCATCTGCTTTCTTGGTCCACCATCACCTCCCTTTTGCCTGCATTTAATCCCCCAAGGAGAGACGCACTCAATGAATCATACCTAGAGCAACGTATTCCTTTTGAAGGCTATATACAGAATATACAGAAAGTGAACAATGAAGATTGAAATGAGAGCTGGGGATACTGACTTAGTGCAAGAACCAGAGTGGTTTAAGAGGACAGAGAAAACAGAAGTTTCTCCATTTTCCTTCTCAGCATCAGAAGCAGCTATGACCATTCTGCCTTGGCTCCATGTGGCTTACCCATATTGCAGCGAGTTTTTTTTTTTTTTTTTAAATTCTCAGCATCTCATTCCTGGTTAATGCAGTAGCAGCAGCAGTAATCTCTTCTTCTTCCCCATTCTCACTCCTTTGTCTCTGGTAGAGGAAATCATGGACTTCCCCTCCCTCTTGTGCTTGTTCACTTCTCACTTCCCAGGAAATTTTAGCTTCATCCCTTTTCTTTAGGCAAGATAGAGCCCTGGTCCCCGAGTTCAAACCTGGCCTCTGATACATCTCAGCTGTGTGACCCTGGGCAAGTCACTTAACTTTGTTTGCCTCAGTTTTCTCATCTGTAAAATGATCTGGAGAACAAAATGGCAAACCACTCCAGTACCTCTGCCACAGGAGCCCCAAATAGTGTCATGAGAGTGGGACACGACTGAAATGACTCAACAACAATGAAAACCTTTCTTTGGGAATAAGAAGAAACAGAGGACTGTCTTTTCAGACATAGTTAAGACTTTATAGTATTTATTAAAACATATACAGTATTTATTATATGTAGAATTTATTAAAGCATATACTATTTGTTAGTCATTGTGCTAAACAGGGCATATAAAGACAAAAAAATAATCCCTTCTTTCAAGGTACTCTGTGTCTAATGGGGGAGACAACATGTAAATAACAATGCACCAGCAAACTATATACAGGATAAATTGGAGATAATCAATAAGAGGAAGTCACTAGTATTATTTTTTAATCCTTACCTTCCATCTTGGAATTAATACTAAGTATTGTTTCCAAGGCAGAAGAGCAGTGGAGTCTAGGCAATGGGGGTTAAGTGATTTGCCTGTCACACGACTGGGAAGTGTCTGAGATCAGATTTGAACCCAGGACCTCCTGCCTCCAGGCCTGAGCCACATAGTTGCCTCCCCCCCACCCCCAAAAATCATTGGAAGAGACATCTTGTAGAAGGAGGATTTTAGTTGTGACTTGAAGGAAGCCAGGGAAGCCAGGAGATAGAGGAAGGAGAGAGAGCACTCCAGGCATGGGGAATAGTCAGGTAAAATGATTGGAATAGGGTAGCTGAGTGACTGTGGATAGAATTGGGTCTGGGGTCAGGAATACTCATCTTCCTGAGTTCAAATCTGGCCTCAGACACTCACAAGGTATGGGAATCTGGGCAAGCCACTGAAACTTGCTTGCCTCCAATTCCTCATTTGTAAAATGAGTTGGAGAAGGAAATGGCCAACCACTCCAGTCTTTCTGCCAAGAAAACTCCAAATGGGAGACATTCCCAATGGAGATGCAACATCATGCTTGATGAAACAGTAAGGAGGCCAACGTCACTAGATTGTAGAGTTCTTGAGGGTGAGCAGATGTAAGAAGACTGGAAAGGTAGGAGAGGGAAAGGTTATGAAGGGTTTTGAATGCCAAAGAGAGCATTTTCTATTGTATCCTGGGATAGCAAGCCATTGGAGTTTACTGACTGGTATGTGTGTGTGTATGTGAGAGAGAGAGAGAGAGAGAGAGAGAGAGAGAGAGAGAGAGAGAGAGTCAGAGAGACAGACAGACAGAGAGACAGAGAGAGACAGACAGAGAGACAGAGAGACAGAGAGACAGAGACAGAGACACAGGGAGATAGTTAGATTTGTGCTTTAAGTAGACCACTGTGAGAGCTATGTAGAAGATGCTCTGGTGTGGGGAGGCACTTAAGACAGAGAGAACTTTAGAAGGTGATTGCAATAATCTGGGAAGAAGGGATGAGGTTTTGGGCCATGCTGACTGTGGTGTCAGAGAAGAGACGTTTTTGAAGATAGAATGGGTAACATTGAATTTGGAGATAGGATTGGGTAACAGATTGGATATGGGGCCTGAGAGAAATTGAGAGCTTCGGCTGACACCTAGGTTGTGAGCCTGGGTGATTGGGATAATGGTGGTGCCTTTGACAATAATTGGTATTTTCATCAGTTCTTTATTTTGGTATAAAAGAAAATTAAAGCATCATAAGATTATGGGGAAAAAAGTATTTTCCTACTTCATTCACAAATCAAAGTTTCTTTACCTATTTGACAAATGATGGGAACGTTTCCGGTTCTTTGCTAATATAAAAGTATCATGGTAAATATTTCATTGTCTAAGAGGCCTTTTTCTTTATCATTGATGCCTTGGAATACATGCCCAGTAATGGGATAGCTGGGACAAATGGTTTGGACATTTTAGTTACTCTCTTAGCCTAATTCCAAAGTACTTTCCAAATCCTTTAACAATTGTCCAGCTGCACCAACAAAGCATCAGTATTTCTGTATTTGTAGAGTCCCTCCAACAGTAACTTATTTGTCTTTTGTTGCCTATTTGCCCCCGTGAGGTGAAATCAGGGAGTTGTTTTAGAATCTTTCATATGATTGTTAATACTTTTCAGTTTTTCTTTTGAGAACCATTTATTTCCTTTGACACCTTATCCATTGGGGAATTGTTCTTGGTCTCATGTATCCTATACTATACCTTGGCAACGCAGGTCAGAAAGTAATCAGACTGATATACTAAAAACGACTGTCTACTTTAAAAAATATGCCTTAAGGCAAGGACTTAAAACCTTAGAAGACTTATTTGAACTGATGCAGAGGGAAGTATACAATTTAAACAATAGTAACAATTTTGTAAAGACAAACAATTTTGACTTAGGAACTTTGACCAACACAGCACTCAACTATTTCAAGAGATTCATGATAAAACATTGTCCACTGCTTGAGAGAAAAATGATGGACTCTGAATACAAGATGAGACATAAATATTTATATATATATATATACACATGTGTATATATATATATATATCTTCCTTTCTTCCTTTCTCCTTATATAAATATGTATATGACATGGCCAATGTGGGAACTTATCTTGCTTGACTATATATATTCATAATAAATGTTTTGTTTTTCTTCCACTCTCAATGTGGGGGGAAGGGAGTGAGGTAAAGAATGGAAGGAAGGTAGAAGGAAATGAATCAAAACCTGAAAATAAATTAAAATTGAATTGAAACAAAAACAAATTAATAAATTAATAAACAAACAAATAAATGAATAAATAAGTGGATGAATAGATAAATGCATGAATAAATGAATGAACAAATGAAAGAAAGGAAGGAAATGAGGAAGGAAAGAAGGGAGGGAGGGAGGAAGGGAAGAAAGGAGGGAAGGTAAGTAGGTATGTTGGTTTTACAAATTTGGAAGGAAATTTAACCCCCAGAAGATCTCAGACAACCAGTATTGACTCTTGTTGGCAAATGGACTATTTTGAGCCCCCATTGGAAATAAAAACCCACATCTAGAAAGCAAAGATGCTCTTATCAAATGCACTCTTTTTTGAGGTTTTTAAAATAAAGAATGCAGTGCTGTCACTCCTACTTGATGACAATATTTTGTGATTTCCTCGCACTTAAGATACTTCACTGGGAGGGGAATGTTAATGTCTGATCCTTCCAAACTTCTTGGGGAGGACATAGGGACAAGCTGAGGGATATGTTTAAAACACTTTGGAACATAGGTTCTTTATGAAATCCAAACCTTAGAACAACATGTGATGAAAACTTCCTTCTTCCTCCAAAGAAATAAGTGAAAACTATTTAAATTGTGCCCAGTAGTTAAAGGGTTGAGGTGGAACAAGGGGGTGATTTTGTTTCAAACTTGGACTGACTTGGATTTATAGGAAGACTTATAAGAAGTGGACGTTTAGTGTCAAGAGACATGGGGTCCAAGATGACATTGTTGCTTCTTACCTGATTGACTTTTGGCTAATAGGGCCCTTCCTTCATCCTTAAGACAAAGAGGTTAGACTAGATGAGAACGACAGGCATCTAGCCTGGAGAGGAAAAAACTCAATGCCTTCAGGAATAAGACCTGATTTATATTGTTTGGCTTCAGAGGGCAGAGAACTAGGAGTAAAGATTAGAAGTTGCAAATAGGCAGTCACACAGACAAAACAGGCTGGATCTAAGGGAAAAAACTTGGTATTGCTGTCCAACAGTAGAAGGGGCTGCCTTGGAATATGGTGGATTTCCTCTCACTGAAGTTCTCCCAGAGGAGGCTTTGATGACCATTTGTCACTAATATTATAGAGAGGACTCTTGTACAGGTATGGGCTGGACGAGGTGGCTGCTAAAATGTCTTTCAACTCTGAGCTTCTTTCCCTCTAAAATTCCTTTCTATACCTTACTTATCCTCTCACACCAAAGAAGAAAGTAGAACAATTCTGTGCTAAGTTTGCTTTCCTTATTCCAATAAGCCCAGGCTGTGAAGAAAGACATTCAAGAAAAAACAGACTGGGGCAAAAATATTTGTACAATGGATTGGAGACAAAGATGGAGACAAGAAACACTCTCGTTTCAGATGAAAAGCATAAAATAAAATAAATACCTCCTAAAAATAAATTAGGTTACATAGAAACTGCTTTGGTTTATTTAAAAAAAAAAAAGTCAATACTTGCCTGTTAATTGAATTCCTCCAAAAGGGGGAATCTGCCATTTCTCCCCTTTGTGTCCATTAATGCGCAAAAAGACATGCTCTGCTGAGTGTAGGACAGAGCAAGCTCATCCTATCCTCAGCCCTCTTTGGGGTTCCTCTTTGATGGGGCCTCTGGAGTTCCCAGCAAATAGAGCTTTCTTACAGTACTTCCGAAAAAGCAGTATAAGGAAACATAGACTCAAGAGGTGGCAGGATGCCAGGGAGGGAGGAGGTCACAGCAGGGACTTGTTGAGTAGTCTGCCTTGTTTGAATGAGCTATAAACCCTTCCACCTCATCCACACCCAGGTTTGAACTGCTATAAAGAGGCTTGGACACTTGACTGGCTATAATGGTTCAGCTGTAGAGGTAGGCCACCTCCTCAAGGACCCTAAGATTAGGAAAAATGGGTTTCATGGTATGTGATTGACCAAGCGGTCAACAAGCAGTCAAGTCAGCCAGGAAATATATATTAAGTGCCTACTATGTGCCACAGAGAAGGAAATGGCAAATCAGTCCAATATCTTTGCTGTGAAAACCCAAATAGGGTCATAAAGAGTTGGACATGAGTGAAAATGACTGAACAACAAAAACTATGCACTATCTAAGCATGAGAGATACAAAAAGAAGCAGAAGACAGTCCCTACCCTCAAGGAGTTCATAATTCAATGGTGGAGATGACAGGCAAATAGACATATACAAACTCTATAAAGGATAAATAGGAAATAATTAATAGAGGGAAGGTAATAGAATTAAGAGGGATGGGGGGAGGCTTCCTGAAGAAGACAAGATTTTAGTTGGGACTTCAAGGAAGTCAAAGAAGTCGATAATTGGGGAGCATTTCAGGCAGGGTGGGGACAGCCAGGGAAAATGCCTGGAGATGAATTGTCTTGCTCATGGAATAGCCAGGAGACCAATGTCACTAGATGATAGGACCAAGATATAAGAAGCCTGGAACAGTAGGAGATGGCTAGATTATAAAGGACTCTGAATATCAAACAGAAGATTTTGTATTTAATTTTGGCATTTATTGAGTGTGTGTGTATGTGCATGTGCGTGCATATGTACACATGTGTGCACAGGAGGTGGGGGTTGCCATAATTAGATTTGTGCTTTTGGAAGATCCCTTTGGTGGCTGAATGGAGTTTGGATTAGAATAGGAAGAGACTTGAGGCAGGGCTGACCTACCTATCAGCAGACTACAACAGTTGTCTAGTGTGAGGCAGCAGTTGTATAATTAGAAAATATTGAACCCCTGACCTACATTACCCAGAATCCTTTTCCTTCCATCCACATTGCGTCTTCATGTGTTGTTTATAAGTTTGTGGTAAGCCCACCCTCTTGCTTCTCTTTTCCCACGTGGGCAGTGGGATTAGCACCCTTTTTATTCTAGCTTTTTTATTTTAGTTATTATGAATAAACCTTATAAAAATATAATACTTGGAGTATTTGGATATTAATTTTTAATCTCACACAGTGTCAGAGGAGAGAAGGGGATATATTTGAGGTACACTGCAAAGGGGAAGTTGACAATCTGTATTGTCAAAGCATATGCCTACAGATTAGATATGGGGGAATAAGAGAGAGTATGGAGTTTTTGATGACTCCTAGACTGTAAACTTAGGAAAATGGAAGGATGGTGATGCCACCAAAAGTAATGCTACAGCCAGGTGGTTCAGTGGAAAGAGAGCTAGGTCTAGAGATGGGGGGTCCTGGGTTCAAATCTGGCCTTAGACATTTCCTAGCTGTGTGATCCTGGGAGAGTCACTTGACCCCCATTGCCTAGCCCTTATCACTCTTCTACCTTGGGTCCAATACACAGTATTGATCCTAAGATGGAAGGTAAGGGTTTTTGTTTAAAAAGAAAAGCCAACAGGGAAGATAGAAGTGGGGGTGGTGGTGGAGGTTAGGGAGAAAGGAGTTCAGTTTTGGACATGTTAAGCTTAAAATGTCTACTGGAGATCCAGTTCAATATGTCTGAAATGAGATGAAGATAGGAGGTCAGCAGAGATTGGGGTAGGATAGATAGATTTGAAAATCATCAGCATGGAGATAGTAATTAAATCCTTGAGAGCTGATGAAGTTACTAAGTGAAATAGTATAGAGGGAGAAGAGAAGAGAACTCAGGAGAAAATCTTGAGGGACATTTACAGTCAGAAGGCATATCTGGAGGCAGATTCAGTAAAGGAGACTGAGGACAACCAGGAGAGAGGTGAGTCTAGAAAATCCAGAGAGAAGAGAATATCAAGGAGGAGAGAGTGACCATCAACAGTGCCCCAAACTGCAGAGAGGTCAAGGAGAGTGAGGATGGAGAGAAGGTCACTAGATTTGTCAATTAAGAGATCATTCGATTATACCATGATCAACTGTGAAGGACTAAACTATTATCAGCAAAACCAGGTTCCAAGCTAATCCCAAGAGACTCATGATTTTAAAAAATGGCTATCCACAGCCAAAGAAGGAACTGTTGGAATCTGATTATAGATCAAAGCACACCATCTTTCACTTTATTTCCTTAATGAATTTTTTGATGCTACGTGTCTTCAGTCATGACATGGGGAATATGGGAATATGTATTACATGAAAGCACTGGTATAACCTATATCAGACTATTTACTGCTTGGGGACCTGGGGAAGAGGGAAGGGAGGGAGGGAAAGAATCTGAAATCCAAAACAAAGGTCAAAAATTTTTTCTTGGGTGATTGAAAAAAATCAAACAAAGCAAAAATTTAAAAAATAAAAATTACTAACTTTATGTGAGAAGTTCCAGTGGAATGATAAGGTGGAAAGTGGAAGCACTGGCCTTTTAAAGAATTTATTACTAAGTATATCTTCAAGCAAATATTAAGTGCAGGTATCCCTTCCACATTGTGGGGGTTAGGGGCATTGACGCCCTTGTGATTTGGAAAATTTGATTAAATTTTTTGGCCCCACTTAGAACCAGAGAGGAAATCGGATTTTTTTTTCTTTTTTGTTTATGGAGTATTTACTTTTATACTTTTAGTAGTAAAAGTATAAAAGTAAAAGTACAGTACTTTTATAGGTAGGTGCTATTATTATCCCCATTTTACAGTTGAGGAAACTGAGTCAGACAAAGGTTAAGTTGGAGGCTGAATTTGAATTGAATTCTTCCTGACTCAGGACTAGCACTCTATATACTGCTTCACCAAGCTGCCTCTAATATAATATGCACATATATAATGGAGGTAACTTGGGGGAACTCCTCAGGGTTCTGGTTTACAGCATTCAGTGGAGCTGAGTCTTTGCCCTGGACCCTTTTAGAGGGGTCCCTGCATCTACCACCCGAGACTCCTGATAGGTTCCTATGGCCTCCATCCCTGGGAGCTGTGTCCAGCTGACTCAGTAGGCTTTTAAAAGGAGAAACAGCTTCTGATTTTGCTCCCTCTTTCTATCTTCAAATGTGTGACTGTAGACTTGAATACATTTGTCCTTTTTCCAGATGGGTGGGTAGATTTTTTTCTCTTCTTCTCTCACCCAGTCACAACCTTAGTGGCAACATACAACACACACACACACACACACACACACACACACACACACACACACAGCAGTAATGTTCTTGCTTAAGTAAGTTTGAGATTGAATCTCTTGTCTCTCGATGCTTCCATTTTGCATTTCTTCCTTTTGAACACAGGTGACTGAATAGTGACCCTGAGATGGCTGTTTTTAGCCTTGATGACTAATTTGTGAACTTGAGAGTTCATGATGATGATAACTAACATTTTTATGGTGTTTACCACGTGCCAGACTTTGTGCTAAGTTGTTATCACAGTTATTTTTTTCCCAACTTTTTAGAGTGGATGTTAGACATAAGTGTAAAGATTTTTCTAAACAGAAAAAAGCATCAGGGTTTGGACCATTTAAATATTTGAGAACTTCAGAAGCATTGCTTATTGATTTTCTTCAATGTGCTGCTTTTAATTTCTTTTTTCAAAGATAAATCTTCTAATGGAAATACATGCTTTTCAAACATTTCATCGTGTCCTTGATCTCAGCTATGGTTGTACTGCATCCAGTGATAGCATTAAGGATAATTGATGGGTTGCCTCTATGCTTCTCTACTATTCATACCATGTCAAGAAATATAGAAAAAGGGCCCCATCAACACCTTCTCGTCCTATACAACTCTTGTCCACATTTTCCTGTAGATAACTTCCTCCAAAGTGGCTCGACCCCTCTTGCTGGAGACCTTCCTTCTATGTTTTTGGTGTGGTGTTATCACAGTTATTATCTTATTCGATCATAGAATTTGGCACTGGTAATCCGGAAGAAAATGCTTCCTGCTGTAAACACAGCCTTCTTGGAGGAGAAGATGACCATTGCCTGGACGATGTCATGAATATCTGGCTGGTTAGAAGGTCTTAACCTGGAGTTACTGTTTGGATGGTACAGATTGGAGGTGAATGTGAAACATGGTATTTAGCCTTTTGGGATAGTATAACAGAAATTGCACGTTATTGTTTCATATTCTATATATTTGTCAATTTGAGCAAAGAAGTCTTTTGTGTTTAAATTATTTCTTTTGTGGTTGAGGATGTAAATAGTTCTCCTATACCTGATGTCTATGACCTTAGATAGTAAATAACTTTTCTAGAAAAGGCACTGTTTATCCCTTTTGAAGAGACCTTAGATATGAGCCATATCTAAACTTTATTTCAGATATTTGACTTGAGACTTTGGGGTGGGGTACGATGAACTAAAGAATAAAAGAAAAGGCCCAAATCTTTGCTTTTTGCAATCAGGCTTCATTGATACTGAACTGTATCTACTTGGACTCAGTATGACCAGAACTGGGATCCTTTTTTCCTCAAAGAGATTAATAGGAGCTCTCTCTGGGAAAAGGGCACCTCCATGGGTGACATAAACATTGTGTGTATGTATTTTTAAGTAGTTTTTATAATTTAATTTCTATAAATCCTGAAGTTATTGGCTGTCAGATTTTTAAGTATCTTGTCATTATTTTGGGGGACATTTCCCTATGATTTCTTCTTGGATTTTGTTTATTATTATTAGGTTTTTTTTTTTGGTGTGTTTATATATATATGTATTTATACACACATGTAAATAGGTATATTTGTATGTGCGCACATATAATAAAAAGGGCAAATACCATGTGTGTGCATATATGCCCACAGAAATATACATATGTGCATATTACATTTACATATATGCCTACATACACACATACACCTCCAAAAATGGAAATAACCTCTACAAAGGCTAGATAGGAGATGTAACATGGCTCACAGGGAATAAAAAGAAAGCCAATTCAGCTGGACTGTGGAGTACAAAATGCAAGTTGTAACCTAGCTGTGTGACCCTGGGCAAGTCACTTAACCCCTTTTGCCCAGACCTTACCACTCTTCTGCCTTGGAATCAATACTTAGTAGTATTATAAGTCAGAAGATGAGGGTTTTGTTTTTTATTTTATTTATTTAATTTTTTTTTAAACCTTTACCTTCCGAGACGGAAGGTAAAGGTTTAAAAAAAAATTGACTCCAAGGCAGAAGAGTGGTAAGGGTGGGCAATGGGGGTTAAGTGACTTGCCCAGGGTCACACAGCTAGGAAGTGTCTGAGGATGAGGGTTTTTTTTTTTTAAAAGGCAAGTTGTAGAAACAATAGAAAGCAGACTGTACTATGAATATACAAGTCTAGGGATCTAATTCTAGTTTTTTGACTAGACCTCAGTTTCCTTATGTGTTAAAAAAACAAAAAAGGAGTCATTTCCAGCTTTAACATTCCATGTGGCTTAGTACCCATCAGAAGAAGCCATTAAGGGGATTCTGCGTTCTCCTCTTGCCCAAACTGACAGAGGATGCTCCTGGGGCACCCGATCATTCTACTGCTACCCCATGATCCTTGGGTAGCTGAAAATAAACCACTTCTCTTAGCACATTTTTTGGGGGATGGATTCTTTTGTTTTTCCCAGAGGCAATCCAATTTCAGCTGCTATGATACAGTCCTGCCTTTAGAGAAAGAAACAGTTCCGTGAGTGATGTGTGAGGGGCAGGGGGCGAGGTGAAGGGGGCCTGGACCAGTCCACTTCCCATGATTCAGCAGCCATCCAATGGCACAGACATCGACCTGCAGAGACAGATTTCAGCTCCCGGCAACACCTGCCCTTCCTGGCAGGCTCCCTGGGTCACTGTGGGCTTGTCACATTACGCACAGACTGCCTGGAATGCCTTTTGCTTTAGACACCAGCCTCCCCCAATTTATCTTTCACACCGAAGGATTTACAGACTTATATAATTAAGAGTAAGATCGCAACTACACACCATATGGTAAAACTATGTTTTGCTTTGGCGGGGTCTACGTGTATTAGTGTTTAAGTCCTTCTGGGCAGGGCTGGTGACATGTAATTTCCCCTCTGTGAAGCTCTGTATACTCAGCCTGATGTTTCAGAAATCTGGGAGGGAACCCTCTACTCTGGTACCTCATTTGGTAATGAGTGCCTTATTCTTGCCCTGGGCTGAGTGTTTGATATTATTCAGTAGGGGCACAAGAATTTGAATTTGGGTCTTTAGTTTCCTAACAGTCCAAGGAACTGAGGGAGAGAATTCCTGACCTTCTACAGTAAGGAATTTCTCTGGCTGGGTAAGGAATGGCACCAAGTATCTTCTCTAAGGCAAGATTGCCCTATCTAATTGATCATGCAATCTTTTTTTTTTTTTTTTTTTTAAGCCATTACCTTCTGTCTTGGAGTCAATACTGTGTGTTGGCTCCAAGGCAGAAGAGTAGTAAAGGCTAGGCAATGGGGGTCAAGTGACTTGCCCAGGGTCACACAGCTGGGACGTGTTTGAGGCCACATTTGAACCTAGGACCTCCCGTCTCTAGGCCTGGCTCTCAATCCACTGAGCTACTGCCCTATCTAATTGAGATGGTTAATGTAGAATGGGATGAAAGAGCCAGAAATATTGGCCAAGGACTTCTACAGTCTAGGATTTCAGTTGGGCTTTGATGAATGGATAGACATTTTTTTCTTTCATTTTTTAAAAATTTAGAATATTTCCCCATGATTCCATGATTCATGTTTTTTTGCCCTCCCCCTTTCTTTCCCCCCCCTCCCAGAGCTGATAAGCAATTCCACTGGGTTATCCATGTATCATTGTTCAAAACCTCTTTCCATGTTATTCATATTTGCAGTAGATGATCCTTTAACATCAAAACCCTAATCATATCCCCATCGAACGACGTGATCGATATGTTTTCCTTCTGCGTCAATGGAAAGACATTTAATAGCTAGTGAGAAGAAAGGATAGCATTGAAGAAAGAAGGGAATGGAAGGAAGACCCAACACTTCTCCTCCTAACCTATCTTGCCAGTATTCCTTTGAAGGAAGCTTTGGCTACGCTGAGAGTCCTGGCTCGCCTGAACCTGGCCTGCCCATTTCCCCCTGAGAACCTTTACTCATGCTATATATCTTTTCAACCTCTCATTCCATTTCTCAACCTCTAGAAAATCCCAACCTATCCCTTAAAGCCAAACCCAAGTCGTAACCTTTTCCATGCAGGCTTTCTTCTCCTTGTGCCTTTGATTCCCCGTCCTCCTGTCTTTTCTGGAATCTTGCCCTTCAGTCATTTCTGTAGGTCAGTGATACAGGGGAGAGAGCGCCAAGTCTGAAGTCAGGAAGACCTGGGTACACACTGGACCTCAGACATTTACTAGTGCCACTCTGGGCAATACACTTAACACCTATTTGCCTCAGATTCCTCAGTCGTAAAATGAGGATAATAACTATCTACCCTGGGTTGCTGTGAGAATCAAACGAGATAATATTTGTAAATACTTAGCACAGTGCCTGGCACATAGTAGGAACTATATAAAAGTTATCATCATTATTATTATATATCCAATCTCTTTAAAAAAAAATCTTTACCTTCTGTCTTAGGATCAATACCATCAGATTCATTTCCAAGGCAGAAGAGCAGGAAGGGCTAGGTTAACAGAGTGAAGTGACTTGCCCAGGGTCACCCAGCTAAGAAGTGTCTGAGGACAGATTTGAACCTAGGACAGCTCCCATCTCCAGGCCTTAACTTCTTATTGGGTGAGTAAGGGAAGGGAGAGGGAGATAATTCAGAACTGAAAATTAAACAAAATTGAATTTAAAAAATGTAAATAACATTTAAAAAATATTTTTTAAAAAATGGCGTTGCTTCTCTGAATGTTGGCCTAGGGTCGTGGCTAGAGACAACACCAATGGACCCGAGTGGGGTCTGCATAGTGTGTAGTTGGAACAGTCATTGCTAATACTGATGAGGAAGGTGGGCCGCTTCTCCACAATGATTTAAAAAAAAAAAGCTGTCTATTCTCCTTTCCTCTACTTCCAGGAAAGTTAAATTACTTGTTCAAGTCTTTATAGGTAATAAGTAGGAGGACTGTATTTTGAATAGTCAAGCTCGTTCCATTTTACTACACCCTCCTTTTGCTTCATTCATAGAATATGAACAATTTTGAAATGAAAATTATTGTTTATTTCTAGTTTTCCATCCATTGGAGTTCCCTAGCTAGAGACATCCTTAGCTCCTTATCATCTTACCTATATCTTGGGCTCAATTTTAAATACCACTCTGTATGGAGAAACTTTGGGCTTTACTCTTTCATACAGGATTCAAATAAAGTGTCTTCAATTTTTAAATAAAATTACTGAATTGATAGCAACTCTTTGGCCACTGTCTATGTATTACCCAGACCCCCTTAAAATGGGCCCTTAGAAAACTCTTCCAGCTTTGAAGCTGTTTATGGGTCAAATATATATACAAAACTATAGCCCTATAAGCTGCCACTAATTTTTTTTATTGTCCCACAAAACACACTTCCATATTGGTCATTGTTATAAGAGCAGAGTCATGCTTAACCAAAACCCCCAAATAAAACCAAAGATACAATGATGTGAAAGGCGACTCCAACACTTCTTTCTCTTAGAGGTGGACAATATTCCCCATCATAAATTTTTCAGGATCGTCCCAGCTCATTGCACTGATGAGAGCAGCCAAGTTTTCACAGATAATCATCGTACAACATTGCTGTTATTGTGTACGATGTTCTCCCGGTTCTGCTTATTTCTCTCTGCATCAGTTCCTGCAGATCTTCGCAGCTTTTTCTGAAATCATCCTGTTCATCATTCTTTATAGCACAACAGTATTTATTACCAACATGTACCACAACTTGTTCAGCCAGTCCCTAATTGATGGACATCCCCTCAATTTCCAATTCTTTGCCACCACAAAAAGCCACTAATGTTTTTTATAATTTTATGCTGACCACAGGACATAGTTCAAAGAAAAAACAGACTAGCAAAGTTAGGGTCAAGAAAGATTTCCTTCGGATACACAGGGATAAACTCTTCTATGGGTGACTACCACATCACCAGTGGGAGAGGGGTCAAATGCAGGAACATGCATTAGACAGTAGACACATAGATGAGCATGTGTGGGGGACACATATAACTAAGGAACGCACATAGACAGGAACACGTATGGAATCCATATGGGTAAGGTAATTTATGCTTCCTACACTTCAGTTCTACCCAATACTTGGCATACAGTAGGCATCATATAAATATTTATTCCCTTCCCTCTGATGCTGTCGCTGTGTTGTTCTTTACCAGGCATCTCTAACTTGCTGCCACTCTCTGATATCATATGCTGGTCCACAGCTGCAATATGGCATTGACTAGTTCTCTAGTTAATAACTCCATGGGTTATTTTCAGATTTTTGTGTGATGCAGACCCTCACCAGATATACCCAGTCAGCTATATGGAGAAGGGTATAAACATTTAAAAGTCTGTTTTAAAGACCACTTTTCCCTCTGCTGCCACTCAGTCTCTCTTAGTCTAAACTTTTATCTTACTTATGGTCTGAGATTTCATTAAACTCCTTTCATATTCTTGACTTGCTAGCTTGGGTTCCTTCAAATCATTCCTTAGGATTCCAGTGAACAAAACAACATCTTACATGGAGTTGGTATGAGAGATTATTTTCACCCTCCATAATACTTCTGGTTTTCATGCAAATCAGTTCAGGGGCAAGACCCAAATAGGACTGGGTGAAGATAGTGAAACTAGCAACCTTTGCCCTAGTTTCCAGCTACTCAGATCATAGTAATCTCTCTATATGTATTTTCTTTTTTTTTTTTTTATATATGTATTTTCTTAATGGATACTAATATTACAGCTACTTCTAAGTGGAGATCTGCAAATTTTTCTGATGTTAAAAAGATGTCTTCATACTCAAAAAAGTTTTAGGAACCACTCGCCTAGCCCAAAGCACTGAGCTTTTCACATAGCAGGCATTCAATTGTTATGTCTTTTGTTTGGATTTTACTTACATAATTCCAGTCACAGGGAAATAGTCAAGATTTTCATGAATGAAAGAAGAGAGGATTGTCAGTAATATAATCTTTTAAATCATCTAAACTAAAGATAAATTTTAATTGTAGTACATGTTCCATCTGCAAGAATTAGTCAGCTGTCTCCTATTAATGATCTCTTATTGATTTCTGCAAAGTGTAGTAATTTTAAAGGAGACATATGCACGTTTAGGGTTCTTCTGTGTTGCAAGCCAAGGTAAATTATATTGCATTCTTCTATCCTGTACTCAAAATTTTTATTTAGGTAAAATCTGATTTTAAAAAATGATTATCATGTTCAGCCTTGAAGGAAAAAAAAGTCACATTTAGAAAAGCAGTAGGTGAAGGTAGCCGATGGGGCTGGAGCATGGTGATAGGACACAGAAGGAGAGGAAGGGATAGTTTCAGCCAGCTTTTATCTTATAATGGCTGTGAACCTATAAACTAATTAATATATATGTGATCGATCCTCTGGATTTTTTTTTAAAGCACCAACAGGCTTAGCCATCTTTTTCCCAGTTAGCAGTAAGGGCTTGGAGTAGGAGATTTAGGGGAAGGGGGAGAGATGGCAGAATTCATGAGGAAAACTGGAGCAGGGGGTTGTTTCAGTTTTGTATCCTAGGGACCACTGTGGATACAAGGAAGAAGATGACAGATAAAGCAGAAGAAGGCAGGAGAGTGGTTTGTGATATTAAAGCTTACTGTAAAAAGGTTTTCCTTCTTATCTTCTTTTTTTCTTTTAAACCCATAACTTCTGTGTACTGGCTCCTAGGTGGAAGAGTGGTAAGGGTGGGCAATGGGGGTCAAGTGACTTACCCAGGGTCACACAGCTGGGAAGTGTCTGAGGCCAGATTTGAACCTAGGACCTCCCATCTCTAGGCATGATTCTCAATCCACTGAGCTACCCCGCTGCCCCCTCCTTCTTATTTTCTGCAGATGCCTCATGGAGACATGGGAGCCATCCTAAGGTCTGAATGAATATGGCAGCAGAACAAGCTGTTAGATCACAGCAAGCTGGAAAGGATTTTTGAATGGGCCAGCAACTGGAAAATTGAAGATTGTATTCAATTTATTATTTATTTATTTATTTTAGGAAAACAGTTGATTTGGCAGAATAAAATATAGTCTTAAAAAACCCAACCCTTACCTTTGGTCTTAGTATCAATTGTAAGACAGAAAAGTGGCAATTGTGGTTAAGTGACTTGCCTAAGGTCACACAGTGAGGAAATGCATGAGGTCAAATTTGAACTCTGGTCCCCCCAGTTCCAGGTCTGGTGCTCTATTCATAGCTGCCCCCAAAATACAGCCTCGAAGGCTCTCCTTCTAAGATGTTTTCACACATATACCAAAAAAGACTTCATATAGGGGTGACTCAAAATGACTCTATTCAGTATCCTCCTGGGTACTGCTATCAATTGAAGTGTTAAAAAACTCACCCAAAGTTCTCACTAGCATAATCGGAAAGGTTCCAAGGAAGGAAGGCTTTTCTATTGCTAAAAGGGTCTTCCACATTTTCCTTTTCCAAAGTGACCACATACTCCAAGCTCTGAAATACTACAAAGGAGGCAGCTCAATGAAATTTGTGGTAAGGGAAAAGTGATTCATCCATCCATATCAGAAAAACAAAGTGGAAAAAAATGCAGTCAGCCCATCAGTCAGTGCTTACGATGTGTCAAGTTACGATGTGCTGGGAATATAAATATAAGTAGAAAGAAAGATGATCCTTTTTACTCAAGAGCTTACATTCTAATGGGGTAGACAATACTGAACTGAAAAAGGGGTGAAGGGATGGTAGAGGATGTCTGGAGAGGGATGAGATACAGCTTGGATCTTCAATCCTGAGACTAGGAGGAGACATCCAATCAGGGGGAGAGGCTGCCAGGGGTGCTTCAAACTTGGGCACTTCTGGGCTGGGCCAGGGGTTCAGGTTGAAGAGCTGAGGAATGGAAGAGAAAGTTCAGAGTACAACCTAGAAAGGAATGAGGATATTGTCCAAGTTGTGACATGAAACTGAACATTGAGTCTATCTCTATGTATATCTTGGCCAGGTGGATAATGAGGAGGAGGAGAATGATGAAGAGGAGGATATTGGGACAGAGAGCATATGAGAAATTTCACAGTGTTTTCAATGATTCCAACTTTCTGATTGTTATTAAAGCTCATCTACCTCCTTGTTCCATAGCCTTCTCCTGGAGCCACATACTCCAAGAAGTTTTTCCTATTTCTTTTAGTCATTAATGCTCCTTTTCTCCATGATATGATGTCTGCCTGTCTATCTTTCTATCTTTATCTTTTTCTCTCTTTCTTCCTTTTTCTCTCTCTTTCTATCTATTGATCTTTCTATCTTTTTCTATCTTTATTTCTGTCATCTAGCTATCTATCCTTCTTTCTCTTTCTATGTATTGATTTTTTCTATTTATCTATTGATCTTTCTTTTTGTCATCTATTCATCCATCCATCTCTCCATCTTGTGAGATCCATAGGGGCACTATGGAATTCTGTGTTGCAGCTTGCACCCATCTCTGCAGCTTGAACCCCTCTCAGCAATATGGATCTCACAATCTCTCCATCTATTTCTCTCTCTCTCTCTCTCTCTCTCTCTCTCTCTCTCTCTCTCAATATATATATATATGCATATATATACACATACATATATATATGTGGGGTGTGTGTGTATGTGTGTGTATACTTAGATATGCACATGTATTTTAGATGTAGTCAACTCAGGAATTTGTTTTGCTTGACTATATGTGTTTATAAGGGACTTTTTTTTTTCAAGTGGGATTTTGAAGGGATGATGGGGAGAAAAAATGATCTAAAAATAAAATAAGATTGAAATTTAAAAATGCAGGAAAACAGTTTTCACTAGTGCCTGGAGTAGGAAAGGCCTGGGTTCAAATCTGGCCTTAGATACTTCCTTGCTGTGTGACCCTGGGAAAGTCACTTAACCTCAGATGTCTAGCCCTTACCTTTCTTCTGCTTTTGAACTGATACTTAATAATTTCTAAGATAGAAAGTAAGGGTTAAAAAAATAGGAAGAATTACATAGGATCAAAAGACCCCAGATAAGCTGCAACATTTATCAGTAGAGCCAGGCCCAGAGACTGGAGGTTCTAGGTTCAAATCTGCCCTCAGACACTTCCTAGCTGTGTGACCCTGGGCAAGTCACTTAATCCGCATTGCCTACCCCTTCCTAGTCTTCTGCCTTGGAACCAATACACAGTATTGATCCAAGACAGAAGGTAAGGGTTTAAGAAAAACAAACAAACATTCATCAGTAGAGTGAGTGCCCACCTCAGTGAGATATATCATTGAAGTAAAAGATATGGTAATTTGGATTTGGGGAGTCTGTATTCTCATTGTGGTCTATTAACTTTACACCATTTGCCCCAAAAGTGAGAATATTTTTACTCTGAACATAGTTTAAATCATAGAGAGACCCCCTTTTCCAAAGAAAAGAAAAGAGCAAAGGATGCAATGTTTTATCATCTGAAAGTAAAGAGAAACCAAAAGCAGAGGAAAGGGAATGAAGGAAGCTGTGGCAGAGAGAAAGAGAGAGTTGTAACAATATCTTTTATTATCTGTAAACCTTGAAACTACTCAGAAAACTGTCCAAAAAACCAAACCATTCCAAATTCCACAACCCACAGAATGGAGAACAGACACGAAACTAGTTTGAGAATTATGTCCCCTTAGCAGTGCTCTTTCTCTCTTTCTTCCTGGTGCCTGTTTGATGTCATCATGAACATCTCATAGGGCTGTTGTGAGGAAAGAGCTTCTCAAACCTTAAACCACTCTAAAAATACTATAACCCATTGCCACGCCTCAGCCCTGGTTAAGGCAGGTTTGTTTTCCAATGTATTTTTTTCCTAGCATTTTATTATTATTATTATTATTATTATTATTATTATTATTATTTTTAAACCCTTACCTTCTGTCTTGGAGTCAATACTGTGTTTTGGTTTCAAGGCAGAAGAGTGATAAGGCTAGGCAATGGGGGTCAAGTGACTTGCCCAGGGTCACACATCTGGGAAGTGTCTTGAGGTCAGATTTGAACCTAGGACCTCCCATCTCTAGGCCTGGCTCTCAATCCATTCAGCTACCCAGCTGTCCCCTTTTCCTAGCATTTTAAATGAATAAAGTCAAGGACCTGTTTTGGTAGGGGATTTTCCTCACTTCCTATCCTTTATCAAGTCAGTGACAAGGCAGCATGGCATAGGGAAAAGTGAACCTAATTCATGAAGATCCTGCCTTCAGCTCAGAGTCAGTGCTTCCAGTTATCAAAGCTTCACCTTTTCCCATTTTTCCCAATTCAGTGGTCAAGATGGGAAGATCATCCTCCTCTTTGATTCCTAGATTCATTTCTTGACTTCTCACTCTATAATTTTTTTAAAAAACAAAAACCAAAACCATCTAACTTCTGTCTTAGAAGTGATACTAAGTATTGGTTCCAAGGCAGAAGAAAGGTAAGGGCTAGGCAGTGGAGGTTAAGGGACTTGTCCAGGATCACAACCAACACCCTCCCATCTCCAGGCTACTGAGCCACTCAGCTACCCCTCTCCATAGTTTTTTCATTTTTTATTTATTTTTTATTTTTAATTTTTTAAACCCTTACCTTCTATCTTTTCATCAATACTGGGTATTGGCTCCAAGGCAGAAGAGTGGTAAGGGTGGGCAATAGGGGTCAAGTGACTCTCCCAGGGTCACACAGCTAGGAAGTGTCTGAGGCCGGATTTGAACCTAGGACCTCCTGTCTCTAGGCCTGACTCTCAATCCACTGAGCTACCCAGCTGCACCCCCTCTCCATAGTTTTTTTTTTTTTTTTTAAACCCTTGTACTTCGGTGTATTGTCTCATAGGTGGAAGATTGGTAAGGGTGGGCAATGGGGGTCAAGTGACTTGCCCAGGGTCACATAGCTAGGAAGTGTCTGAGGCCGGATTTGAACCTAGGACTTCCTGTCTCTAGGCCTGACTCTCAATCCACTGAGCTACCCAGCTGCACCCCCTCTCCATAGTTTTTGACATTTGAAATCCATGCCATTTACCTATTTTGTTGTTCAATCATCGTAGTGTGTTCTACTCTATGTGACTCCATGGATGTCATCCATGAGGTTTTCTTGGCAAAGGTACTGGAATGGTTTTCCATTTCCTTTTCCAGCTCATTTGATCAATGAAAAAATAAAGGCAAACAGGATTCGGTGACTTGGAGTGGGACACACAGCTAGTAAGTGCCGAGGCTGGACTCTAACTCAGGAAGAGAAATCTTCTTGACTTCAGGCCTGGTATTCTACCCACTTCACCGCCTAACTAAGATTATAAATTATAACTATTATATTATAACTATAAATTATAACTCGCAACTAAGATTATAAATTATAAAACAATTTCTAGGGGGAGTTTCTTCGCAGGGAATTCTCTACAAATGAAATCACAGGTTTAGCTCATTAAAAAGCCCAATTTTAAAAATAGATCACTTCCTTTTTGAAATACCACATTGAGTGTTTTGTTAATGACTGTAAATAAATTCATATCAATACTGGATATTATCAGGTGCTTCTGGATTTCAGTTATATCATAATCATTCACTAAGGTGTTGAATCTACCTAGGTGTGAATTATTTTATTATCACCACGATTCTCACTCTGCTGTGATGTATCATTAGCAGTTTCAAAACAAGTACCACCTACAGTGTGTTTGAAAATTAAATGATGTTGATAATTCTGCAATTAAAAAAACGTCACCGAGTGTGAAGTATTTGTCCTGAATGAGAATAGCTGCCATCTGGGCTGTTTGGAGTAAAGGACCTGTGGAATTCCTCCTTGTTTGACAGATGGGGAGGAGTGGTTAGTAGTCGTTAACAAATACACCAGTTTCTGTGTGAGCAGTTTTGGGTTGGGACGATGTAACCTTGCCTTATTTTTTTTAGGTCTTAGAATGAATTCTGTTTGGAATGTGAAGGCCGCCATTGCTGGAGGCCACTTGGTGGCCTTGTCTTAGCTGATAGTGATTTCGTCTTTCCTGGGGGGGCAAATGTGATGATGATGACTCCTTCAGAGCTCAGAGCAAAGCAGCAAAGGTTAGTAAGAAAGAAGGCTGGTGGCTGGGAGGAGGATATGATATGAGCAGAGAATAGAAAATATTGTGACAAATATTTATTAAGACCCCATTGAGGGCTCAGTGGATGGAGAGCCAGGCCTAGAGAGGGGAGGACTAGGTTCAAATCTGGCTTCAGATACTTCCTAGCTGTGTGACTGTGGGCAAGTCACTTAATTCCCATTACCTAGCTTTTACCACCCTTCTGCCTTGGAACCAATACACAGTATTGATGAAAAGATGGAAGGTAAGGGTTAAAAAAAATTAACAACAACAACAACAAAAAAGAGCCTATAAAGGGGCATCTAGGTAGCAGAGTGAATAGAAAACCATGCCTGGAGTCCAGAGGACCTTGCTTCAAATCTGGTCTCAGACACTTCTTAGATTTGTGATCCTGGTCAAATCATTTAACCCTCATTAATTAACCCTTGCCATTCTTTTTTTTTTTTTTTTTTTTTTTTTACTATTTTTTTAAACCCTTAACTTCTGTGTATTGGCTCCTTGGTGGAAGAGTGGTAAGGGTGGGCAATGAGGGTCAAGTGACTTGCCCAGGGTCACACAGCTAGGAAGTGTCTGAGGCCAGATTTGAACCGAGGACCTCCCATCTCTAGGCCTGACTCTCAATCCACTGAGCTACCCAGCTGCCTCTCCCACCCCCCCTTGCCATTCTTCTATCTTAGAAATGATCCTAAGACATAAGGTAAGATTTTTTTAAACTTAATTAAAAAAAAAAACCATTACATGTAAAAAACAATTTTTAAAAATTTGAGTTCCAAATTCTCTTCTTTTTTCTGATCCTCTCCCCACCTTGAGATGATAAGCAATTTGACATAGATTTTACACATATACTCATATAAAACATTTTTCTACACTTGACATTTTGTGAAAGAGATCTCAAATTAAAAAAGAAAAAAATTAAATATAGTATGTTTCAGTTTGCATTCAGACTTCATCAGTTCTTTCTTGGAGGGCAAATGGCATTTTTTATCTTGAGTCTCTGGGATTGTATTGTATCACTGCCAAGAATAACTAGGTCATTCACAGTTGTTCAAGACATATTGTTGTCACTATGTACAATGTTCTTCTGGTTCTGCTCACTTCACTTTGCATCAGTTCATGTAAGTCTTACCAGATTTTTCTGAGATCATCCTGCCTGCCGTTTATTTTAGGACCATAGCATTCCATCACTATTATATACAAAAACTTGTTCAGCCATTCTCCAATTGATAGACAACTCTTTAATTTCCAATTCTTTACTACCACAAAAAGAATCTGCAATAGATATTTTTGTACAAATAGGTTGTAAGGATTATTTTAAAAAACAAAAAAGGAGCCCACTGAAGAGAGGCAAGAAGGCATAGTAGACAGGGAGCTGGTCTCTGATGGAGGAAAACCTGATTTCAAGTTCTCCCTCTGACACAACTGGCTGTGTAACATTGCGTGAGGCACTTAAACTCTCTAATACTCTTTTTTTTTTTTTAACCCTTAACTTCTGTGTATTGGCTCCTTGGTGGAAGAGTGGTAAGGGTGGGCAATGGGGGTCAAGTGACTGGCCCAGGGTCACACAGCTGGGAAGTGTCTGAGGTTGGATTTGAACCCAGAACCTCCCGTCTCTAGGCCTGGCTCTCAATCCACTGAGCTACCCAGCTGCCCCTATCTAATACTCTTAAGTGACTGAAAAGGTGCAAACCTGCATAGTAGAGGGAATCATTTGCTTGGGGGTTCCCTATATCAATGAGATCACCGATCCATTTAAAAAAGAGCCTAGACACTGGAGAGAGAAATAAAGTTCCAGTTCAGCAGCAATGAAATTCAATAAATAAAACATATTTTTTAAGAAGAAAGAGAGGTGGTGTGGCTTCAAAGTCAAGAAGACTAGTGTTCCAAGTTTCTTCTTTGACATACTGGTTGTGTGTGAGCCAGTTTAAGCCAATCTCAAGGACCCAGCCAATGCTCTATTAACTATAAGTTGTAGGGGGCAGCTGGGTAGCTCAGTGGATTGAGAGTCAGGCCTAGAGACGGGAAGTCCTAGGTTCAAATCCAGCCTCAGACACTTCCCAGCTGTGTGATCCTGGGCAAGTCACTTGACCCCCATTGCCCACCCTTACCACTCTTCCACCTAGGAGCCAATACACAGAAGTTAAGGGTTTAAAAAACAAAACAAAACAAAACAAAAAACAAAACACAAAAAAATCCCTATAAATTGTAGAGAAGGGTCCTAATCTTTAATGATAGATGTCATCTTCAAGATATTCTTGATCTTAGCATCACCCACAAGTCTTCCACTTCTATGTTTATGAACTCTGAAATACCTTTGTCTGATCACATAATCTGTTATCATTCTACCTTTCCTTCTGCGGTATAATCCCTAACACTGTTTTCCATCTTCACACAAATCTCCAATCCTTCTACCCTCAGTTCTTTCCCAGGCAGCCATCCCTATACTGACTACACTCTCCTCCCTTCCTCATCTTGATCCCTAGTGAGCCAGACAATCTGTACTTTGTCATTTATTGTTGAGACCTTTTCTCTCTTATCCCATGACTGATATTGCCTCCCCAAACCCTAGTTTGGGGATTACTTATACTATCCACTGCCTTCACTCCTATTCACATACTACTAAATGAAGCATGATCTCCTTTCTTTAAAAAATCTTTTTTATTTTTTAGTAACTCAACTTCTAACTCAGATAAGTCATTTGTATATTTATATGTTACTAACAAAGTCCTGCAAGAAGAAAGAGAATGAGATTTAAAATAATTTTAATTTTAATAAAATTTAATTTTAATAAAATAATTAAAATCCATTTAAAATAATCGGGGATAGAATAAAATACTTGGGAATATACCTGCCAAAATAAACCTAGGAACTATACAGACAGAATTATCAAACATTCTTCACACAAATAAAATCAGATCTAAATAACTGGAGAAATATTAATTGTTCATGGAGAGGCAGAACCAGTATATTTAAAATGACAATCCTACTTCAACTAACCTACTTATTCAATGCCAGGCCAATTAAATTACCAAAAAATTATCTTATTGAACTAGAAAAAATAATAACAAAGTTCATTTGGAAGAACAAAATATCAAGAATACAAAATAAATAATGAAAAAATGTAATGGAAAGAGACCTATTAGCACCAGATTTTAAACTGTGTTATAAAACAGTTATTATCAAAACTATATAATACTAGTTAAGAAATAGAAATGTAGATAAATGGAACAGAACAGATATATAACAAATAGTCGTAAAAATTATAGTAACCTTATATTTCACAAAAGAGTAAACACAGGTTATTGGGATAAGCAATCAATATTTGGAAAAAATTGTAGGACAACTGGAAAATAGTTTGGCTGAAACTAGGTATAGACCGTTATCTTATGTCATTCACTAAGATAAGATCAAAATGGCTACATGATCTAGACATAAAAGGAAATATCATAAACAGATTAGAAGAACAGTGGACATATTACCTATCAGATTTATGGATAGGAGAGGAATTTATGAGTCAACAAGAACTGGAATTTTTGTGAGATGTAAAATGGCTGATTTTGAGTATATTAAATTGAGAAGTTTTTGTATGAATAAAACAAATGTTACCAAGATTAGAAAGAAAGCAGAAAATTTGGGAAAAAATTTTATAGTCTCAGATATGGATCTCATATCTATAGAGAACTTTGTCAGATTTATAAGTATAAGAGCCAACCCCTAATCGATGTGGGCAAAAGATATGAATAGGCAGTTTTCAGATGAAGAAATCAAAGCCATATATAGGAACATAAAAAATGCTCTATATCACAACTGATTAGGGAATTGAAATAAAAACAATTCTGAAATATCACCTCACATCTGCCAGATTGGCTAAAATGACAAAACAGCA
Source organism: Gracilinanus agilis (assembly GCF_016433145.1). NCBI lineage: Eukaryota > Metazoa > Chordata > Mammalia > Didelphimorphia > Didelphidae > Gracilinanus > Gracilinanus agilis. Next base: position 613,088,232 of record NC_058130.1, read on the forward strand.
AAATGACAAATGGTGGAGGGAATGTTGAAAAGTGGAGACACTAATGCACTGTTGGTGGAGCTGTGAACTGATCCAACCATTTTAGAGAGCAATTTGTAATTATTCCCAGAGAGCTATAAAATTGTATATATCCTTAAACTCAGCAAACCATTGCTGGCTCTATTTCCCAAGGAGATCAGGGGAAAAGGAAAAAGAATCTATATGTTCCAAAATATTTATAGCAGCTCTTTGTGGCGGCAAAGAACTGGAAATGGAAGGGTGGCTCATCAATTGGGGACTGGCTAAACAAATTAGAGTATATGATTGTGATGGAATACTACTGCACTGTAAGAAATAATGAACAGGTTAATTTAAAAAAAACTTGGATAATACATGAGATAATTAAGAGTGAAACAAGTAGAACCAAGAGAACATTATATACAGCTACAGATTTAATATTTGAAGAACAGGAGAGGATTGTAGTCAGTAGAGGGATAATTTCTTGGGAAAGAATTGAAGGTGGAAGTATTGGAGGTTTATGTCAAGATGGAAAATTGTGTTAGAGATTACATAGCAGAAGGAAAGGTAGAATGATAACTGATTATGTGATAAGACAAAGGAATTTCAGAGAGAATGTTCATCTCCAGAGAATGAACTGAAAAATTGAGACATGATACATAATTTATATATACATATCTGTTTGCCAGATGATGCCTTCTGTGGTGTGGGGAGGGGAAGAAGGGACTAAGATACCTGGCAATAAATTCTGTTAATAAAAAAAATATAATAACCTGTACCTTCTTTCTTAGAATCGATACTAAGTATTGGTTCCAAGACAGGAGAATGGTAAGGACTAGGCAATGGGAGTGAAGAGTCATATAGCTAGGAAGTGTCTGAGGTCAGATTTGAATCCAAGACCTTCCATCTCCAGGCCTAGCTCTTAATGCACCAATTTTCTACTTTTTTTTTTGTTCATTTGATTTTCTGTTTTTAATCTGGAAGTGCTCTTGGGATAACCAATTATTACCAATTCTCGCTCTTTCCTACACCTCTCTCTCTCCCTTTTCCTTTTCTCTATTCCCATAGCCACTTCCCCTTCCTCCCCCAGTTTAGGCTCTCATAAGTAGAAGTCAGTGTCACATTGCACTAGTTAACTTTAGGGTCAAGATTGGGAAAGAAGGGAAGTGAAGCCAGAGCTGGGATGATGGCCTGTCAAATGAGGGGGTTGGTTGGACTTTGTGACCTCTGAGGTCCCTTCCACCTATAAATCTTGTGACTCTGGAATTGTTCCTCTGCATCCTTAGGCCTGAAAGGAAAAGAGGGAGTTAGTGGTTGAAGTAGGAAAAAAGGGAAGACAGAAAGAACGGAGAAGAGGAAATGTTGAAACTCTTTCCCACTTCCCTACAGAGGATTCCAAAGCTGTGACCCAGTTAGCTTCTTTCTTGCAGAGCTCTCCTTCTGCCTGGCTTTTTTCCCTCTTTCCCATCCCCTATTGTTTAGTTGTTTTCAGTCCAGTTTGACTCTTGGTGACTACATTTGGGATTTTCTTGGCAAAGATACTCGAGTGGTTTGCCATTTCCTTCTCCAGCTCATTTGATAAATGAGGAAACTGAGGCCAACAGAGTTAAATGACTTGCCTAGGGTCACACAGCTGGTAAATGTCTGAGGCCAGATTTGAACTCAAGAAGAGACACCAGGTCCAGCACTCTATCCATGGTACCACCAGGCATCCCTTATTCCCATCCATTCTTCCTTTCATATATGCTTTTAATATCACAATCTCAACTCTGGTTTCCCTCAGTTTTCTTCTTTTCCTCTATCACCTGGTGTTCTCAGGTCTTTACTCTTTTCCTTTTACCCCAAAACTTCCTCCCCCTGAGGGTATGTTATGGAGGTGGGAGATGCTATAATTATGTAGGAGAGAGGGCTAAGTGGAGGGGTGGGCTGTATCTCCCAGCTGCTGCTTCTCAGAGTAGATGCTTCTTTTTCTAGGTACAACCCTCTTATGAAGGCTGCTTGGTACAAGAGAAGTGACAAAGCTTAGGAAGATGAGCACCCACAGAGCCACAGAATGGAAGATACATGGACTTCTTCCTTTGGTTGTTGCTGTTGGGTAACCATGCCTTCTGACACTATTTACTGGCCAAACACCCGAAGTGCTCTTGAGCAATGGTTACTGCTTACTTTGAGACTGGCTGATTACCATCAAAGTATATAGAATAGAGGGCAGTTAGATGGATTGGTGGATTGAGAGCTGGGTCTAGAGACAAGAAGCCCTGGGTTCAGACCCTTCCTTGGAACCAATACATAGTATTGATTCTAAGATAGAAGGTAAGGGTTTAAAAAAACAATAATTGGTTCAAATTCGGCCTCAGACACTTCCCAGCTGTGTGACCCTGGGCAAGTCACTTGACCCCCATTGCCTACCCTTACCACTCTTCTACCTAGGAGCTAATACACAGAAGTTAAGGGTTAAAAAAAAAAAAAATATATATATATATATATATATATACACATATGTATATAATTTTAAAATCTAATTATTATTCGTAATAAATATTTAATTTAATTATTGATTTAAAGTAATTAATTTCTAAGTTTAATTATATATATGTATATGTTTGAAGCAAATTTCTCTCTCCATTATATTGCTTTTTTTTTAATGTCATCTCTCAGTGACCTGGTGGTCAAAGACCACTAAGTAAATTCAAGTATAGATAAACCCTTAGAGAAAGGAAGTTAAAGAACCAAGGAACTCACCAGACAAAGACACTGATTCCATAGGTACTGCCCCTTGGGCTGCCCAGGTAAATTAAGTAACTAAGTTCCTGAGATATAAAGTGTGAGAGTTAGTGGGTAAAGAAGAGAGCTTATAAGGTCAGACCAGGAACCCGCCTGGGTCTTCTGACTGGAACAGGGAGAGGGGAAGGAACCCTTGTCAGAGTTAAGCTACAGGCCCATCATGGCGGCCAATAGATTGGAAAGTTAAGTTACTCTGTGCCTTTCTCTTGTCTTTCCCTCTCTTTATTACTACTACTACTTTGATTTAATAAAGTTATTAAGCTACTATCAGCCTCATAATTTTATTTTTATTTTATTATTTTTATTTTTTATTTAATTTTATTATAATTATTACATATATGACCACCTTAGTGCAATTATCAATAATATGGAAATAGGTCTTGATCAATGACACATGTAAAAACAAGTGGAAATTCGAGTCGGCTGTGGGGGTGGGTGGGGGTGGAGGGGAGGGTAAAAACATGAATCATGTAACCATGGAAGATTTTTCTAAAAATAAAAATTTAAAAAAATTATTACATATATATGAAACTTATACCCCTGGAGGATAAAATGGTAAACATTTTCTTTTGTACATCTGAAAATTCAAGATTCCCATCTTATACAGAGCTAGGTCAGATCATAGTTAAGTAAGTCCCAGAGAGTGTTTTTCCATTAAAAAAAAAAAAA